>NC_054826.1:125971135-126281649 GCF_018345385.1 Vulpes lagopus | reverse complement strand
GAGACCTAATTCTTAGTTCTCTTAATCAAACGATATCTACAGAGTTAATAAGCTTAGTTATTTGGGCTTCTTTATGGAAGAAAGTAAAAACCAGAAAAACAGAAGTTTTTCTGTTACAGAAAAACATACCAATAGCTATATAAACTGACAGCAAGAGAGCAAGCAGGAAAATTATTTTAAAATGTTAAGAAATGGAAAAACAGAGTAATCTTGGTTAATCTATAGTAAAGCAAATTCTTATTTTTATAGGAAAATTGCTGTTTCAGCAAAAGCTGAATGACAAGAATAAAAATAACTGAGTCATTGGGAAAATTAATTTATTTGATATATTTCATTTTTATGAAGTGTTATATACATTTCAGAAATGTAAAACCAAATGTTTAATCAGGTTAAAAGAGGAAAATGTCTGTTTGATTAAAGGAGAAAATCCTCAGCTCTTGGTAAATCCAGAAAGGCTTACGTTAATTGATATTTATATTTAACATACTAAATGAGGCTGCTTTCATATTCAACCATATGCTTCCTCTAAAGCTGTCTTTTAGGGATCTGGATAGGAGAAAAGAAAAGGATCAGAGAATTTAACATTTAATCAACCTAGATCAAGCACAGAAAAGAGGACAGCAGTTTAAAAAAAAAAAAAGATTATGTGAAACATTTTTATTAACATACAATTTGGTATCAATTCTCATTTAATCATGCCTTTTGGGAAATCACGTAAACAGCAGTGAAAACAAAGTGACTAAATTTTAATCAAGGTTTATTATTAAATAATAAGAAGGTTTGGTTTTTTTTTTTTTTTTTACACTTTCAACTTATTTTCAGTCAGCTTGACTGTCGATTTCAAACAAGAAGAGCTTTTCCATCAACTGGACAAATAAAATATGGTCTTTTTCCATCAATGGACAAATAAAATACGGTCTATCCATACAATAGACTATTATAGTATCATAAAAAGGGATGAAGTATTGACACATACTACAACATAGACGAACCTGGAAAACAGTATGCTGAGTGAAAGAAGCCAGACACAAAAGGCTGCATATTGTAGGACTCCATTCATATGAAATGTACAGAACAGGCCAATCTCTAGAGACAGAAAGTAGATTAGCGGTTGCCAGGAGCTGGAGGTTTTAGGGGAGATGAAGAATAACTGCTAATGATTATAGGGTTTCTTTTTAGGGTGATAAAAATGTTTTTAAATTGCTTATATTAATGGTTACAGAGATCTGTGAATAAACTAAGAATCACCAAATTAATGCTTTGAATGAATGAACTGTATGATATGCAAACTATATCTTCAAAAAAAGCTTTTATTAAAAAAGAAAAAAAGAAAAGAAAAAATCATCCACTCTGAGACTCTTGTTCACATTCCTTGTTCAGGAAAGTTCCACACACCATAGCAATGCTGCGGAAAGAAACAGAAACCTTAGTGCAAACTGGAATACCTCCAGGGGAGTATATGGAATTGGAAATTTAATAGCAACTAAATAAAGTAACATCATGACTGGAGCCACGAAACCAAACATTTCCATGTGAACGTCAGATGGCAGAGGGACAAAGATGGTATCTGAGAACCATCAGCTCTGAAAGTGTTCAGAATCACGGTTTTCTTTCAGGAGCCGAAAAGAACAGAGTTAATGAAGCTACTCTAGCTAAGAAATTCGCTGTGAAATGTGTGTCAGAGACAAAAACAGAAAATTTTTTGTTTGCATGGTAGTTCTAAGAGTTTTGACCTTCCTCAGTTACTTACACACTGAGTCAGTGCTTCAGTCCTAGAAACATGTGACTCCAACAGGCTGTGAATAACACTTTCTCTAAGGGGAGCTACAGTTTCACAAGGTGGGTCTTTGTTGGGGTGAAATTCTCTCTCAGGTCAGATGACACATGTAGCCAATGACAACACTGCCTTTGAGGACAAAGTAGAGTGTTTTTCCTTTGCCACTTTGTTTCACCAGCAATGGACATTACAACAAATATTATATTACTTTTCCTGAGCCGCTTTGCTGTTCTTAAGACAGGATAAGAAGACCATTCAAAATCTTTTATAAATCCTTTATAATTAAATCCAAGGATTTCCTTTTATCACTGTTGACCTCTAATTTCTAATTGCAAGGTCAAAGGTAGATGTTTTCCAGGTATATTAATTTTTGGACTACTAGAGTCACGCTAAATATACAGTAAATATATGACTCTGGTACATCAAGTATACAGTTGGCAGGTCCAGGAACTCACCATCCGGAGCAAGCAAGTCTTTTGTTAATGGAATAATCAGTACGAACATTATTAAATCCAGTATTTGCTCTGTTCTACTAGTGGAAAAATCTGCCAAAACAGTGAAATTAATTGTATTGGCAACTAACCTTCCAATCTTTCTCTAAAATAATGTTCAAACAGGAATTAAAGCATATTTTTTAAAAATTTAATCACATTTTCTCCAAGTCATTTCAAGAGCGTTTCTCAAACTTACAAATCAAGTGGGGTTCCTCTAATGATACTCTGCTTTAAGTCACAAATGTGATAAAAAAAAAAAAAAAACTATGTGTTATACTCTTATAATTCAATCTTATTCATTGATATGTAAAGCAAGTAAAGAATCCTATATAGAAAGTGAAGAATCACACACCTGCCCTGCAATTTAGGTTCTGTAAATCTGAGTTTCCATATGCTAGATGTGCCTAAATGAGGGCTCACAGTTTAAAGAGATGGATGAAGAAGAAACTACTTCTTCATATTAAGAACACATACTATTTTCCAATCATATGAGAAACTCTGCTGCTTTTAGAGAAGGGAGTGGGATCTATTCAAACTTTGTTTTACAAATAGGAAGAAACTGAGAAGCAGAAAGTGTTTCACTATAGCAGAGAAAACATCTTAAGATGAAAAGCTAATTCTCCAAATTTTAGACAGCTCATTCACAAAGCAAAAATTAACATTAATGACCATAAGCATTTTCTCATGGGGAAAAGAACTCATATATGAAGTTACAGAATACAATACAATCCACACTTTGAATATTAACACTTAACAGGGTAAAACTCACTGAACCATGTGCAATAGACTCTTTTACTTAAAATGTCAAAGCCTTAATGGTTTATTGTATTTTAATATCCCATATACAAGAAAATAAATCACATACGTATGGGTTTTCTTCCTCTCTACAAACTAACTGGCGAAAAGCTGAAGTTAATATTTCCCAAACAATTCAAACATGAATATAAATGATTCAAAAGCTGCTTTCAGTAGCACATTTTTCTGTGGAAGGAAAAAAAATGAATTTAATAGCATTACATAAAAATCCTGGAAATTATGCACAAAGACTATCCTGGAGCTTTGCCAAAAAAAGGATATGCTGGTTTTTCATGTGCATAAATGATAATCAAATAAGAATTATAAGGAACTACAGTATTATTAAAGATAAATACACTCCTTGAAATCTCCATTTTAAAAAGCTTAAAAATGACTGCCTAAACTAAGCCATTCAACTCCACATTTCCTGGGCCCTAAATAAACACTTGGGTTTCAGTGACCTGAGTTACTGCCCTACAGCCCAGCCCCCACTGCCTGGCAGCCTTCACTGGCAGCACCCTGGAGCCCTCAGTCCTGAGGCTGCTCGTTCTCCAGCACCCATGCCCTAGGTCACCAGGCACTGTGTGTTTGCAGCTCTCTCTCTCTCTCTCTCTGCCTCCTTCCCTGGGTCCTTGCAAGATCCTACCTATCTATTTAACCACTCAACCATTCCTTAAAAAACAATCATTGCCCTCCATCTACCTTCTGGTCTATTCTGTATGGATGTCCAGGGTGTCATTTCACATACAAGAGAGTGCCCACATGTAGAGTGTAAGTAGTTATAGTATATATTCATGCAATCATGCATTCATTTAATCACTGAAACAAATATCATTGAGCATCTACTATATGCCAGACTATGTTCCCAGCACTAGAAATACAGCAGAAAATAAAACATGGGAAAATCCCTGCTCTGGAGACACATTCTAGTGAGATGAAGAAAGATCCTAAACAAAAATAAATAAGTCAAATACACGTTATGCAAGATGGAAAGGGGAGCGGCAGGGCAGTCATTCCAGGAAGCATTATTCAGAACAAATTTCCCATGAAGGGAATTCCTGGAGTTGGGCCTTCTGGAACGTTCCACAGCTGTGCTGGAGGAGGGGGCTTCCCGGGCTGAGGGCACTCTTCAGTTTGCAAACAGTCTACATTTTGGTTTAGGATTCCTTTCATTTTATTTCTTTGTCTCCACTTATCCACATTCACAGGCACCTGTCCCTGGGCAGGCGTTAGTGGGAAGAGAGGACAAACAAATGCCTCATTGCTCTACAATTCTCAGTTGTAAGAATACAAATTAAAGCTTCCAAAGAACTTGAAGCAGCACAAACTGTTTCTTCTGCAGCGCTGTTTCTTCATATAAACATGCATATACTATTAATTTTCTTTTTTAAAAAGGAGAGAGGGGATCCCTGGGGGGCTCAGCGATTTAGCACCTGCCTTTGGTCCAGGGCGTGATCCTGAAGTCCTGGGACCAAGTCCCACATCAGGCTCCCTGAGCCTGCTTCTACCTCTGCCTGTGTCTCTGCCTCTCTCTCTCTCTCTCTCTCTCTCTGTGTGTGTGTGCGTGTGTGTGTGTGTGTGTGTGTGTGTGTCTCTCATGAATGAATAAATAAAATCTTTTTAAAAAATAAAAATAAAAAATAATAAAGGAGAGGGAAAACTAGCTCAGTCTCTTGGAATAAACTTATCAGACAAACAAAATTAATGAAATGTTAATACCTATTCTCATCTCCTTAAAAATATTACTAAATGTGTAAAAAAGCTATTAAAGACTACAGGGTTGTATGAAAGGAACTCAGGTGCAACCTGGGTGCTCCCATAGGCCCAAGATGGGACAGTTTAAGCATCAAAAAAAAAAAAAAAAAAGATCTTGGTAACAGAGTGAAATATATTAAATAAGCTAAAATCCAAGAATTTATATTGACTCTTGAAAGAAGCCATTGGTCACTTCTGGAAGAGGTTAAGAAACCAATTCAGCCTGGAAACCCTACAAGGGGCAGGCAGGGGGAGAGGGAGGTCCTGGGTACCTCCATCAGTTAAACGTCCCACCTTGGTTTCTGTTCAGGTCAGGATCTCAAGGTCCTGGGATTGATCCCCACTCCCAGTGCAGAGCCTGCTTAAGATTCTCTCTCTCCCTCCCACTGCTCCTCCCTCTAAATAAATAAAAAAAAAAATCCTATAATGGGAAAAAAGCAGGCAAATAAAATATAAACTCCTAAACATACATAGTTCCCATGATCCTAAGACTTCAGAACAGCTGAGATAACAATGTGCATCCATGCAAACACTCTGGGAGCTGGAAAAAGCTACACAAAGGTATAGTTATCTTTCTGCCATTGATGCTGCTAAAAAAAAATTGCTCCACTCTCACTAGCTAATGCATCTAATCCCTGTTGAGTGCCACTGGGTGCCAAGTACTTTTCTACGTACTTAACATCATTTTCTCCTTTAATCCTCACCACAATTCCACCAAGTGGGCACTAGTGTTTCCTAATACAGCCCCCTTGGATCTAAATACTGGCTTTACCACTATGTAGCCACCCTGTGTCACTTAATCTCTGTGCTTCAGTCCTCTCATCTATGAAATGGAAATGATAAGTCCCAGCCCCATTTGTAATATGATAAGTAAGTCTAGTGTATATTTGTTCAGGTGATAATTTGATTAATGTCTACTTCCCCTTCTAGGCTGCATGCTCCCAGAGTGCAGAGGGCTCTTTCTCCAGAACCTAGCCCAAGCTTCACAAATAATAGGAACTCATCTGATATTTATTGAATAAGTAAATGTATGAGTTTATAGTAGAAAATGGCAGAGCTGAATAACTGTTCTAGTTCAAACTTCAGCCAGTATCTCCAGAGTCACCAAGCTGAAGATTTCCCCATAATTCCTCAATTATCAAGGGCCACATCATCTTAAGTACCCCTAAATTCTGGGGACCAGAAGCAGCCCAAGAACAATACTGCCTGCACTCCCTGGGGTTTTCAGTAAATAAGTTGCCGAACTTGGCAGCTCCAGTTTAACCAGGGCAAGCTACACTCTTTTGTATTTTGAACACTTGCCCTTTTTATTTGAGAAACTGACACAATCACAGTCCCTGGTGTGTTTTGGGTTTCAGTACCGAATTATACAAGACTGCACCAGAGTGTAGGAAAAAAGAAACACCCTTGAGTACAGTACAAAATGTGACTCAGCCAGGCAGAAGAGTTGGTTATTATTAATCGAATAAATTGATCATGGGTGAGTCACTACACTAACAAGGGCTTTCCTTCCAGTCCTCTCACTCGATTCTCCCAATAACCCTCTGACAGAGGTACTGTCACTTCTGTAAATTGGAGAGTCCCTACATAGCTTGCCCAAGGCTCCCCAGTTCAGAAACTGCACAACTGAGGACTGAATGCAAATATATCAGAAACCAAAACCCATGCAACCATCCACTAAATTATATTGCCAAAAGGTAAGCCCTGGGGAAAAAAAATTAAGAAAAACAATGTTGATGGGTCTTCACTGTGAACTCTAAACACATCAACAAAAATTTGGCAGAGCCAGAAAGGACTTTAGAAAAAAATAAAGGTATGAACTAAAGTCACTTGGTGCTTGCACAGTAAATGCACCATGTCCATCATATGTCCAGTCTGAGAGGTTTCGTATACATGAGAGTGTGTGTTTGGGTAGCAGGTACAAAACCCTTAGGCTTCCTATCTTACAGCTTAGAGAAGCATTCCCAAAGTATTTCTGCAGACCCTCAGGGGTCCCAGAGACCTCTGCAGGGCATCCATCCATGGGGTCAAAAGTATTCTCATAACGCTAGCACATTATTTGTCCTTTTCAGTGCTGGCATCAGTATAAAAGCAATTGTGGGTAAAACCACTAGGAATCAAGGTGGTGACACCAGGCTGTCTGAATTATCATTGTGTTCTTTACTACGATGCACTTGCAGAAGGAAAAAAAAAATTACTCCATTTCACCTAAGAAGATAATACAGTAAAAATAAATAATTGTGTTAAATTTCAACCTTGAGCAACTGTGTTAAAATAGGAAGTGGGGCCACAGCATTGCCACTGCACACGCATAGAAAAGCACCTCCACAGTTGTCTGGGTTGCAAACTGAACTAGCTGCTTTTTGGATGGAACATCATTTGTACTTGACCTACAAACTGCGGTCACTCAGACTAGCATATTTGGCAGATTGTTCCTGAAAAATGAACAAAATGAGTCTGTCACTTCAAGAAAAACAACTGACAATATTTATTGCCAGTGATAAAATTCAAACTTTCAAGTGAAAACGAGAATGAGAAAACTTCTGCCATTGTGAAGTCGACATCTTCCCAGTATTTAAAAACTCTGCTTATGTCAACATTTGAGAGATCTGCAAACTCAAGAAACCAATAGTTTCCAAATGACCAATGCATTATGTTACAAAATCACACCTGGGTAAAGATTAATTTAAAAATAAATGCATGGGATCCCTGGGTGGCGCAGCGGTTTGGCGCCTGCCTTTGGCCCAGGGCGCGATCCTGGAGACCCGGGATCGAATCCCACGTCGGGCTTCCGGTGCATGGAGCCTGCTTCTCCCTCTGCCTGTGTCTCTGCCTCTCTCTCTCTCTTCCTGTGTGACTGTCATAAATAAATAAAAATTTAAAAAAAAATAAAAAATAAAAATAAATAAAAATAAATGCAGTTTTGGGGCGCCTGGCTGGCTGAGTCGGTAAAGCACATGACTCTCAATCTTGAGGTCGTGAGTTCAAGACCCATAGTGGGCATGAAGCCTACCTATAAAAGGTGGCAGGGGTGGTTTTAATCCCATACCAAAAAACTGACTAATAGGATTTCAGATTCCATCTGTAACTAATCTTCAAGAAACTACCACTTACTGAGTGTTGGTGCAGCATCAAAGAAAAATAGCCACAATTACCTAAAAAAGCTATTAAAATGTTCCATTACTGAACTAGGTATCTCTGTGAAGCCAAACTTTCTACACATTCTTCAACATCCTGCAACAGACTGAATGCTAAAGCAGTTAAGAAAATCCAGCTATTAAAAAGGGTTCAACTGGTAAATTCTTAATGTGTATTTAAATAGTTTTTTCAAGAATCCAGCAGTTTTTTATTAATCTGAACATTAAGGAGAAAATGTAAAGGCAAAAATGTAAAATGGTACCATTCTTCTCACCAAATATCTTTGATTTTGAAAATACAGTTAAATTGCTGACTCACTATATTGTACACCTGAAAGTATAACACTGTAAGCTAACGATACTGAAATTTAAAATAAAATTTAAAAAATATATTTAACATATAATTATCTTTATAAAAATGTTATTTATATTAACATGCAATGGGTACAATGGATTTGTTAATATTTTGAAATGAATTATAAGGAAAGATTCTCTTAAACATCTCAGTTTGTTTCAATTTCTAATATAATAAATATCAATAGATAAGGCACATAACCAAGAGCTCTTTAGTTTCTCTAATAATTTTTAGGGATATAGAAGGGTCCTGAGACCTAAGAGTTTATGAAGGGAACCACAGGCTGATGGAAAGCCTCATCAGTTGGCCACAGCTGTTCCTGATCATCTCAGTAGCAGAATCCCACCCGTTCCCAAAGCTGTTTCTGTCCCTCACTCCCTTTCTGGTTCTGCTACTGCCACTACCACCACCAGTCTCTGGGGGCTTGACCTTCAGCCTATTCTAAGGAAGTGAGCCTCTCTCCCAACCTCAGCAGACCACACATGCTGGGCATTTTCTTACAAGTGCAAAAGCAGCAAATACTAAGGGAAAACAACAAAAACCTGATTTATAGGAGCAAGTTTTACAAAGAACAGTTTCTCCAAACCTGACTTAGGTGGCCATGGGTTGGCTTGGCCGGTACCGTCTACCAGAGTATGAACAAGATTGATGAACGTCACGGCCTTATCCAGGCTTCTTCAGGGAAGACTATCCCTGCCCTTGGCCTATTACCCTGTGTGCCGTAGCCCCAGTCTGCCTGTGATGCACTCAGTTCCCTTACCTCTTAGTGAGGCCAGTCTAGATCTCACATGGCAGTGTTCTTCTTATTTCAAAAACTCTCACCTCCTTATAAAATTCCCTCCAAGGATGCTAGTTCCTGCTGGGGAAAACAGGTCTTTAGTGTCTCATGTGCAAAGTACAAATGATGCCAAGAGATGCATGGATGAGGAACTACTCAGCCACTTCTCTGGTGGTCAGCAACCATCTATCATCCCTGGGAGAGGGGTCCTGCAGAACTCTAATGATTAATAATCACTGTCCTATAAAAATACCAACACTGAAATTACCAACCAACAAAAAGAGGAAAGTTTAGGCACATGCATACACAATAGAAAATTCAATGTTTTCTTTCAAGATTATTACTCCACAGTGAAGTACTGCAGGTGACATTGAACAGGAGGTAGAAACACAATCGTTATTTAAATCAGGCTGGCAAAAAAAAAAAAAAATCAGGCTGGCTAATAAAAGAAAACTCAGAAATTTCTTTACTTATGCTATTTGCTTCTTTTTAGTTTTTCCCTTTCATGGGCAGCCCTGGTGGCTCAGAGGTTTAACGTCGCTTCGGCCATGGCCTGATCCTGGAGACCCGGAATCGTGTCCCGTGTCAGGCTCCCTGCATGGAGCCTGTTTCTCCCTCTGCCTGTGTCTCTGCCGCTCTCTCTCTTTGTGTCTCTCATGAATAAATAAATAAATAAATAAATAAATAAATAAATAAATAAATAAATAAATAAATAAATAAAATCTTTTTTTTTAATTTTTCCCTTTCTTAATTCTACCTAAAGGATTACCGTCCTTCCTTCATTCCACCTGCCATTCAGCAAACCATATTCCTAACTTTCTTTGCCAAGGGCTAATTCTGCTCAAAAACTGGTCCTCAGAATTAACACCTGTGTGCTCCTTGCTGGAAGGCATGTAATTTGGCCTGAAGAAGCCTGAATACGTTGTCACCAGGGGCTGCCGGAAGGAACATCAACACCACAGCTGTTTGTCGTCTCCAATCACAGTTGCCAAACCAAATTTTCTGCTTCATCTTAGCTTGCCACCCAAGAACGTATGTTTTAACGTGCACAAGACAGCCCACTCTAGGGTTCAGGTGAGCACAGAATTTCTTGACATGACTTTATTTGAGAAAGAGGCAGAGACACAGGCAGAGGGAGAAGCAGGCACCATGCAGGGAGCCTGATGTGGGACTCGATCCCAGGTCTCCAGGATCACGCCCTGGGCTGCAGGCGGCGCTAAACCGCTGCGCCACCGGGGCTGCCCTCTTGACATGACTTTAGAGGAAGCACTGAGCTGTCAGCTAGAGGCTAGCACCACAGTGGCAAGCGTACATGCTTGGGTAGTGGCAAGCTATCCAAGTTGTCAGATGAAGCAAGAAGTGCACCTGAGCAAGCAAACTGCACTTAAAACAGGTACTTGGGTAGGGCACTTAACTGCCAGCTGGCAGGCAACAAGGGCCCAGACTGCCAGTTTGGGACAGGCGATGGCAAAGGCTAAAGCTCAGAGTGCCTCAGCCCACCGTCAATTTGAGGAATGGCCCGAGCAGGGGGTTAGACAGTAACTTTCTAAGTGCTGCCTATTAGCACTTGGGAAAGGTTTTGGTCACTGTGGCCAGCAGCTGATGATGATCTGCCCCAATCCACACCAGCAAATCTTTCCCCCAGTTGCTCCATAAGCCTAAAAGGTTAGCAATAGCTACCAGATATTCCCTTCATAAAGACATGGTTGTTGCTGTCGATTTGGAGTGATTGTGCACTCCGTTTCAGCTTCCTAATATTTCAGAGGGGAAAATAAGATGTTTATAGATACCTTCTGACAGTTTCACCTTCTGTCTTTGTGACTCTCTATCTACTACAGGAAACAAAAAACAGTTCCAGACAATCCTTCTCACCTTTTGGCTTGTGGCCCAAGGCAGAACAGAACAGAGGTTTGTCCCAAATGGTGTGAAAGGATGCTTCTTCCCTTCCCTCATACCCCACTATTTCTCCCTATCTTTAATAATAATTGCCTCTTACTTTTTGGATCATTTTCAAAATCCTAGTCCTGTGCTGAAAATTCTTTCAACCTTCTCTCTCAGTGACTGGCCACCTTATCTAAAATTTCACAGGTGCATGTGCACACATGCACACACATTCCATATCCTCCTTTTTGCTTTATGATTTCTCCTTAAAACTTAATGCAAAAGAAATTTTATTTCACTTATTTGTTTGCTGCCTGACTGCCCTATTAGAACAGAATACCACGAGGGCAAGAATTTCTGTTTTGTTCACTGCTGTATCCCCAGCACTAGAACTGTGCCCAGCACAAAATAAATTATTTGTTGAATGAATGAATGAACAAGCCAGGGGTTCCTGGCCTGTTTCATATTCTGCAACTTGATTCTGTATTTTCTGTATGTGAATTACCACAGAAACTTCAAAAGTCTCACTCATTCCTGACTCCACACTGTCCCCAAGGTCAGCTCCAGAAACCTTGAAAGGACATCTCCCATTCAAACAATCGAGCCTCTTGCCCTCCAAGTTGTCTAAAATCTGGCTCTATGTTTAATCAAGTTCGTCCTGCTACTGCTCATATCTGTTCCACCACCTCTAATGCCACTGCTGTCACCGTGGTTAAGGCTGCCATCAACCCTGCCTGGGATTTACTGAAACAACTTCCTAATTTCCCGTCTCATACCCTTCCAGCCTACATTCCCAAGAACTAAAAAAGTAAGCCTTCTAAACTTACAAATTAGATCACCTAAGCCTCCTGCCTAAAGCCTATCAGTGGCTCCCTGTTACCTACAGTATTGAATATAAACTCCTTCCCTTGAGCCCTCACCCTCCCTTATCCTAATGAACTACTGTATTTACAACCCACCAAGAACCATAACCCCAAGCCTTTGCTCATGTTACTCCCATTGCACCGAATGTTCTTTCATCTGCCTGGAGAGCCACTGCTCCGTCTCAAGATCCACCTCAGTATGTGCACTGCCATACAGCGTTCCTGACTTCGCACACTCTTATGATCTTTAGAACTGTAAGCTTGCTGAGGTCAGGAACTGTGGTAACTCCATCTGCTCATCCACAGCACAGAGCACATCATAAGAGCACGATGAAAATTTTCAAAGAGTGAGCAAATGTGCAGAAATAATGAAAGTCTCCCTTTCCACAAACCTTTTCAGATAAATTGCAGAGGAGTAGCTACTTTTCACGCTGCCAGGCTGGTTCTGGAGTGCCCAGTCTACAAATACTCATTTCTATAGAGTCCTCTACTGGGTATTTTTAACCTTATTATCAGAAAATGAAATGGGAGGTAAAGGCTAATGCCTGACATAGTAGAGAGAAAATATCTCCACAAACTCCAAGACAGGTTAAAAGAAATTTTATTTTATTTACTTATTTTTTTAAACAGGGGAGAGCATGAATGCAGTCCCCTGCTACCATATATTATATGCAGTCAAGTTTCCCACATTTGGGGAAATCACAAGGATCAGCACATCCAGGGTTCAAGTGGATAAGCCACACCCTGGGAAAACCACTTTCATGATCACGGTATCCCCCTGCCATGTAAGTCTAGAAATTTTAAATATATAACTTTAACCTTATGTATAAAAAGGGTTTTCTACAAACTGTGCTATGTTCTCAATTTAGCAGATTTGTACAAGGACAGGAGAACAGGACTCGGCAGCTTCAAAAAGAGGCAGGAAGTTGTGTAGACGTCCTATATTACTGGAGTCCCATCCACAAAGGTTTTCAAAATGAGCTGAATAAAGCAAAAATCATGGCCTCAGGGAAACAGTTAAAGGAGAGAATACCGTATAAAACTATCACTGTTTTAGCTAACCCTTCCATCTTCCCCTACCTTCCATCCAGTTGTAAAACTTTTCCCTATAAATATACAACATACACAAACTCAAAAAGTTAATTTATCAAATTTACACTATTTGAAGGTAAAAAAAAATTAATAACCCATTCTAGCATATTGTGTCTTTGAGACCCTTGACTTGAAGTTGAAAATAAAATTATCCATAAGTTAACAAAAATGGGTATTGCCAAAGAGTCAAAGACTTGGTGACTTCCAGACACACTTGATGATTACATATGTTTTTTGTTTTGATTATTCAAGAAATACACTGTTCAAATTACCACTTACAAAACTGCTATCCTTGTCATAATGTCACATAGCACTGCTCCATTCTCTGGAATCTGTCCCACAACCCCTGAGGACAGAGCCTGCAACACTCAGATCTTAAAGACGCCAAAGTGTCAAGCGGGGATTACATCCGCACCACGCTCCACTGGCATCTTTAGACTCTGAGAGCAAGTCACCCTCCTACGGGGAAAGACAACTGCCATGACCGAATCTCTCGAGTGAACTGCCAAGTGTAGTTTCTGACCTCATCAATGTAACATTTAGAGCTTTCTAGACAGAGGGAAAGATCAGGTGAAAATATTTTTCTATTAAATCCATCAATTCTTCAACTACTAGCAAAATTAATAAAGATAAGTCAGGAAAAAGATAAAGTGCTCTCACTGAATAACATGTAAATGACATGAGAAACTTCAATCACAAGCAGAGAAGAAATAAAGTATCAGTTGAGCATATAGGATGATGTCAGGCCCCACACACAACCACTTAGCTCTCTCTGATTTATAGTGCTACTTCTCTCATTTCTGACTTAAGCTGTTCCTTCCCCCAATGAGCTTTTTCCTGGAGCTTTTTACTGTGTAATCATGCAACGTATGGGCACCACAAAACACAATAAGCTTTACAAATTTTGGCTTTTAAGAATCAACATGTTTTGTTTTCTCTACATACTTCTGAAACACATGCCGCAACCCCCCCCCCACCCAACACACACACCGCCAACACAGAAGATTTTAGTAAAACATAAAGATTAAAAGGGAGTGGGCTGGGGGTTAGGTATTCAGAATCCTCACTTTGGGTTCCACTTGCTTATATATATGTCACTTCCCAGGCCTCAAAAAATTCTGTCCTGTGTGAAAATAAGAAAAATAAAAGAAGCCCAGTGAAGATATCAAGAACAGCAGTAAGAGCTTAAGACTGAGACAAGAGACCAGATCTAAATCCGAAGGGTTGGGTATAGGGGAGTCTAAACACTGCTCTGGGTGCATTTCTAAAATGCTGCCAATTATATAAGACAAATACCATGATAAAACTGAAAGTTTAAAACTGAAAATATGTTTTGTTTTGTTTTGTTTTTTTAAAAAAGAGACCTAGGTAAAGGCAGTGTGTACTTGGGGGTATACGATTCCATCTAATTCTCGAGAGTCCTGTAGGGCTAAGCCAACTTCCTTATTCCAGCAAAGTGAGGCCTCAAGTCGAAAAAGGTTTTATTCTTCACAGTTTTGGAAAAAGGCATAGAAAAAGGTTTTAATGGGATTTAGGAGCAACCAAATGAAACATAAAGAGACAATCTGTTAAAGTACTTCAAGGTCCTGCCTGCTGACGGGCTCCGACCCCGTACATTCATCGGACCTGCCCCCAGAATTTCAGAAACAGTAACAGCTGACTGGCAGGATACACATTTCCAAAGTTCTCCTTCCTCCTAAAGGTCTCATCTAGGTCAGCACTGTCACAGTGTGAACAGATCTGTGATATTTGACTCACCAGAGGAAAAGTCTCACCAGCCCTGAGATGCCCCCATGGTGAGGTGTCCTGAGACAACTGATCTGCCTCCAGATACGCACACTAGAAAAAGATTGTTTGGTTTTTATTTTCCCCAACACAAACAGGGCTGGGGAGGGAGATGACGAGGCAAAGAAATGCACATACCTTTCAACTGGTCAGCAACAACGCTCTGGCCAAGGCGTTCGGTAACTTTCCCATCTTCCATTTCGTACCGATCATCTAGGTATTTTGCTGTGGCCTCAGAAATGTGAACCTTGCCGGCCACTCCCAGCTGCTCCATGAGATTGGCCAAGTTCACATCGTTGGACCACACATCGAATTTGAACCTCCTCATCCCCAAGATGCCACACAAGACGGTCCCTGTGTGGACCCCGACACGCATGTTCACCATCTCTTTCTTCTCTTGGCAGAACTGCTCGATGGCTCTGATCATGCCCAAGCCCATCTCAATGCAGCAGTAGGCATGGTCAGCCCGGGGCTCTGGACACCCCGCCACACAATAGTAGCAGTCACCCAGGGTGCTGATTTTCTCACACTTGGTTTCTTCACACAAGCGGTCAAAGCGACCAAACAGATCGTTGAGGAGACCCACCAAGGCATGAGCAGACTTATTGGCACTCATCTTGGTGAAGCCCACGATATCTGCAAATAAAATACTGACTTCTTCGATCTGCTGCATTTTGAAAGGGCGGAATGCTATAGGGGCTTTCTGTATGGAGGACTTTTTCTTCCTGTTCTTGGGGCTGGAGGTGGCATGCCTTTTGACAGAATTCTCGCTCTCCTCATCCCCCTGTTTCATCAGGTCATCAGCTATGATTCTTGGCATCACAGAATGAATCATCCTCTCTTTCAGGGCTTTTTCCACTTCCAGATCCTTTCCATGCATAATTGACTGCCCCACCTTGAGAAAGGTGCTCCTAGATCTCACCTGCGACATGATAAATAGGTGAATCCCAATGGCGTGGATGCAGACGTGAAGCAGGGCTCGGCTCAGCAGCTCCCAGTGTGGGGCCCCTGCTCCAGGTGGGGGAAAGCAGTCTTTGTCTCGGAAATGATAGCCAAAGGTCTCAAAGAGAACAGAATACACCACTCCCAAAAACAAGCTCAAGTACAAAGGTAAGTGCATGACGGTGTAGAGCAAAAAGAGCACTTCAATGCACATGGAAAAGCTCCCCACTTGAGATAAGCAAGTGTCTGTGCGCTTGGCTGCAAGGGTATGATTGGAGCTGTCAACACGTCCTGAGAGAGGCGTCAAAACCTGAAACTGGGCAGCCAGGGTCAGGGCGAACACCAGGAGGGTGAGAACCAGAGAGGTCCACACGTAATGCCGGGCATACAGCTTGGTGAAGGTAAACAGAAAAAAGCCCACACATACTAAGAGGAAGCACAGAGCTGGGGCCACCATGACAATCAGTCTGGACCGCATGTGTACCCCAAAATAGATGCTCCACAGGAGGCAGGCGAAGCCGATGTAGAAGAGCGCATACCGGAAGCGGCGCTGGGTCTGCGGGAAGCAGCGCTCCATGCAAGCCTCCTCCAGGTTCACCGAATCGAACTTGGGGTCCCACCACCGGCTGGAGGCCCTCTCGAACAGCTGGGGCAGCTTCTTCTGCCGGCGCAGGCGGCCTCCGGCGCCCGCTCTCCGGGGGACCCCTCCCGAGTCCCCAGAGCTGCTGCAGCTGGAAGAAATGCTGTACTTGCAGTGCTTGGGGTGGCTGTTGGAGGACAGCTGCCTGGGGTTGATTTTGACCCTCACGCTGTTGCTGTCTCCGCTGGAGTCGCAGCTCACCTCGGTGCTGTGGTGCTGCAGCAGCTGCTGGTGGGGCGGGGAAGCCATGTTGCCGAGCGCTCAGAACCCTCCCGGCGGGGGTCACGGGTACCTGTCGGCGAAGACAGCCAGAGTCACCCCGGCAGCGGTCCGGGCCCAGGTACACCCGCGCCTGAGGGCCGCGAGCTCGGCCGGCGGCCGCCGCCGAGGTCTGGTCGGGGAGGCACCGAGTGCTCACGAAACGTCTAGGCGGGGCTCCCCCCCCCCGTCCCGCCCCGAGGCCGCCGACCCCCGTCGGAGGACGCCCCCTCGGCCCCCGGCCCCTGGCCCCCCGCCCCCGCACGCACTCGCCTGCTCCGGCCGCCGAGCCCCTCACGCCGCCAGCCGCCGTCGCCGGCACAGCCCTCCCGCCCGCGGCGGGCCCCTCATGCCGCGCGGAGCGGCGCCTCCCCTGCGTCAGAGGCCGGCTGCCCCGCGGGAGGCTGCGGGCCGACGGCGACGAGCGGCAGCGAGGCCCCGGCGCCGGCGCGAGCCTGAGGAGCCGTCGGCGCGGCCCGTCTAGCGGGGCCTGCTCCCGGCCTCCGGGGCCGACCCAGCGGGGCGGGGATGCCCAGCGCGCCGGGAGACGCCGAGCGCAGAGCGCGGCGGGCGCGGGCCCCTCAGCCGGCCGCCCTGCGCGGCACTGCCGCAGAGCCCGCTCCCGCGACGCCGACCCGGGACGCCCGCCCACGCTCGGGGCGGCCTCCCGAGTTAGCGACGCCGCCGCGGCCGCGGCCGCCGCCGTGCCCCCCGCTGCCGCTGCCTCATGTCGGAAGAGCCGCCACAGCCGCCGCCGCCGCCGCCACCATCTCCTGCCCCCCTCCCCCTCCCGCTGTCACTGACAGACTCGCGCCCGCGCCGCCCCTCGCCCCGCCGCAGCGCGCACGCGCGGCCCGCGCACGCCGCCGCCGCCGCCGATCCTGGGCACGCGCACAGTGAGCGCGCGCCGGGCTGGCGAGGCTGCAGGGCGGGGGCGGGGCGAGCGCGCTGCGGCTCCGCCCTCAATCCTCCGCCCGCCGCGCCGCCCCGGCGGCGCTGTGAGTGCTGCGGGGGCTGCGGGGACCCGTTTTCCTCCCGGCTCGGGTGCCCAGACGCGCTCGAGAAAAACCAATGGCTCCTGCTAGTTAAGGAGCAGCCGCGCGCGGTGCGACGTTAGGAAACACAAATGTTTGCCTCTCCGTCAGCACACCTTTTTTTTTTTTTTTTAAATAAATGCAAGTTTGCAACTATTGCATTTGCTGAAAAGGAGGCAATGAGCACGGGCCCCGGGGGCACGAGCCCCTCCCTGAGCGTGCTCTCGCAGTCGGAGCCCGGCCTCTGCTGGCTTGGGTCATGGGGGCAGGCCTCCGGGAGGTGCCAGTGACAGTCCACACCTTCAGCCCCAAAGATTTGCCTGTCCCGCGCCTGTGTCATCTCTCACAACTGCTTTTACCCTTCCGCAAATGAAACTTTCCAAGGAGTCTGCTATCCATGGGGCAGCCCCCCTGGGGCTTCCCTGAGTGTTGTCTGCAACCTGCACGTACAGCCCTGTACTCCCCATGCACCAACGCTGACGCCTCCCTGCATACTTAGTACCTCCTGCCAGTCACAAGGGTCTCCTCCCTCCTTCCCTCACTTTCCAGGCCCAGCCCTGGGGCCCATGCCAGTTTTCACAGTTGATTTAGAAAATAAAGTAAATGTAGTCTGTCCACATAATGGAATATTATTCAGCCATAAAAAAGAATGAAGTACTGATCCATGAAGCAACCAGGATGAATCTTGAAACCATGATACTAAGTGAAGAGAAACCAGTCAGGAAAGAGCAGGTGTTGTGCGATTCCATTTTCCATGAAATGTTCAGAATCGGCGAATCCATACACAGAAAGCAGACAGTCGATTGTCAGGGGCTGGAGGTGATGGGAACGGAGGATTGCCTCCTGATAGGGAAGGAAGGGAGTGATGGGACTAGATGGAGGTGGTGCGTGCACAACACTGTGTATGAAATGCCACTGGATTATACACTTTAAAATGGTGTAAGTGGTAAATACTATGTGTATTTTAGCCTGCTACAGATAAAAGAAAAGCAAAACAGAAGTAACAACATCATGACTGTGATATTCCTGCCAAAAGTACATAACCTTGATCTAATCACCAGAAAACATCAGGCGAACCCAAATTGAGAAATCTTTCTTCTAAGTAATTGGCCAGTACTCATCAAAAGTGTCAAGGTCATGAAAGACAAAAAGTGAGGAACGTCCACCAGTTGGACTAAATGGAACATGGGATCGTGGTGTGGAAACTGGAATGGAAAGAACATTAGAGGGAATTCAAACGAGGTCTGCAGCTTAGTGAATGGCATCGCCTCTTGCCAATGTTAATGTCCTGGTTCTGATCAGTGTACTAATTACATGCAATGTTAAGGTTAGGGGAAGCCTGCTGTAGACCGAAGGGGAAGCTGTCATATTTTGCAACTTTAAGTCTAAAATGGTTTCAAAACAAAAAGTCAGGGAAAAGCTATAAATAAATACCTTTATTGAGCATCAACTATGTGCCAAACAACTCTGATCTCTTCTGTTTTTCGCAGATGAAGGAACTAAGATTCAGTAGAGTACATTGCACAAGCCAGTAAGAGATAATAGTAAACTTACACTGACTGAACATGTCGTAAGTGCCAGAAACCACTGGACGCTTTCACTTGTGACCTATTCGGTCCTTACCGCAACCCTCTGAGGTAAATGTGATTGTCCCTATTTTAGAGATGTGAAACTGGGGACTGACGCGTGACATGTCCAAAGTCACACAGAGTCTAGAACAGAGCTCTGGCTCAAAACCAAATCTGGGGATCCCTGGGTGGCGCAGCGGTTTGGCGCCTGCCTTTGGCCCAGGGCGCGATCCTGGAGACCCAGGATCGAATCCCACGTCAGGCTCCCGGTGCATGGAGCCTGCTTCTCCCTCAGCCTGTGTCTCTGCCTCTGTGTGTGTGTGTGTGTGTGTGACCATCATAAATAAATAAAAAACAAAAAAAAACAAATCTGCCCCCAGAGGCCATGGTGCTCTGAATAGCCTTGGCACCACCCTCTCTGCAAGCCTCATGGTGGCCCCTCATGTACCCCAGCATCTCACCGACCTGGACGCGAAGCCCGTGGACACGGTGCTGACAATTTACATTCCCCCAGTTAAGGCAACGCTGCTGCCCTCCTTGCTGGTTTCCTTCAATAATCTGAAAGATCTGTCTGTGCTTTTCCTTTCCCCCTCTAACCATTTCGGTCCACCCACCACTTGTGGTGACTTTGGCATTTGTAAATTAATTAGTTATGTCAGATTTTTAGACACGAGTGTGATTTTAGATCATGCCGACCTCCCTCCTTCTCTCCTTCTCTCCTTCTGGAAGTAGTTGGACAGCATTTCCTGTTCATGAAGCCTGTAAACTACAAGAGCCTCCTCAGTCTCCAAGTTAGGCTGTAGGTCATCCCATAGACCCTTGGGATCAGGGATAATGGGCCCGGCACTGTGCACTAGGCCCTGGGTGTCCAATGATGCAGTGTTTTCAAGGGGCTCCTAACTGGGAAAGATACCGGGGAAGGTGATGGGTTCAGAAAACAGAATCATCATCCACGAGGGAGAATGCTACAGCAAAGGGTTAACTGCGTTCCCCTCATGCCAACACCTGGCGGGGAGTCACTGACGAGCCCGGGCCCCTGCTCCTTGGTCCCCAGAAAGCATGCAGCTGCCCAATACGCAGCAGGGACAGAACAGGTGCAACTCCTTCTCCAACCATCCAACCAGGCTGCAGCCAGATCTGTCAGGCTTTCTCTCCGTCTGGTTGTGAACTTCCTCCCGACACAGCGTGAATCCCATAGCATCCACACGAACTTCCCCAGAGTTTCAGCAAGTGTTACCAGCCTCATCATATCACCCTCGCCCTCACTCCACGTTCACCTGACCCGCGAGGGCCTCGGCTTGAAACCATCAGAAGTCACACGGGGTGACCACATGACCAGCACATGGATGGAGCGCTGGCCATCCTCGTCACGCTGGTCCCTGAGGTCTCAGCGCACCCACGTTATTTCCGGCTGTCAGGTGGGCAATGATCTTGGAGAACTACTCCCTGGAGGGGTGGCGGGGGGGGGGGACTCCTTGCTCTCATCCAGCCAAGCTGCAGTAAACAAGCTGTGAGTCCTCTCGCCTGGAAAGGGTGAGTTTGTAGGAATAGACCCACGTTTTCCCCCTCCATCCAGTGGCTGGTCACAGGTCTCCGGCCGCTGCCCGCACGCTGGCAGAGGGTCAGGTGTCAAGGCAAAGTAACAGAAGGCTGATTAGGGAAGATCATCAGAATCCCCAGCAGGCTCCACCACAACCCAGGAGTCTTTGATCTCTTCATCTATATAAATTCCAAATCCTGCTCTGCCTGGTGCATTGCCCAGTAATGCCTACTGAATGACTGCATATGGGGAATTATAAGAGATAAGATGTGTGTGAAAGAGTCAAGCTCTCGGTTGCTTTTAATAAGTAGAATAAGTAATATTCCATGTAATGCTTATGAGTTTACAGCTCTTTGCACCTACATATGTAGTACAGGTTCTGGCATAAACCCAAAGCTAAAATATATGATCGGCATATTTATGACCCCATGGGGGCCAGGGAGGACCAGTCCAGGGGCAATCATATTTTGAAGTAAGGGGGAGCTGGTTGGTTGGCCCAGAAGTTCTACTGAGACAGAGGATGGGGAATTCTGAGTAAAGCATGGTGACTTGTCCCTCAAATTTGCAACCTGGCCCAGCTCCTGCTGGACTGTTATTCCCATCCCACCCTGTGGCTAATGGTGAGGACTGCATAAGAGGTGTGTAGGTGATTGAAGAGTGTGCCCCCCAAACTGATGTCCATCCAGAACCTCAGAACATGACCTTATTTGGAAAAACAGTCTTAGCAGATGTAATTAGTGAAGATGAGGTCATTCTGGATTTGGATGGGCCCCAAGTCCAGTGGCTGGTGTCCTTAAACACAACGGGGACACAGAGACATGCAGGGAGAAGAAGGCCCCGGGGAAGATGGAGGCAGAGATTGGAGAGATGTGTCCACAAGCCAGGGAACAATGAGTGTTGCCAGGAACCACCAAAAGCTGGATGAGGCAGGGGGGACCCTCCCCCAGCACCTTCAGAGGGAGCACGGCCCTGCTGACACCTTTAATGTCTGACTTCTGGCCTCCAGACTGTGAGCAAATACATCTCTGCTGTTTGAAACCACCAAGTTTGTGGTCATTGTGATGGCAGCCCCAGGAAACTCCTACAAGCTGTTTCATCACAAACTGCAGGTGAGGGTACAGTTAGCACTCCGGGTGACCCCTCCAACCGTGCAGACACAAAAGACGAAGAGCAGGAGGGGCTCTCCCTGTGTCACAGCAGACTAGAGAAAACCTTCAGGATCTTGAGGGGGGCAGAGCAGCAGGAGACCCCAAGCACACACAGGGGGATGGAGGTCAGGCCTGACTGGTGCATGTGGGAACGAGGAGGAATCGGGGTCACTTCTGTTTAAAAAGTCTCTAGAGACACCTGCAGATGCTTGGGTTACATGACATTATGCCCATTTTAGACCCAGAGTGAGAACCAAGAGGAGTACAGCACGTTGCCCACAGCTGCAGGGTCGTTGAGCATCCTGTGGCTTCCAGTGTTGAGAAGAGAGTTCAGACACCTTCTGACTCTTGATCCCAGGTGTGAAACCTGTTTTGTCTCTGAAAGTTTCCATGTAGCTCTGAAGCTTCACTGCGCTGGATTGCAGTGTGGGCCTGTGTTCACCCACTGTGTTGGGCATTTGCTGGTCCCTCTCAAGCTAAAGACTCATGTTCATCATTTCTGGGAAATTCTTATTAAATTGTGTCTTTGGTGATTTCTCTCTTCTGTTCTCCTTGTTCTCTTTCTGCAACGTTTATTGTTGGAATGCTGGACCTCCTGGTCTGTTCCTCTTATTTTGCTTATCTCTATTTTCTGTCTCTGTGACTTTCTTTCCTTTCTCTTTGACTTTTTTCTTCAATAACTTTGTGTGATAATAATTCTACTGTCATGTTTTAATATCTGAGGGCTATACTGTCTTCTGAATTTTAAGAATTTCAGCCTTTTCTCATTTCACCAGTGGAATAACTTTTCATCTTTCTAAAGATACTTAAAATTGATTTTTTAAAATGTCTTTTTGCAGAGTCTCCACTTTTTTTCATTGTTTTACCATTTTTCAAGTTAGAGGGTTTTCTTGCATGTCTGGGCAGCTTTGGCTGTCTACTCACAGTTCAGAGGAGTCACTAAAAAGCTGATTAGAAACTCAGAGCAGGCGGTCGGAGTTGCCAACCATGGGCTTCCCTTTACACAATGCTTCTCAGCCCAGCCATATGCCATATGCCAACCATTTGGGATGTTTTTGGACCCTAATGACCTGACTCCATCCTCAGAAATTCTGATATGGGGGCACCGGGGTGTATCAGTCAGTTAAACATCCGACTCTTGATTTCAGCTCAGGTCATGATCTCAGGGTCCTAGGATGGAGCCCTGCATCGGGCTCCCTGCTCAGTGGGGAGTCTGCTCAAGGAATCTCCCTCTCCCTTTGCCCCTCCCTCTGCTTGTGCTATTTCTCTCTCTATCTCTCAAGTAAAAATAAATAAATAAATAAATAAATAAATAAATAAATAAATAAATCTTTTTAAAAATTCTCCTGTGACTATTTGGGGGAAGGAAGGGGTACAGAGGGTATTTCAAATCTACCCAGGTGATTCTTATGATCATTTACTGCTTTCAAATGTTCTGGTCAGGTCATTTTGTAGGAGACCCCCTCCCATGTCAGTACTTCCAAGTATTTTTCCTTGGATTCGTCAGGTCTTCCAAAGAAGGCTCTTCCAGCCAGGCTGCCACTCATCTGAGAAGCAAAAACATGTGAAAAGCTGAGCATTCAGGATCTGAACCCTCACTTAGCAAAACACTATTTGGGATGGTTCTGATCCTGGTGGACTGCTGCTGGCTTTGAGGTGCTCTCCTAGGACAGTCACTTGCACGATGAACCTGAAAATTGTTAGCCGCATTCATCCGTATCCACCATGGTAGAACCCCATATACTTGTTACGATGACGTGTGTATATTTAGGCACACGATCATATCAAAGTATCATTAACATTGCTCAGGAAGAAAGTTTGTCAGCTAGACAAGTATTACCACAATGTCAATAAATAATTTTTTTTCAAACATAGAAACATTCCAAGAGGAAGTATCCAATACCATCTACAATACTCACTATCTGAGAAGCTCCACACCGTTGAGTCCAGGCTGTATACAACCAGCACAGTTTTTTCTGGATCTGTCTGCTGTTCTCATTTATACTTCGTGTTTCAGTGCTTCATGACAAAGTCCTCACACAAGTCGTGATAAAAACCCACCACGCCACGGTGTGCTGGGACTGTTTGAGAGAGACAAGCCTTTTCTCATGTGCAGTGGGTAGCAGAACCTGTAGAAGACTCCATAACAGGGGCGCCTGGGTGGCTCAGTCAGTTAAGTATCCGACTCTTGATTTCAGCTCAGGTCACAATCTCAGAGTTATGATCTCAGGACATGAGATGGAGCCCTGCATCGGGCTCCACACTCAGTAGGGAGTTTGCTTCTCTTTGTTTTCATCTCCTTCTGCCTCTTCCCACCCTACCCCCCACCCACTGCATACTCTCTATATATAAATAAAGAAGAAGACTCTACAATATTTCCAAAGAGTGCTCTTAACTAATTGCAACTACATTTAGTAGTCCATTTGGTTCAGAGTCCCATTGCTCACAGTTTCTAGGAATACTGTTATAATTTGGGCAACATCCGCATCCTCCCTTATGCCCAACCGCCAACTGTGAGGTGGGGAGCCCAGAAGGAGGAGCCAGGGAGGGGACGGGCCGCAAGCTGGTTTCTCTCTGGCCCTCATGCTGGCAGTGAGTAGGTGTGGTGGGCAATTTGTATCATCTTACAGGCTAGATCATACCCTCTACCACCAAATTCATATGTTGACATCCAAACCCCCAGTACCTTAGAATGAGATGGCATTGGAAACAAGTTCTTGGAAGAGGTGATTCAGTTAAATTGAGGTCATGAGGGTGGGCCCTAACCCAGGATCACTGGTGTCCCCCTAAAAGGAGGGAATTTGGACCCTTACATGTACAGAGAAAGATGATGTGAAGAAACACAAGAAAAAACCATCCACGAGCCCCAGAGGGGGTCTTTGGAATAAACCAATCCTGCCAACTTGATCTCAGACCTCTGGAGAGAAAATAATTTCTATTGTTCAAGTTGCCTGGTCTGTGGTACTTGGTTAGGGCAGCCCTAGCCAGCTAATACAGACGATGCATTTTTTAGATGTATCACACCACAATTAATAATGATAATAATAATAATAGTTCATAAGTCTATGAATATGCAAGTGGAATAAAAAGAATGACGAATCTTTCAAATTTTCCACTTCCTCTGCCCAATTGTTTCCATGGCTCTATCCCCTCCACACATACCCTGTGCAATTATCCATTTTGTACCTCTCCAGCCAAGGATATTTAGGGACAGGAAGATTGTGTTCTTGAGAAGGGATTCACTGCAGGAATGGCCCCAAGGAAAGATGGGACTTTTTGCCCTCTCCCCCAAAACTGAGAAGTTGAGCCTCTATGTGCTTACCTAGCAATTGGGACCTGCTTGTGTTGTCAGCTACAGCACAACTTAAAATCAGATGTGTGGATCGCTCCTTGAAGGCTCTCCACTCCTGGGAGGAGGAAATGGGTTGCAGGAAGGGCTAGTACCCAGGCAGCAAGGCTGCAGGGTCTGGGGTCCCCCAGCCTGAGCTGTCTCCTTCTCCCTGCACCTGCCCCTAGAAGCCATCGGCAGTCACAGAAGGAGAGACAGGAAGCCTTGCAAAGCAACGACCCAGCTGCAAAATCGCAGGCCGCTCAGCAGGGAAGGTGCGCTCACGGTTTTTAATTGGAGCCTGTCTGGGCACCAAGCTTAAGCACATTTCAAAGCCTGGCAACATGAAAAGCTAGGAAACCACCTTTCCCCCCATCTTGAGTGACTGAAAGGCACATTCAAAGACATAAGGGTATAAGCACGTGGGGACCATGCACATCGTAATACAAACATCTTGGGTTTACGGAAATACTTTACAGTTTGCAAGAGGCTTGTTCCCGTTCTCCTTCCTTTGATCCTCAGAATAGTACGGGGAGGTCCAGGGGGACAAGACAAACAGCCCCCGGGACAGGCAGGCACCAAAGGCTGGGGCTGGTCCTGGAGGTCACAGAGCCATACCTTAACAGAAGTGGGTCTCACGACACCTGGGTGGCTCAGCGGTTGAGCATCTGCCTTCTGCCCAGGGTGTGATCCCAGAGTCCAGGGATGGAGTCCCATATCCGGCTTTCCGGTGGGGGCAGAGGGGGGACCTGCTTCTCCCTCTGCCCGTGTCTGTGCCTCTCTCTCTCTCTCTCTCTCTCTCTCTCTGTGTGTGTGTGTGTGTGTGTGTGTGTGTGTCTCATGAACAAATGCTCCCCATGCAGGGAGCCTGACGCGGGACTCGATCCCGGGACTCGGGATCACACCCTGAGCCGAAGGCAGGCGCTCAACCGCTGAGCCACCCAGGCGTCCCCATAAATAGAATCTTAAAGAAAAAAAAAGCAGTGAGTCTGGCTCACTATTGTCTCTGCCCACCCTGAGAGCAGTAATTACCACTGTGGTCGCACTTGCTCTGGGTTTGCAATGTCCACTTACTGCCTCATTTCATCCTCAACCACCCCTTGATGAAACCAAGGTTTAGCCAATTACGGGGGAGGGGGGCGATTTGAACTCTGGAGTGTCCCCAAAGACCACCTTCTAACTCGGCTGCATTCAGTCTCCTCCCGTCCACCCCTCTTTTGTACTGGGTTCCTGGCACACACAAGGCAGATTTGGGCTGCAGCACCACCTGTTGTTCAGCAGGGCCAGGGGCCGGGGTAGCTGCTGCTGCCACAGGCCTAGGACAGCAGACCTCAGACAAGCAGGCAGTGGGGACTGTCATCAGAGAACTGGGGACAGGGCCAGTGTGCTGGTTCCCAGAGCAGCGAGCAGCAAGCCCAGGGCCAGGCAGGGTGCAATCAGCGCCTCTGAGACTCAGGGAGCCTGGAGGAGAGAAAATCCTCCAGAGCTGGGGCAGCCTAAGGAGCCCAGGAGGGGAGGCTGTGGTCGGGGTCTCTGCTGCACCAGGCCACAGGCCCTGCAGGGTGTGGGGGGCCAGCCTCATCTGACAGCTCAGCCCAGATCTGCGCTCCCTGCTGATCCCTTATCCGCTGAGGCTGCGGTCACAGCACCGTGTGCCAGAGATGTGGCCTTACCGGGGCCCAGGCAGGGAGGTGGCGGCACAGGAGCGCCCCGGCTGCCAAGGCGGCGGTGTGGGGGGCTGCCCCGGGCCACATGCAGTTGCAAACTGTGGTTGCCTTTGACAGCCTCACCATCTGCTCCCGGCAAGCAAGGAAACGGGGTATGCGGCGGGGGGTGGGGGGCAAGGAGGGGTGGTGCCCGGGGGCTGCGGGCCAGCTGGGCAGCAGTGCACGGGGACAGCAGCCGAGGAAGACACGGCGGGGCCCTGTGGACACGAGCTCCGAAGCCTTGGGAAGAGCGGGAGCAGCCCTTGCAGGGAGCACTGCGCAGAGCCCATCGGCCGCCCTCCCGGGGGTGACTGCTTCCGCAGGCGGAGCCTGGGCAGTGGCAAAAATGTGCTTGGGGTGAGGAAGAAACCTACCTCTCATCCGGGCCCAACGTCACTCACAAACGCAGACACGTCCCTGGCTGCTGGCGGCACTGCTCAACCCCAAGGTGGACGTGCCCCAGGAGGTGGGGAAGATGTGTATGCAGGGGGTGGGGGAGTCTGCAGAGGCTCCCCGCAGAATCTGGGATGCCGCCAAGTGGATTCCTGGTGCCCTGCTGAGGCTCGGGTGGTTCTGCAGGTGGAGGCCGTCGTGGATCCTGCCACGGCCCCGAAGGCAGGCGGTGGGAGCAGGTTCCACCCAGTAGCCCAGCTCACAGCCCAGCGCCAAACAGGCGTCATCTCCAGCGCAGCTCTGACACTGGACCTGGTTCTCTGGGAGCACGCAGGGCAGCTGAGAGGGCCTCACCTTCCAGGAGAAGCCCTGGGGACAAGGGTCAGCCACTCAGTTCCAGGGGCTCCTCTGCTTTATCAACCAGCTTCCCGCTTGGAACAGAAGTTATGTCCCATCCTCCTAACAACTGGCGGCTGGGGTGCCTGGTGGCTCAGTCAGTAGCACATGCAATTCCTGATCTTGGGATTGTGAGTTCAAGCCCCACATTGGGTGTAGAGATTACTTTAAAAAATAAGAAATCTAAAAAAAAGAAAAAAAGAAAGAAATGTCTAATAACTGGCTACTATAATATTACATATTTGTACCCATTATTTCAGTTATGCAAATGCCAAAAAGGACAAGTATAGAGCACAAGTCATTAAGCTAGAAGCTTTAGAGTGTCAGAGCCAGTGTTCCATTTCTAGCAATGTGGAGGCCTGAATGTACTGAAAAATCCTCCTGTTCCATGATACCTAAAAACACCAAAAAAAAATATTCTGACAAAATACATATGACATGAACTTTACCATTTTAACCATTTTTAGGCATATAGTTCAGTGGCATTAAGTACATCTGTACTGTTGTGCAGGCATCACCACCATCCGTTTCCAGAACTCTACATTTTTCCAACTTGAACCTCTGTCTTGATTAAGCACTCTCGTTTCCTCTCTGCCTCCTGTCCCCCCATAACCTCTATTCTACTCCTATCTCTACAAATCTGACCATTCCGCCATTTCATGTAAGAGGAATCATGCAATATTTGTCCTTTTGTGTCCGGCTTATTTCACTCAGCATAATGTTCTCAAGGTCCATTGATGTTGTACCAAATGTCAGAATTTCATTCCTTCTTAAGGCTGACGAATGTTCCATCATATGTCTGTACCACACTCATTCATCCATCAATGGACATTTGTATCATTTCCACCTTTTTGCTTTTGTGAATGATGCTGTTACAAACATCAGAGTACAAGTATCTGTCTCGAGTCTGCTTTTTCTTGACTTAGGGATTTTTTTTTCTAGAGATTTGTTCTTTTTTTTTCTGAAAGTGAAAATTATCAGTAGGTTTTTCATAATCATTTATCTTTATACTCTCTGGTGCATTTATGGTTATGTCCCCTTCTAAAATCTTCATAGTATTTTTTTTTTCTTCATAGTATTTATTTGTGTCTTCTTTTTCTAGATTGTCTTGTCCGAGTCTTACCAACTGATACTCTTTCAAATAGCTAATCATGGGCACCTGAGTGGCTCAGTGGTTGAGAGTCTGCCGTTGGTTCAGGGCATGATTCCAGGGTCCTGGGATCGAGTCCTGCATTGGGCTCCCAGCAAGGAGCCTGCTTCTCCCTCTGCCTATGGCTCTACCTCTCTCTGTGTGTCTCTCATGAATAAAACAAACAAACAAATCATATTAGAATTGGATTCAGGATTAGAGAAAATCTCCAGATAACAGTGGTTTAATATATTCTCACTGAGATATGTCCAGAAGGCTCAGTGACGGGCTAGCCTGGCAATCCATGGAGTCAGAGAACCAGGCTCCTTAGATCCTGTTGCTCTTTTTGTTGTCCAACAAAGGAAAAGTCACTGTCCAATATCTGAAGGTCACCCTTCTGTGTAGGGTAGTTTCTGGAGCTCCCGACAGGAAGGAGGAAGAGGGAATAGAAGGGCATGCACACAGCACTTCTGCTCCCACTTCCCTGGCCAGGATAGTCATATGGCCAACCCACTTGCAAAAGAGCTGAGGAAAAGTTGTTTTGTTGATTCTCCTCTCTAAACCTTCATGCTATTGCTGCCACACATTTTTTTAAAAAGATTTTGTTTATTTATTCATGAAAGACAGACAGAGAGAGAGAGAGAGAGACAGAGGCAGAGACAGAGGCAGAGGGAGAAGCAGGCTCCATGCAGGGAGCCCGCGTGGGACTCAACCCTGGGTCTCCAGGATCATGCCCTGGGCTGAAGGAGGTGCTAAACCGCTGAGCCACCCGGGCTGCCCATATTGCTGTCACACATTGTATGTCTACATATGTTATAAACTCCACAATACAAGATTTTTTTTTGCTATAGTCAATTATCTTTTAAAGAAAAAATTTTAATGAGAAAAATCTCCATTTCCTATTCCAGTGGTCTTCCTTTCTCTCCGTACATCTAAGTTTCCACCTGGTATCATTTCCTTCTGCCCAAAGAACATTCTATATATTTCTGATAGTGCATATCTATAGGGAAAAAATAGATATCTATATCTATAGGGAACAAATTCTCTCAGCTTCTAAGTATTTGAAAATGTTTTTTAAAAAATAATTTCATTGGGCACCTGGGTGGCTCAATGGTTGAGCATCTGCCCATAGCTCAGGTCGTGTCGTGATCCCAGGGTGCTGGTATCAAGTCCCACATCGGTGTCCCCACAGGGACCCTGCTTCTCCCTCTGTCTATGTCTCTGCCTCTCTCTGTCTCTCAGGAATAAATAAATAAAATCTTTCAAAAATAATAATTTCACTAGATATGGAATTGCAGATTGATCATTTTTTCTCTCAGTGCTTTAAAGATGTTCTGATGTCTTCTGGCTTACATTGTTTATGATAAAAAAAATCTGGTAATTCTAACCTTTGTTCTATATTTAATGTATCTTTTTTTGAAATTTAAGGATTTTTTTCATTATCACTGGTTTTCGGCAATTTGGTTATGATGTGTCTTGGTTTGGTTTTATGTTATTCTGCTTGGGATTCTTTGGGTGTCTTAGATCTGTTTATAACTATCTATACAGCTTTCATCATATGTGGAAAAAACTTTGGCCATTATTTCTTCAGATCTATTTCTTTCCTGACCTTCTTTCTGGAACTTCCATTATACGCAATCACACATATACTTGCTGCTCAACATTGTCCCACAGGTCAGAGAGGATCTGGTGTCGTTTTCTTCTTTTTTTTTACTCTGTGATTTAGTGTGGATAGTATCCATTACTAAGTTTTCAAGTTCACTGATCTTTCTTCTGCAGAGTCCAATCTACTATTAATCCCACCTGGTGAAATTTTCATTTCACATATTGAAATTTTCAATGACACAAGGACCATTTGGGTTTTTTAAAATATTTTACACTTTCTTTTAAGCCTTTGAGCATATTTACAATAAGTATTTTAAAGTCCTTGTCTGAACCATAAGAGACTGTTAATCATAGGAAACAAACTGAGGGTTGCTGGAGGGGAGGGGCATAGAGGGATGGGGTAACTGGGTGATAGGCATAAAGGAAGGCACAGGATGTAATGAACATTGGGTATTATATAAGACTGATGAATCACTGAACTCTACCTCTGAAACTAATAATACCCTATATGTTAATTAATTGAATTTAAATTTAAGTAAGTAGGGGATCCCTGGGTGGCTCAGCGGTTTGCCGCCTGTCTTTGGCTCAGGGCGTGATCCTAGAGTCCCAGGATCGAGTCCTGCATTGGGCTCCCTGCATGGAGCCTGCTTCTCCCTCTGCCTGCGTCTCTGCCTTTCTCTCTCTGTGTCTTTCATGAATAAATAAAATCTTTTAAAAAGATAAAATAAATTTAAGTAAGTAAATAAAACATTAAAATAAATAAATATAAATAAAGTCCTTGTCGGGATCCCTGGGTGGCGCAGTGGTTTAGCGCCTGCCTTTGGCCCAGGGCGCGAATCTGGAGACCCGGGATCGAATCCCACGTCCGGCTCCCGGTGCATGGAGCCTGCTTCTCCCTCTGCCTATGTCTCTGCCTCTCTCTCTCTCTCTCTCTCTCTCTCTCTCTCTCTCTGTGACTATCATAAATAAATTTTAAAAAATTAAAAAAATTAAAAATAAAAAAATGAAGTCCTTGTCTGTTAATATCATCTCTGTCATTTCTGACTCTGTTTCTATTGACTGATTTTGCTCCAGATTATGGATCACATTTGATTGCCTATCCTCTGTCAAGTAATTTTTTATTGGATGCTGGATGTTGTGAATTGTACATTGTTGAGTGCTGGAGTGTTTTGCTCTTTTTTCAAGAGTATCAGACTTTATTCTAAGGGGAAGTTAGGTTATTTGTAGATTAGATTAATTCTCCCAAAGTATGTTTTTAAGCTTTGTTTTGGCAGATCTTTCATAGCCTTTCCTGTAGAAATAGTTCAGCTCAGCTAATGAGGCTGACCCTTCTGGGGTCTCAGTGAATGCCCATGTGTCCAGTGGCAATTCTCCACTCTAGCTGTTTGGAACTCGAGTATCACCCAGGCATTGTTCAGTTTACAGTTCTTCAGTTGTCCTTTGACCAGCTTCATGGAGTTTTGCCCTGTGCATTTGTGGCTTAATATTCAGTAACAGTGTCCAGATTTTTAGAACCCTTTCTCTGGATAGGATCCTCCTCTCTGGTACTCTGTTCTGCAAATTCCAACTGCTTCAGCCTCTCTAAATGACTGTATCTGTCACCTCATCTTAGCAAGATTGCCATGCTCTGCTTGTATTCCCCCTTTTAGGCCACTTGGGTATTCCAGAAATGCAAGGCTGGTTTAATATTAGAAAATACATTAATGCAGTTAACCACATTAACATATTGAAGGAGGCATGATGACCTCAGCAGACAGAAGGGAAGAAAAACACAATGAAATTCAATGTGTCCATTTTTTTTTAAGATTTTATTTATTTATTCATGAGAGACACAGAGAGAGAGAGAAAGGCAGAGGCAGAGGGAGAAGCAGGCTCCATGCAGGGACCCCGATGTGGGACTGGATCCCGGGTCTCCAGGATCAGGCCCTGGGCTGAAGGTGGGCCTAAACCACTAAGCCACCCGGGATTCCCAATGTGTCCATTTTTTAAACTTTCAGCAAACTAGGAATAGAAACTTCCTTAGCCTAATAAAAAAGAACCTACCCCCTCCTTCAAAAAACCTATAGCAGACCTAATACATAGTTTTAAATACATAGCTGCAGTTTTAAATAGGGTCATCAGGTCTCACTGAGAAGGACAAGAAGGACACATTTGGGCAGAAATTTGAAGGGTGTGAAAGGAGAGCCCACGTGGCTATCTGGGGAACAACATTATAGGCAGAAGGTGTGCTCCAGGAACAGGAAGGAGGCCCGTGTGGCCCAAGCACAGAAAGCCAGGGAGAGTGGCAGATCAATTTAGAGAAGCCATGGGGGTGACAAACTACGGGAAAGACTTTACTCTGAACAGGATGAGGATCTGGAGAACTCAGAGAAGAATTGAGGAGTTATATGATTCGTCCTAAATCTGTCTAAAGGCTCCCTCTCCCTACCATGTTGAACAGCAAGCAGAAGAAGGCAGGGCAGAGGCAGCAAAGCCAGCGAGGAGGCCACTTGGGGAGCCCCGATGTGAGTGATGGCAGCTGGGTCTAGCACAGTATCGGTGGAGACGGTCAACAGTGGTGAGAGGACACATTTGTTCTCAAACCAGGGCCAGTGGGTTTGCTCACAGATCTGATGAAAAATGTGAAAGCAAAAGGAGTCAAGGTGACTCCAAGGTCATCAACCTGACAGCTGAAAGGAGGATGAAGAGGAGGCACAAAACGGGGATTCCATCCTGGCTGCTTCTGTTGTGTTCATAAGAGAGAGTTGCTAGGAACACTTAAAAGCCGTCCATTCATGGGGCAGCTGGGTGCCTCAGTCAGTAAAGCATCTGCCTTTGGCTCTGGTCATGATCCTGGGATCCTGGGGTCCTGGGTTCAAGCTCCACATCCGGCTCCCTGCTCAGCAGGGAGCCTGCCTCTCCCTCTGCCTGCCGCTCCCCCTGTTTGTGCTCTCATGTTCTCTCTCAAATAAAGAAAAAAACATAAAAAAATTTTTTTTAAGATTTTACTTATTTATTCATGAGAGACGCAGAGAGAGAGAGGCAGAGACACAGGCAGAGGGAGAAGCAGGCTCCACATAGGGAGCCCCATGTGGGACTCAATCCCAGGCCTCCAGGACTATGCCCTGGGCCGAAGGCAGGCCGTAAACCTCTGAGCCACCTAGGGATCCCCCATAAAAATCTTAAAAAAAAAAAAAAAGCAAAACCGCCTCCATTCTCATCCAGCAGTGGTCCACCAGCCACAGCCTGTCATGTCCGTGTAACTAGCTCCGGGGCAGCCCCTTGATTTGCAACGATCAAAAGCTGACTGGGGGGATCCCTGGGTGGCGCAGCGGTTTGGCGCCTGCCTTTGGCCCAGGGCGCGATCCTAGAGACCCGGGATCGAATCCCATGTCGGGCTCCTGGTGCATGGAGCCTGCTTCTTCCTCTGCCTATGTCTCTGCCTCTCTCTCTCTGTGTGACTATCATAAATCAATCAATCAATCAATCAATCAATCTGACTGGGACCCAGTAGGCAGCCTGCTTGCTTGTGTCAGCTGCTACTGCTGTTCACATTTCAGACCACTAGCAAGAGTGGGGAAGAAACGATTACCACGTGAGGTTTCCTCCATGACAGTGTTTAAGTTTGGGCTTTTGTCCTCTGATTTGCAACACCAATTTGACAATGGCTCATTTTTTTCATTTGTTTTTATTGAAGTTCAATTTGCCAAGATAAAGAATAAACCCATTGCTCATCTCATCAAGTGCCCTCCTCAGTGCCTGTCACCCAGTTACTCCATCCCCCCCCACCTCCCCTTTCGCAACCCTTTGTTTATCAGTTAGGAGTCTCTCATGAATTGTCTCCCTCTCTATTTTTTCCCACTCAGTTCCCCTCCTTTCCTTTATAATCTCTTTCACTATTTCTTATATTCCACATGAGTGAAACCATATGATGACTGTCCTCCGATTGACTTACTTCACTCAGCATAATACCCTCCAGTTCCATCCACGTCGAAGCAAATGATGGGTATTTATATATAGACCACATCTTCTTTATCCATCATCTGTTGAAGGACATTGTGGCTCCTTCCACTGTTTGGCTATTGTAGACATTGCTGCTATGAACATTGGGGTGCAGGTGACCCGGTGTTTCACTACATCCGTAAGTGAAAATACCCAGTAATGCAATTGCTTTGGGGTAAATACCCAATAATGCAATTGCTGGGTCGTAGGGTAGTTCTATTTTTTAACTTCTTGAGGAAGCGCCACAGTTTTCCAGAGTGGCTATACCAGTTCACATTCCCACCAACAGTTACACTGTTGGGTTCCCTTTCTCCCCATCCTCTCCAACATTTGTTGTTTCTCGTCTTGTTAATTTTCACCATTCTCACTGGTGTGAAGTGCTATCTTAATGTGGTTTTGATTTGTATTTCCCTGATGCCAAGTGATGTGGAACATTTTCTCATGTGCTTGTTGGGACAATGGCTTATTTTAGAGATCACGTGAAGTCATGGAAGAACCACTGGATACTTTAAAATTGTTTAACTGATTGTGGTGTCAAAAATCCAGTGATCAATTCATTAAGTTGGCCTGACTCCCAGAGTTATTCAATCAATATTTTATTGAATACCTATGATGTGCCTCCACACTGAGAACCAAGTTTAAGGCCTCATCATAACACCAGTCTGCTCACTGTGTGATTATCCACATTTTCTTACTTTTTAAAAAAAATATTTATTTATTTATTCATGAGAGACACACAGAGAGGGGCAGAAACATAGGCAGAGGGAGAAGCAAGTTTCCTGCGGGGAGCCTGATGTGGGACTCAATCCCAGGACCCCAGCCAGGATCACGCCCTGAGCTAAAGGCAGATGCTCAACCACTGAGCCACCCAGACATCCCACCAACATTTTCAAACTTAACACAACATCAAAATATCATACTTTTATTTTAAAATGGGTATCTTTTATCCAAATGCTGCAACTCATTGTGTTCATTTGCTCACTGTGGTTGGAGCCTTCATGTCTGCTTATCTATAAATCATTTACAGATTTTTCTCAAAGATTCATGACCCAGGCACTGAGGTCAAAGCTCAGAGCCACATTTGTTATGCTGGGGCTTTTATTTAATTAATTAATTTAATTCTATCAAGGCCAATAGAAAATTCACTCAGACTTGGTTTTCTTCTTTTCTTTTACCATGTAATCAGACTGGGTTGTCAAGAAACATACATCCGCTGTATTACCTGGAAGGTAATACAGGAAGGGGAAGATAATGCTTAATATAGAATCTGACTTTTTAGCCTAGGAAACTCCCCTTCTGGTGGCATGTACCCATTTGCAAGTGAAATTAGAAAACACATGCACAAAAAGAGTAGAACTAATTGGTAGAGAAAGGCAAAACAGACCCCTCTATATGCATGGTCTATTTTTTTTTTTTTTTAAGAGAGAGAGAGAAGGAGCAGGGGCAGAGGGAGAAGCAGACTCCACGCTGAGCAGGGAGATGTGGCATTTGATCCCAGGATCCCAGGACCCTAGGATCATGACCTGAGCTGAAGGCAGATACTTAATCAATTGAGCCACCCAGGCGCCCCTGCATGGTCTGTTCTAAAAGTGTTGGCACATCACCTTATAGTCCCAGACAAACCATCCCGTCCCTGCAAAGGGAACAGCAGAGCTAGGAAACACATGAAGAGATGCTCAACATCACTCATCGTCAGGGAAACAGAAATCAGAACGACAGTGAGATGTCACATCACTCCAGTCAGAATGGCTCTCATCAAAAAGATAAGAGAGAACAAGTGTTGGCGAGGATGTGGGGAAAAGAGAACCCTTGCGCACTGTTGGTGGGATTGTAAATTGACATAGCCACTATGGAAAATAGTATGGAGGTTCCTCAAAAAATTAAAAAAATAGAACTACCATACAACCCAGTAATTCACTTCTGGATACTTCCCCAAAGAAGACGAAGCACTAATTTGAAAAGATTTAGGTACCCATGTTTATTGCAGCATTATTTATGGTACTCAAGATATGGAAACAACCTAAGTGTCCATCGATATATGAACAGATGAGAAGATCCGATGCACATACACACATTCACATACACAAACACTCAGCCAGCAACAAAATGAGATCTTGCCATTCACAACAATGTGGATGGACCTAGAGGTATTCTACTAAGTGAAACAAGTCAGAAAACAACAAATATCATTTGATTTTGCTTATGTATGGAATCCAAAACAACAACAACAAAGCAGATGAACCAACAAAACAGAAGTGGACTCCTAAGTACATGGAGCTAGTGGCTGCCAGAGGGGACGGGGGGCGGGGGCGGGGGGCAGGGTGAGATAGCCAAAGGGCATGAGAGGCACAAACTTCCAGGTAGAAAATGAATACATCACAGGGATCAAAACTATAGGAAAATAAAGGAGGGGGGGAATCAGCAGAAAAACTCCCAAACCTGAAGCAGATGAAATCCGTTTGCACCTTTTCTGTGTGTCTGTCTCCCTCAGTGAATCTAGCGCTCCTCAGCAGCACACAGCCAGTGGAGTCGGGGAGACAGGACACCACACCGGAGATTAAATCCAGTTGCATAAAAGTTGCCAGCTGGGTGCCTTGGGCAGGTCATCATTACTTCTCTGGTTCTCATATTCCCCTTCTGTCCCTATTCTATTCTATTCTATTCTATTCTAATACCTGCCTTGTCCATCTCCACAAGGTTTGTGAGACCCAAATAAAAAAACAAAGGGGGGGCAGCCCGGGTGGCCCAGCGGTTTAGTGCCGCCTTCAGCCCAGGGCCTGATCCTGGAGACCCAGGGTAGAGTCCCACGTCCGGCTCCCTGCATGGAGCCTGCTTCTCCCTCTGCCTGTGTCTCTGCCTCTCTCTCTCTCTCTGTCTCTCATGAATAAATAAACAAAATCTTAAAAAAAAAAATGGGGAACTGCTTTGTGTGCAATGACGAAATGCAGGCTGGAAAAACGTAGTGTGTTATCACTGTTAGTCTTAATCCTGTCACTGACAGTGGGAAAGTTACTAAGGTCTCTAAGCTTCCATATCTGTAAAGCAGGGAAAATAAGACCTACCTCAGATGATTACAATAGGGATTAAATAAGATAGTTAACATAAAGCAGACTCTTGGCTTTCCCAAGCCCAGTGGAAGGCTTCTCCTCCTAAATAAGATAAGGACTTGCTAGAGGAAAGCTCTGCACCCTTTCACCCTCCGCTCCCCTCCTTCTTCCTGCCTAGAACATAAGTGTACCTGGAGGTACAGCAGCTGTCTTGCAACCATGAGACAAGAGGCTTGAGAATGAAGGTCTCTGCTAAGGACAGAAGAAAAGAAAAGTAGAAAGAACCTAAGTTCCTGATGATCATTGATACTAGCCTCAGAACATCTCCCCTGGACTTTTTGCTACATAGGAAAAAAAAATAGTTTTTTTTATTGGCCTCAACCTATAAAGTAGGGCTTTACATTGTTTATATCCATGTGCATTCCAAATAGATATACTATCTTAATTTTTTAAATATTTTTTATTTATTTCAGAGAGAGAGAGAGAGCACTCAAGCAGGGCCTGGGGCAGGGAGAGGTGAAGGGGGAGAGATTGGGGAGACTCCTCACTGAGTATGGAGCCTGATGCGGGGCTGGGTCCTACGACCCTGAATTCATGATCTGAACCAAAATCAAGAGTCTGACACTTAACCAATGGAGCCACCCAGGTGCTCCTAAACTGTCTTAATTTACATTAAGTTTGGTCCCTACAGAGCACAACTATGGGAGAGGGCCTTGGCATATGGCTTTTACTGTGTTGAACGAGACAGCTGAAGCAAATAAATTTTGAAATTAAAGTTTGAGGATTGGATGAAAAGTGTTAATCACAAAAACTCTGAGAAAGTTGAGAATCCTCATACATTCACAAGTGATACAAATTGCAGTGTTCTTGTTAAAGAACAGTCAGTTAAAAAGTTCCTCTGGCAAATACCTTTTTTTCAAAGATTTTATTTATTTATTTATTCATAAGAGACACAGAGAGAGAGAAGCAGAGACACAGGCAGAGGGAGAAGCAGGCTCCATGCAGGGAGTCCAATGCAGGACTTGATCCCGGGACTCCAGGATCATGCTCTGGGCCGAAGGCAGGCACTAAACTGCTGAGCATTATTTGGTGTCCCTGGTAAATACTTTTCTTAATAGTAAATAAATATAACATAAGAAGTGCAAGACTAGCCCCATAAAAATTGTAAAACATTATACACCAGGAAGTAGACTAGTGGTTCCCAGGCTGGGGCTTGAGGCGGGTGGGGAGTTAATGCTAAGGGGTGGGCACGTCTTCTGGGAAGATGGTGGTCATGGCCATACAACCTTGTGAATATAACAACCGTCACTGAACTGTACACTTTAAAAAAAAAAAGTGAGTTTTGTGGAATGTGAATGATATCTTGTAACAAAGAGTAAAAGAAGAGGAAAAACACAGGGGCCCCTGGGTGGCTCAGGGGTTGAAGGTCTGCGGTTGGCTCAGATCGTGATCCCAGGGGTCCTAGGATTGAGTCCCGCATTGGGCTCCCCGCAGGAGGCCTGCTTCTCCCTCTGCCTATGTCTCTGCCTCTCTCTCTGTGTCTCTCCTGAATAAATAAATAAAATCCTAAAAAAAAAAAAAGAGGAAAAACATAAAATAAACAAGAGTAAAGGAGACTGACTACTCAGAGCCCCTTCAGACTTTCATCTGAGTTCAATCAATTGACCTTTAGCCAAAAGACACATCCATGGAAATTTCCATCAGGGATAAACTGAAATTTTTGCTCATATTGCCTCCTCTCTGGCAACGTTCCAAGCATCTTCCATCTTCCCCCAGTGGTTATGGTGACATAGCTCATAAAGCAATGAAAACAAAAAGAAGAAGAAAAACCCCGCCATTTGCGCCCACCTAGCTTGCAATAACCAACACGGAAAAACAGCCCAGGTCCTTTCACCGATTTGCAGTGTTGGTCCTCTCCAACTCAGTATCCATGATTTCTAGGATGGCAAATATTAACATTGTGGTCTCACCAGAGTATCGTGGTCTGTTACTTCTACTTATAATTGAAGGAAGTACAAAATATCCATTAGGAACTGATTTTAAAAAAGACGTCATTTTTCCCATCCAAAAACCCCCCTGAAGATGAATACATAGAGGGCACCTGGGTGGCTCAGTCAGTTAAGTGTCCAATTCTGGATCTCAGTTCAGGTCTTGATCTCAGTGTCCTGAGTTGAACCCTGTGTTGGGCACTGTGCTGGGTATGGAACCTATTAAAAAAAAAAAAAAAAAAGATGGATGGATACAGACCCTCTGCGCAGTTCCTGGCATACAGTAAGTGCTCAATAAACGTCAGCTACTATGGCTATTGGCAGATGCCAGTAGGCATGTTGAGGGTTCAGAAGCCTCCCGCTACTGTTCCTGGTTGACCTCTCTAGCTTCCCCCAAGGTCCCGGTCCCAGCTGAGCCCCCATCCAGCCTCCACGGTTGGGACACGGTGAGGCAGGGTCCTGAGAACTGGCTCAAGCCGAGTGATCAGTGGCTCGTCGGCCTCAGCGTGTCCCCTCCTGCCCTTCCCTCTGCTCTCTGTTCTCAGACACATCATTTCTTGGGGCTCCATCACCCCTATGCTGCCCATCCCGGCGCCACGTGGGTGTGCCAATGCGTCACCTTCCATCCATGCAAACGATCCTGTTGCCTCCCGAACTGTTTCTCCGGGAAGGAAGAGGGATGGGCGCCCGCAGAGACAGTGTGGTCTCCGTGGCGCTAAAGCGGCCCACCCCCGCGACTGGTCTGACCTGCACCCCAACACCCCTGCCAAGGACGAACCAGCCTTGGGCTCCCGCAGCCTCAGCACCCGCCCTGGAGACACCCGCACCCTCCACCCCCACCCAGCGATCCTCTGACACAGAGGCTGGGCTTGGGGGACCCAGGGCGCCGGACACACCCAAGATGTCCTCTCCGCTCCCCAGACCCCAAACACCCTGAAAAACAGAGGGGTGAAACCTGTAAATAATCAGAACTTGTTTCCAGGACTTCAGAGTTCTCCCACCACACCCCACCGATTGTGTGTGTGTGGGTGTGTGCGCGCGTGCGCATGTGAGTGTGCCCGCGCGCGTGCGTGTACGTGTGAGTGCGCACATGTGTGTGCGCGCGCGTGGGTGTGTACGTGTGCTGTGAGTGTGCACGTGCGTGCGAGTGCGCACGCCTGTGTGCGCGCGTATGAGTGTGTGCGTGTGGGTGTGTGTATGGACACGGAAGACACCGATCGATGGAGGCAGAGATTTTTTAAAGAAGATTTTTATTTATTTATTCATGAGAGACACAGGCAGAGGGAGAAGCAGGCTCCATGCAGGGAGCCGCGGTGGGACTCGATCCCGGGTCTCCAGGATCACGCTCTGAACCGAAGGCAGGTGCCAAACCGCCGAGCCCCCGGGGGATCCCCCGGAGATTCTTTTAAACTTAGCTAAACGGAGGGTGGTGGAGGGGGACCGGGTGAGGCTGGCGCCGGGCCTGAGCACCCCGACCCACTGTGATGCGTTCTTGCAGCTCATTTTCGCCAGTCGCCAGGCACCGAGAGCCCCCGCCTTCCTGGACCCCCTGCGCACCTGCACCCCCCTTCCTCCGGGAGACCCTCTTCCCCCGCGGCCCGGCTCCCACTCTGCCTCCCCGGAGCCCTGAAGGCCCAGGGGTTGCCCGATTCCCCGGAGTCCTCCCTGCAGGAGCAAAGCCTTGCCGCTCACGGAGTCGGGGTGGGGGTGGGGGTGGCTTTTCACCTTCGCCCTCAGAATGCAGCTCGGGAAGAGTGAGTGTGGGATCTAATCTGTGAATCCTCGGGCCTGGCTCAGGAGCTCGGCTGGAGCCAGCGCCTAGGGTGAGGGCTGCATAACTGAGCAAATAGGGTGATGTCTTTCTACATCTTCCGAGGCTGATCCACAGTGTCACGTTGGAGTTATCACTGATTATGACACAGTTTTAAAAAGTAGGACGCTGTCTGGATCACATGCACATACTTTTTATCGTGGTAAGGTACACATTAGCATAAAATTAACCATCTTAACCGTTCTTAAGTATGAATTCTATGGCATGAATCATATTCACAAGCATATTGTGCAACCGTCACCACCATCCACCTGCAGGACTCTGCCCCCATTAAACACCAACTCCCCATGTCCCATCCCCCAGCCCCTGGCAGCCACCATCCTACATTCTGCCTCCAAGAATCTGACTGTTCTAGGGACCTCGTGTAAGTGAAATCACTCAATATCTGTCTTTCTGTGTCTGACTTATTTCACTTAGCAGAATGTCTTCAAGGTTCATCCACATGGTAGCACGTATCAGAATCACACAATTTTTAAATTTTCTTAAAGTTCGTTTGTTTTTTTAGTAATCTCTACACCCAGCATGGGGCTCAAACTCATGATTCCGAATCACATAATTTTTAGTACACATTCACTGGGCCATCAAAAAAATGTCGATGACCTCCTGTTGCAAGCAGGGCCAGAACTCAGTGTTCTAACTTAAAAAAAAAAAAAAAAAAAAAAAGTTAAATGGCAGAGTCTCTGCTCAGACAGTTAATTTCATTTTTAAAGGGTTCAATGTGGGGCACCCAGGTGGTTCAGTGGTTGAGCATCTGCCTTCGGCTCAGGTCATGATCCTGAGGTCCTGGGATCGAGTCCCACATCAGGTGCCCCGCAGGTAGCCTGCTTCTCCCTCTGCCTCTCTCTGTGTGTCTCTCATGAATAAATAAATAAAAGCTTTTTTAAAACAATGGAATTCACTGTGGGAAGAATTTCAGGCCACACTAGGGTAACAAGCAAACAAATAATAAATTGTCTGGTGTCCACGCCTAAGGTCATGCTCTGGAAGAGCATGAAGTGGCCACTTAGTCTATGGCTCTCTCTGGAAATTCTAAAAGGTGCCAAGCCTTCCCATGCAGTGGGACTGCTCCCCTCGGCACCTACCACCACTGGTGTGCCTGCTGGGAGGCCGCCAAGAAGGCTTTGGATGGACTCAAGATCCGAGTTCCACAAAGTAGCAGGAAGTAGAGTCAGGGAGGCAACATTCATTGAGCGTCTACTCAAAGCCAAGTAGCACACTAGGTGCTTCCACACATAGTAGTTCATTGAATAATTTCAACAACCAAGTACAAGGGATGCCATCACCTCATGTTTCCAGATGCAGAAACTGAGGCTCAGATGAGCTAATATACAACCCAAAGTCACAGAGCTAATTGGTGTTAGAACTGGCAAACTCAGGCTTTTCTTTCACCGGTGACGCCTCTCATCCTATGACAGAGAGTGATGTATTCCTCATCTCCAGCCCCCACACTGCTCCTCCACTGAAGACCCCCACAGACATCTCGGGAAATACCTCAGCGGTGGGACCAACCAAGAGCACAAGGACAGGTGTTATCCTCCACCCCATTGGAACCATAAAGGGGGTTGGAGGTCCCTCCAAAAAGGTCTATCTGGAAAGGACAAGACTTCTATGAGCCCTTAAATGAGAAAGGAGCAAATTCCTACAGCACAAACAGCTTAAGCACGGGTGGGGCTTCTCACTGAAACAAAGAACGCTCAGGCAGCCTTTCTAATTAATGATGGTTGAGTCATCGAAGAAAGAAAAGTTGGCTCCAAGCTGATTCTGAGAGAAGGGTGCCCTCTGTGAAGTGCCTGAGTAGGCGTCTCCTGCAGCCATATCCCCCACTCTCTCTTCCAACACTGATGCCACACCTTCTGGCACTTTCTTGTGGGTAGAAGCTGCAAAAAGTAGGAAGCCTCACCCAACGGGTTTGGGAGAGCTCGCTCTGGCCAACCAAATGACTGATGGGGATGTTAGGGTGGGGGAGACATTTCCACATGGTGAAATGGATCGTGGCTGGTCTTGTACACCAGTCTCAGGATAATTTGAGAAGCAGTGACAAGTTCCAGCCAAAAACACCTCTCCACATCGATGTCACTGCTCCTAAGAGTTCACCTTTAAAAATGTCTGTCTCAGAAAGCTATCGGCCTCATAAAAATCACAAATTCACTGTTATTCCAAACAAAATCCCTACATTGTTTTTCCATGGGACTTGACATAATTCATTCCATATTCATATGGAAGTGCACTGGCTAAAGAATATCTAAGAAAATTTGAAGAAGAACCAAGTGGGGAGATTTTACACTCCTGATTTTGGAAATTAATGCAACACAATAATGATTAAAACAGCATGGTTCTAATAGCAGAAGGGCAGACAGACCACAGACCAATGAACAGAACAGAGAACTCAAAAACCCACTCAAACATAGAAACTTGATAAATATCAGAAGTAGCTATACATAATGGGAGAAATGTGCACTGTTCAATAAATGCTGTTGGAGTTAAACAAAAAAGTCTTTCTTTGAGTTCCTTTCCCCGGGAGAAGTCTTCTTGGAAGGAGACCATTAATCAATTCCTGCTAAAGTGTTAGGCACAGAATCAAATGGATTTTGAGTGTTACATGATCCTGGTCAGTGCAGGAATCTCTGACAGTGTCTGCTTGTATATCCCAGGGATATGAAAATCATAATCAGGCAAGGAAGGCTGTCCCATGGCTGTACAGCTCCTGTAAAGTTCTTTATATTAAGCTAAAATATTTTTCCATAGCTTCTCCCTCCACATATGACACTGGGGATAAATGTCCTCCCTCAAGGCTGTCTAGCAAGGCATCTCCTGAGGACTCCAGTTCTCTCAGTCATGCTTGTGATAGGACATTCAATGCACATCCCCCCTCCAGGATGCCTCTGATGGACCCATTCCAAATTATCAGTAAGACCTCTGCCTGCGTATGCTATTTGTGTGTGTGTGCGCACGCACACACACACACACACACACACACCCTAGTAAGAGAGGGAAAGGCAAAGGCTCCAAACTGAGGTAACACAACAGACCCAAAGGGAGTCTCATATGTGTCAGTTGGGTGTTCCTGGATGCAAGAAGTAGTAGTTCCTACAAGTTAGTTTATGCAAGTGGGCAGGCAATATGTTAAGATATTTGTAAAAATAAATAAATATCAACAGCAACAGAGGAGCCTTAGCCATAGAGCCAGCCCCCAAGGGACCCCTGGAAAAAATAAATACCTGGGGATCCCTGGGTGGCACAGCGGTTTAGCACCTGCCTTTGGCCCAGGGCGCGATCCTGGAGACCCGGGATCGAATCCCACATCGGGCTCCCAGTGCATGGAGCCTGCTCTCCCTCTGCCTATGTCTCTGCCTCTCTCTCTCTCTCTCTCTCTCTCTCTCTCTGTGTGTGTGTGTGTGTGTGTGTGTGTGTGTGACTATCATAAATAAGTAAAAATTTAAAAAAAAAAACATTAAAAAAAAAACCCTGAACTTTGTGAGAAGATCAGGAATCCCACAAAGTTAGGCCTCCCAGGCAGTAAAACTGGAAGGCTACTGGATATTCAAGGCAGCTATGGAAAGCAGGCCATCTGGTAGACCCCCAGGCAGCAGGCATTCATAGCCCCTGCTCCAATGCTCTGCCATTAAAGTCATTCATTCAGTTCCCCTCTCACATGCTGCCTCTTCCCAACCATCTCTTCTTTTCTCCCCCTTTTCCCAGTGTGTGGTTGATTTTCCCACATTTCCCAGTTCACTAAGGCATGGTTCTCCAAGCTGGGCCCTTGTGGAGGCCACTGGCCACTGCCACTCAGGGAACGGCCTACGGAGGCTCACCAGGAGCTGGAGGCACTGCAATTTGTCTCAGGAGGAGATAGTGAGCAGGACCAGCCTATGCCTGACCTTCATAGTACAGCCAGTGTTCTAAAGAGAGGCCTAAAAAGGTGTTCATCTCAGTTCATGGAGGGAATAAGAGAACACAGACTTGTTGGCTGTCATGTCCCCAGAGAATCAGCTTAATTCTGAAATCTAGATGGAGGGGACTCAGTAAGAATCACTGTATGACCAGCTGCTTCTGGTTAGTGATCATCTGGGGCTCTGAATAGGGCCTCAACCCCAAATCAGCCCCATTGTCTGTCCACCTACCACCTTTTCATCCCTCTTTGGCTTCCAGTTTCCTCTATTAACATAAAAATGCCATTTAGGAATAAATTTAACCAAAGACACACAAGACTTCTATGCTAAAGTCTACCAAACATTATCAAGGGAAATAAAAGAAGACCTAATTAAATGAAAAGATGTACCATGTTCATGGATTATAGGACTCAGTATTGTTAAGATGTCAGTTCCCTCTGAATTGATCTATAGATTCCAAGTAATCCCAATCAAAATTCCAGAAGGCTTTCTTTTTAAAAATTGCAAGCAGTCAGTTAAATAGAAATTTAAGTAGTCAATTTAAGTAGAAATGAAAAGGCCTAGAACAGTCAAAATAATCTTAATAAAGAACAAAGTTGAAGGGCTTACAGTAGCTGATTCAGGATTTACTATAAACGATAATAATCAAGACAGTTTGGCATTTGCACTAGGGTACACAAATAGATCAATGGAACAGCAAACCAAAAATAGACCTACATATATGATCAATTGATTTTCAACAAAGGAACCAATATAATGCAATGTGGAAAGACAAATATTTTCAACGTTTTTGGATAGATGTAGAAATAACTGCCTATTGAAAAGGAAAAAAAAAAGTGAACCATAACTCCATACATCATGCCAAAAACATAAGCTGAAATGGATCCTAGACCTAAATGAAATATGGCATCTTAAAAAAAAAAGGAAAAATATCTCCATGACCTTGAAGTAGGCAAAACACAAAAAGAACTAACCATAAAAAAAAATTTACAACTAGGGGCATCTGGATGGCTCCATCATTTAAGTATCTGCCTTCAGCTTGGGTCATAATCTCAAGATCCTGGGATCCAGCCCCAAGTCGGACTCCCTGCTCAGTAGGAAATCTGCTTCTCCCTTTCCCTCTGCCCCTCCCAGCCCACTCATGTTCTCTCTCTCTCTCAAATAATCTTTTTTTTTTAATTTTTATTTTTTATTTATGATAGTCACACACAGAGAGAGAGAGAGAGAGAGAGGCAGAGACACAGGTAGAGGGAGAAGCAGGTTCCATGCACCGGGAACCCGACGTGGGATTCAATCCCGGGTCTCCAGGATCACGCCCTGGGCCAAAGGCAGGCGCCAAACCGCTGCGCCACCCAGGGATCCCTCAACTAATCTTTTTTTTTTTTTTTTTCCTCAACTAATCTTTTAAAAAGAAAAATTACAGCTGAAATTCATAAAAATTTAAGATTCTCACACCAACCCGAATGGCTAAATTAAACAGACTGACAACGCCAAATGTTAGTGAGGATATAGAACAGCCAAAAATCTCATATATTGTTGATGGGAGTGTAAAATGGTAAAACCACTCTGGAAAAGATGTCTATCAGTTACTTATAAAACTAAAAATAAAAGCATAGACAGAGCAATTCCATTTCTAGGTATTTAAGAGAAAGGTAAACATATGTCCATGGGAAGACTTTTACGAGAATACCCATACTGGTTTTATCCATCATAGCTATAATTTGGAAACAGCCCAGGTGTCCATCTGTAAGAAACTGTGGTAAAGTCATTCTACTCAGGGGGGAAAAAAAGGACACAAACTACTGTCATAACAGCATGAGCAAATCTCAAAAACATTATGCCTGGCAAAAGAAGGCTTAAGCAAATGAGCACCTAATATATGATTCAAATTATAGGAAGTTCCTGAACAGACACAATTCATCTATGCTGGAAAAAGACGCCACTGTGGCTGCCTCTGGGGGAGGGTGGGACTGGCTGGCAAGAGGCATAAAAGTTTTTCTGGGGTGATGGGAATGTTCCATATCTTTTTTTTAAATGACAGCTTTATTGAAATATATTGAAATACATTTCATATGCCATAAAGTTCACCTTTGTAATCAGTACAGTACAGTGGGTTTTAGTATATTCATAGAATTATACAACTATTGCCACTGTCTAGTTCCAGAAGAAACCAGATACCCACCAGCTCTGCCCCAAACCCCAGCCCAGCCCTAGAGAGGCCACTTCACAGCATTCTGTCAACGACCCGTCTGCTTTCTGCCTCTATAAATTGGCCGATTCTGGATGTTGCATATAAATGGATTTGTATACTCCGAAGCCTTTTGTGTCTGGCTTCTTTCACTCGGCATCATGTTTTCAAAGTTCATCCAGGGACCCCTGGGTGGCTCAGTTGGTTAAGTGTCCAACTCTTGATTTTGGCTCAGGTCATGACCTCAGGGTCGTGAGCCGGAGCCCCACATCAAGCCCCTCTGAGGTTCCAGACTCAGTGGGGAGTCTGCTTCTCTCCCTCTGCCCCGCCCCCATGTGCACTCGGGCTCTCTCTCTCTACATAAATCTTTAAAAAAAGAGTTCATCTGTGTTGTAGCAGGGGTCCATGCTCCTTTCCTACTGCTGACTAATATGCTGTTGTATGGATAGACCACACTCTGTTTATCCATTCATTTATCTTTTTAGTTGATGGACATTTGGGAAGGTGCTTAACTGGAAAAGGCACAAGGGAATGAGCTCTCTGGGGTAATTAACATAGCAGTTACATGAGTGTATGGACCGGTCAAAACTTACTGAACTGTGTACTTAATTGTGCACTTTATTTTAGTGAATAAACTATAATTAAGGGGCACCTGGATGGTACAGTCAGTTAAGCATCTGACTCTTGGTTTTGGCTCAGCTCATGATCTCAGGGTTGTGAGATCGAGCCTCGTGTGGGGTTCCATGCTCAGCAGACAGCTTGGGACTATCTCTCCTTCTGCCTCTGTCCCTGCCCCCTGAACCCACTCGCTCTCTCTCATAAATAAATAAATAAATAAATTTTTTTAATTTTAATTTTTAAAAAGAGCCCCCAGAAAGAAAAGAATAAAAAGACAATACAGAAAGAAAGGAAGGAAGAAGGATGGAGGGAGGGAGGAGATGCAGGAGGAAGGGAGGGAGGGATGGGAAATCACCCAAAGCCCACAGCACCAGTTTCCCTGGGGGCTGTAACAATTGCTCTCAGCAGGGATCGGGCTATGCCAGGATCACCCATGACCCTGCGGTAATCAGAGCGTACACCTAGTACCCACCTCGTACACCTCACAGGGCACATTCTGTCCTACAGAGAAAACCTGCCTTGTGTAGCAAGCCTGCTGGAGGAGGCACTCAGCCAAGCTGCAGCGCATCTGCTTTGGGCTGGCCCATCCCCACACAGGCCCCTGAGTCTGAACCCACTCTTTTTTGAAGCCATCTGAGTCTGCTGCTTATGAAACAACTCTGTAATACCAATTTGTCTTTATAGGAAGATGTTTCTGCTGCAAGAGGGAGATGGAGCTGCTTAGCCGGGCAGTTCTAGCTCTTGATGTCAATCAACAAGTTGATGTCAGGTTTGCCATTTAAATAAATATATATATATGAAAGGGAGCCCGTGTCAAGAGGGAGGAAGGAAGAGACAGGGAAGGAGGCCTGAAGACTTGGCCATCACTTGCATCAGGACACCCTGGACAATGAACACTGTCTTCTTGTCAAAAGACATTTAGTATCCTGCAGGTTAAAAATGGTCACACAGTGACATTTTCATTTGGCTCAACCTTCTGATTTTCTGGTGGTTCCAAGACTGTGCAGGGCTGGAGACCTCTGTTCTAATTGTGTTTGGGGATGGGGAAGAAGCAGGGTAGAAAAAAATAACTCATAATATGGGACAGTAGATGCCAAGTGCTGTACCAGTGCAAGCCACAGACCATGCACAGTGTAAAAGCTAAATGGCAGAGAAGCTGCTTCACACCATTCTGACAACACGTGCCACGTGCCAGGGCTCCGAGTGCCAAGATTAATCAGGTGTGGCCCCATGCCCCAAGATGCTCCCCCATGCTCCGGGGGTGCAGACTAACTTACAAAGAATTGAAAGCATTGTGGTAGTCATTAAGTGGAGGGGTGTCTGAGTTCTGCCGACCCAGGGCTTCTGCCTGAGAGTGGGGGGAGCAGAGTGAAAGAGGTGGGACAGGCAAGGTCAAACTGGGAAAGGGAGAAGATTCCAGGGAGAAGAAAGAAAGGTTCTTAGAGTATCGGCCTGGAAGTGGAAAGATGCACAGACCAGAGAAGTGCTCGTGGTCAAGCTCAGCAGCAGGAATCAAGGCCGAGGTGCATCCAGCTGGAGGGAGACGGGGCTTAGGGAAGACTTCCTGGAAGAGCCAGCACAAGCTCCTGAATGATGGGAAGAGAGACATGCAAATAGGAACACACAGCAGAAGCTGGGCCTCTGGGCGTCCTGCACAGGATAAGCTGAACAATGCCCCCCCAAAAGCTGTCTACATCCTAATCCCCAGAACCTGTGGATATGTCACCTTACACGGGGAAAAGGGACTCTGCTGGCGTGATTAGGTTAAGGATCTTGAGAAGGAGAGATTATCCTGCATGACTCAGTGGGCCCAATAAAACCACAAGGGTCCGCATAATAGGGACACAGGAGATTGGAGTGCATAGTAGATGAGACCGTGTGAGTCAGAGGTTGAGGTGATATGACAAAGGGGCTGCAAGCCAAGGAACCCAGGCCCACTCCAGACTCTGAAAGGCAGGGAAATGGAAGCCTCCAGAAGGAACACAGACCTACAGACACCTTGGTTTTCGTCCACTGGGACTCATTTCAGACTTCTTACCCCAGAACTGCAGGTTCATATATTTGTGTTGTTTAGAGCCACTGAGTGTGGGAATTTGTTTTAGCAGCAACAGGAAACTCACAGGCTGCAGAATCAGTGGAAATGTAACTACACACAGCCCCTCATATATTGGCTCCCCCAGCCCCCGGTGGATACATTTCCCTCCGGAGACTTCATGCCATCAGAGTCGGGATGCATAAGCACGGTTAACAAATGTGGTTCTATTGGCTGCTGCTGCTTCCTTCATGCACTCACTTAGCAAGTGACAGGAACACAGCAAGGTCTGGGGTCCATACCGACACCCCTGCCCTCAGCAAGCTCAGAATCCAGCAGGGGGTACAGACGTGTCAACAGCTGGGCACCATACAAGGTGGTAATGCTTCGATGGACGCAGGCAGAGGGGAACACGACAGCACAGAGGGGAGCCAACTGGGCTGGCTTCCTGATGATGGAATGGCCTAGCACAGCTGGTCTCAGCAGAGATATGACGGGGGCAGAAGGCAGGCAGATGAGACTGCATTTAGCAGAACGGAGGCAGCAGGAGATATGGCTCCTCTGGAGGAAACAGGCGAAGTGAGGGTGGCCAGAACACAGGCCAGAGGCCAGGATAGGAGGCTCCTGCTTACAGGGTGGAAACAACTGCTTCGTGGCCACTTTCTCGGTCCTGTGTCGGCCAGAAAAAAAAGGCCAGGAGCTGCAGGAAGAATCATGGCCGAGATGGGTGAGGGTTTTAGGGACAGCCTCCCTGGTGCAAACACAACCTGGACCTCCAAGCTCCAAGAGACAGCACCCAAAAGCAACATTCCAGGTGGAGAAGACGACAGGGCTAAGCACCCCGACCCTGTTCCTCCCGCACAACACCCTGTCCTGGGAGTCACCGTACTGCAATGCCATGGCCACTGCACGCAGACCCTGGGTGCACTGCCTCCCTGCTGCCCCTTGGCCAAGAGGCAACACAATCTTCCCACTGCTTACCCTCATGAGCAAAATAAGGTGGAGGAAATTCTCGCCTGGGGAATAGACCAGCTTCTCGACCAGGTTTGACCTGAGCCACTCCCAGATGATTGGCATCACCAATAACAATGAAGGGGCCAACTAGGTTGTCATAGCTGCACACAAAGGAACAGGTGCTGCACATGGGGAGTGACCAGAGGATGCGTGGTCACAAGGGTGAGGAGATCTGGAGATGGAAGGAAGGCAAAGAAGAAGAGAAGGGAGGAAGAGAGGGATGGGGGGGCAGAGGTGGAGAGAAGCAGGAACTGGCATCTCCCCTCATACAAGGGATGCAGTTCAGACTTTCCAAGACAGAGAGGACCTACTAGCACCTTGACCTCAGGGAACAAATCTGGGCCACAGCAGCACTGCAGGCCACAAGGAGAGAGCCAGGCATCTAACCCACCGAGGCCACAGACCTCACGCATCATGCAAATCTGAGCAGGAGAGCGTGAGGAACTATATTAAATACCAAGGGGAAGATTGTGCAAATAATTTTTTTTCATTGTCACTACTTACGTGGGAAGACTCTGAAGTCTGAGAAGCGACATTTTATTCTAAGCAATCAGAGATAAATAAAAAGGAGCACTCCTGTACTTAGTAAATCTGTGTTGGTGTGGGCCCACCCTGGGCAGAACATGGCAGAGGGGGTGGTCAAAGCTACGCAGCTCCTTAGCACAGCTTCCATTCCAGATGGCACAGGCGTGCAGGCTGAGGGGGCTGCAGCAGAGGAAGGAGAAAGCAAACCAGGAGGGAGCCCGCTCCGCAGAAAGCCATGGGAGCAGCATGGGGAAGGATGAACATTTGTAGCTCAGGTATACAGAGGCGCCCTGAGGTCCACTCTGCTGGCTCCTCCTTTGCAATGAAGGCTCCAGAACCAGAGGCTGTTGGGCGGGCCAGAGAAGCCATGGGGAGCTGGAGTGGAGCGGGCAGGAGAGCTAGGGGCCAGGAGCTCTATTACTAATTGGCCATGCAGCCCGGGCTGGCCACTTCCTCTCTTGGATCTGGTATCTCATTTTGAAAAGGATGGTGGGTGGAGGGGTGACACTCTTTTTGGTAATGTCCAGGACCTCCAGAAGCATCATCGTTGGACCAGAGGGACTTGACAACCCTCTACCCCCAATTCTACCCAAATATGCTTCTGGCACTTCAAGCCTTCAGATATTTGCCATGTTTCCTCCAGCTGTTTTAGCTTAGCCCCTTATCTTTCTTACCAGGCCAGTAAGCAGACCTCCAGATTTACCCAGGAGAGACGTGCTAAGCTGGAGTTACTCAGAGTGAAGCCTCGGGAAAGCTCTCCGTACACACATGCCATTCTGTGACTGAAGCCCAAAGGCCCCAAGCCTGAGAAAGCACAAGATCTTGGGGAGGCTTCCCGGCTGGCTCGGGGCTGGCCTCATGCCACAGTGACATGTCCGGGGCTGTCTACCACTGCAGTTTCCCTCTTCCCCAACTCATGACACCCTTGACTCTTATGCCCCCCAAACCCTGCTTCACTCAGACTGATATGAGAAACAAGCCTGATAAAGGGTGTGCCTCCAGGCACCACAGACAATGGGGTGTGTGTGTGACAGGTGTGGGGAGTGGGCAGGGGCACTTTTAGGGCACAGCTCAGGCAACTTCTCACCCTGTTCCTGATGGGCTCCACCAACTATGACATTGTCCCTCCCGTGAGCCTCTGCAAATCCGGGATGAGGGCATGAGACCCGGAGACCCCCAGGCTGGCTGATTCTGCGCTAACTTTCCATTTCTGCCAAATACAGAGGTTTGCTTGTCCCTGCAGATGACAAAAGATGTCTCCTGGGTTAGAAGAACCTAAGACAGAATCAGACTTGAAGGAATAAAATTTGATTTGGGAAACCAGAGAGAGGCAGGGTGACTGAAATTCTGGGTAGGAATGTGGATCAGTGCAAGGGGGTGGCACTCACTCCTGCTCAGCAGAGCTAATGAAACAGTAATATTCGCTGTTGCCACTGTTACTATTCTACTTAGACTTTCAAAAGGCAGCATTTTAAAGCAGCTTTGTTGAGAGATACTTCACATAGCATAAAATTTACCCATTTAAACCACAATTCAATGGTTTTTAGTATGCGTACAGAGTTGTGAAACCATCACAACTAAGTTTAGAACATCTCATTATCTCTGAAAAGAAAGCCCATTCCCATTACCCTCGGCCCACGCTGCTCCTCCCCACCTCCCACCCTGGGCAACATTAATCTACATGGCACTCTGGCCCTTTACATACTTTTCCTACAATGAGGGTATGCAATGCATCTGCTGGCAGGGGTATCTTAATCAAGATGTCACGACCCATAAACAAATGACCAACAAGCACAAGATGCTCAACACACTGATCATTAGAGAAATGCAAATAAAAACACCAATGAGATATCACCTCCCACCCATTCAGGATGACCGTTATCCAAAAAACAGAAACTGGTAGGTGTTGGCAAGGATGTGGAGAAACCGGAATCCTCACACACTAGTGGTGGGGATGTAACCTGGTGCAGCCACCCTGAAATACAGAATGGTGGGTCTCCACACCCCGAAAAATTAAAAATAGAATTACCATATAATTCAGAAATTTAACTTCTGGTTTTGGAGAGAGATTTACACACCCAAGTTCATATCGTTATTGCAGATGCAGAATTATGCTCCACAGCCACAAGAGGGAAGCAGTTAAAGGACCCAAAGGACTGATGAGTGGAAAAGCAAAGTGTGGTCTCTACACAAAACAGATGCTATTCTGCCTTAAAAAGGAAAATCCTAGCTCATGCCACATCACAAAGAAAACCTGAAGACATTGGCAGAGTTCTGGAGATGGATGGTGCTGATGGTTGCACAGCAATGTAGATGCACTTAATGCCATTGAACTGTACACTCGAAAATGGTGAAGATGGTAATTAAGGTTACTAATCAGTTAACTTTGTGCTAATCAAATGAGATTATCCAGGTGGGCCTGACCTAATCACATAAGTCCTTTTTTTAATTTATTTTATTTTTTTTACATAAGTCCTTTAAAAGCAGAGTTTCCCAGGGAGCCTGGGTGGCTCAGTCAGTTAAGTGTCCAACTCTTGATTTTGGCTCAGGTCATGATCTCAGGGTCATAAGATTGAGTCACGTGTTAGGCTCAGTGGGGAGTCTGCATGAGATTCTCTCTCCCTCTCCCTCCCCCTGTTCACTCACTGTCTCTCTCTCTCGCTCTCAAATAGTCTTTTTTAAAAAGGGGGGGTTACTCCTGCTGATAACAGTAGAGGAAGTCAGAGACTCCAAGCATGGGAGAACATGAGGCCCCATCACTAAACTGAAGATGAAAAGACTGAGTGGCCTCCGTGAGCCGAGAGCAACCTCCAGCTGGCGGCCAGCACGTCCTGCCCGGACACATGACCAGCAGACGCAGGAGATAATGAAGGGGTACTGTGTTGAGCTGCTAAGCTGGCTCATTTGCTAGGCAGCCATGGAAGACTGATTTGATCTCCTAATTGGAGCCAGAAAGGAAAAGAAGATGTCTTGGGGAGCAGATCTGAGTCTCAGTGATTGACTCTGTCTTCCTCACATATTTCTACCTCCTCCAGAAAGCTTACCCGCCCCTGAGAGCCTTTGAGAATCCTCGCCTCTGCCTTCCTCTGCCAATAATTACCTACCACGCCCTTGGCCCTGCGCACACGGGCCTGCCAGCCTCTACTGCTCCTATATAGTCATCTTTTCTTCTCAAATCTGGTATAAGTGCGTCCAGCACAGAAGCCACAACTTGACCTTTTCCATATTCCCCAAAGTACTCAGTACAGGGCCAAGCACACAATAAATACTCACAAATATTTGTTGACTAAACCATCTCCTTTCAGATCCAGACCAGCAGGGCCAATGAAGGGATCCAAACCAATGTCGCTTTACCACCCCCTGGGATCAATAAAGCACCGGGATGGCGATACCCCATTTCTGAAGCCTGACCTTTCATTAACTCTAGCCAGTCATATTTCCAAGCACGCATCATGCTACCATCTTACCAAAGCTTTCTTTTTTCCTTTAATGTTTCTCTACAACTGGAATTTGCAAACAAAAGAAGTGAGAATACGATGACTTGAGCTCCCACAAAACACCCTATCTGTTCACAACAGCCTTCCCCTGAATGCCTGCCATGTCTGGGAACCAATCTGAGACCCCAGAGACAGAGAACTAAATCACAGTAACCCCAACTCTTGAGCTATGGTCCAAGTGCCCCTGAGCACAGAGGTCACGGCAGAGTCTCTGACACTTTAGAAACCAGATTGCATTTCTTCAGGTAGGACCACAATCAGGTCCTCTATAGGTGGGCAGTGGGTGGGGTTCCTTCTGCATTCAACCCTGCCCCCATGACCCATGCCACCTTCTGTGCCCCACCCTGGACTCCAATAACGTGCATATGATGTCACTGTCTAGATGTGGAACGGTCTTGGCAAATTTCATCCAGAGCCCTCAAGCACAGATTAAAAAGTAAATCCACAGCATTTGGACAGACCTTTACAGTTTACAAGGCACTGTCATATTCACAATCTCAGCTGATTCTCCCCCAAGCCGTAGGAGGTGGGAGGAGTATATTATGATGTTCTTTTTACACATGAGGATACCAAGGCGTAGAGAATTGAAGTGACTTACTCAGAGTTACCTGGTTTGGATGACAAAAAACCACATCCTTCCACATTGGATATAATCTTTGGGCCTAAAGGGGAACTTGGTGAAGACAGGCTAGGCTCCTCCCAGCTGGCCTCAGCAGCGGGTAACTTGAAAGTTTCTTTACAAAAAGAATGAAGGAGTGGTAGGGAATCAGGTATAAGACAAAAACACAACGATGCCTCATATTCTAGTAACATGTTACCCTTTTCAAAGAACTCACATATTTCTTATCTCATTTGGTTCACAGAACAATCCCAGAAGGTCAATAAAGCAAGTGTATTGTCACCAAAAATGGAATCAGAACTAGTCCCCCATCCTGATTCCAAGTCTGAGGGAGGGCATTCTTGCCACTCACACCTTCTTTTCGTCCCTTTGGTCCTAAAAGGTCAAGACCAAGAGACCACTGGATACTCCTCTTGTGTGACCACTCAAGTCCAGCTTACAGTGATCTTTCATTTCACCGTGTGTCCCCTATCAGAAACTGTCCCCAGAATACCAGAAAGGGAGACAGAACATGAGAGACTCCTAACTCTGGGGAACGAACTAGGGGTGGAGGAAGGGGGGGTGGGCAGAGGGTGGGGGTGACTGGGTGACGGGCACTGAGGGGGGCACTTGATGGGATGAGCACTGGGTGTTATTCTATATGTTGGCAAATTGAACACCAATAAAAAATAAATGAAAGAAAGAAAGAAGAAAAGAAAGAAAGAAAAGAAAGAAAGAAAGAAAGAAAGAAAGAAAGAAAGAAAGAAAGAAAGAAAGAAAGAAAGAAAGAAAGGAAAGAAAGAAAGAAAGGAAAGAAAGAAAAGAAAGAAAGGAAAGAAAGAAAGAAAGAAAGAAACTATCCCCAGAAAACAGGTACCTCCTTCTTCTAGTTTTAGGATTGTTTTTACAGACTGATTTTATATAACCCATATACCAGGGAGAATTGAATCCACTAAACTATTGCTCACCCACTTAACAGACATTTTCTGAGCAGGGTACCACTGTAGGCTGCTCACTGGGAGTTTGAGAAATACATCAGGCATATTCTTTGTTTATAAGAAGCTCAAGGGATCCCTGGGTGGCGCAGCGGTTTGGCGCCTGCCTTTGGCCCAGGGCGCGATCCTGGAGACCCGGGATCGAATCCCACGTCGGGCTCCTGGTGCATGGAGCCTGCTTCTCCCTTTGCCTGTGTCCCTCTCTCTCTCTCTCTCTCTCTGACTATCATAAATAAATAAAAATTAAAAAAAAAAAAGAAGCTCAAGATCTAGTGGAACTGGCAAAAATACAAATGCATACATGACAAGGTACACAACGTTCACAGATACATGACAAGATGGAATCAATGTCACAACAGAGTTATAATAAAGGGCTGTGGAAGATCAGCACCATGCTGGCTGGTGGAAGGGAAGAGTCTTCATGAAAAATAAAGGTGTTTAAGTTGCACCTTGAAGGATGAATGGAGAATCCTGATGAGCAGAAAGATGCAGACTGCCAAAACAGCGTGAACATTTGGGAAATAGGGGCACAGCTCCTTGTGAGGGCAGCATGGAGTCCACCTTGTGCCCCAAATTCATACTGGGGCTGGCGGGGATGCAGCATAGACGGCCAGCTAGATCTAGGCTAAATCCTGCCCCTGGACCACCTGCCTCCTCCTTGCCCTCTTGACTACTCCTCTTTTCTGCTTTCTAGTTGGTTCTCACATGCATCTAGCTTTCCCAACTAGATTAAAATGCTGGTTTTCTGAGGACACAGCAGGGGGTGTCTATATATCCCATCCCAGTCAGTACAAGGTGGGCACACTGTGGGCCCAACAACCTTTTTGTTGACTGGTTGCTGAAGTCTACTGGCCCAAGAATCATGAGATGACAGTTGTACAAACAAGTAGAGCAAGCAGAGGCAGTGCTTGTAACCCTAGCCTGGGATTACAGGGAGGGGATTAGGACAAGACACATACTTCTGGTTTTTGGATCATATTTTATAGAACTGATCTAAACTTAAATCAAGGGGCTCATACTTGCTGGGTCACTCTGTGGGACTGCCCTGTAGTTCACCTTCCGTTCTGAGACCAACATCCCAAGGTCCCTTTAACCCATTTTTCTAGTTCCTGCTTGTCCACATCTCCCCATGAGACATAGTGTCTCATGCCTCCTTTTGGAAAGAGTTATGGAAAGGATGGCACAGTTGACATTTCCAATCTGGGGGCTGGAGGACGATGACAGAGGAGAGAGCCAAGTCAGGGCCAGGGTGGGAGTGGGGAGGACCCCAGGGCATGGTACAGCTTCCTACCAGCTGGTCTCCAAGGAGCTGAGGTCTCGTCTAAAGTGCTGGGTGGACAGAACTGTCAAACAGGGAAATTAGATGGGGTCAACACCCAAACAGGTCACAGCACCCCTAGAACAGAGCACGGGCAATCAAGGTAATCAACCAGGAGAATGGAGGGGGGGAGATGGTTGATAAGAACCAAAGACCCAGGTGGGTTCAGAGGCACCAACCCACTTTTCTAACCCCACAGGTGAGGTCCTCAAATGTCCTTTCCTGTGACAGTCTAACCCTGCTCTACCCAGCATCCCTCCACACCTTTGACCTTGTAATTCATCCTCCATGTTGCTGCCACTGTGATCTCTCCACAACATGATCAGTTCAATGTCTCCCCTCCACCTTCAGAAGGTCCCACATCCAAGTGACCCATTAAGGCCCTTTGCTGCTGGACCCAGACAGGCCTTTGATTCTAATCTCCTGTCGACGTCACCCTGATGTCATCCCCACCCCGCCCCCAAACAATATACTGCACAACACTCTACAAAGATGCAGGATCTACTCCGGGAGGATCCCCATTTCAAGGCCCAGCGCAAATATCTCCTGTGCTCGCCCATCCCCCAGGGAAAGATGAGTTAGTTTCTCTTCCATTCTCCCCAGACAGCTCTGTACAGCCTTTGTCACCCTGCCTTGCACTGATTTAGAGACCGAGACCACCAGGGGTAGGGGTAGGTTTTGCCTTCTCATGGTCCCGCTTGTCCCTATTCACTCGGCAGCAGTAGGTGGCCAAAAACAGGTTGACTTAAAGAACAAACCTCTTTCCTTTAGAACCACATGTTTTTGAGCTCTGGGCTGGGCCCAGGTACTATGGAGGTTGTGTGATGCCCAGATCGCAGAACCGCTTTCCAGGCTGCTGCTTCTACCTGTCTTCTGTGACCCTGCAACTGGATGGCTCCGCACTCATCTGGACTTAGAGATGCTGGGACCATGACAGGCATTTGCACCAGCAGGAACCCAGGCTGGTAACTGCCAAGAGAGCCTTGGGTGCCTCTCCTAGGGAAGACAGGGAAGAGATCTGATTCCCAAGGGCTCTGAACCGAGCTGTAGGTGGCGACAGAGCAGGTGAGTCATGCCGGGCCACACCCATTCTCCGCTGAAAGGCCCTAGCATCTGTCTGTCTTAGGTCATATGGGAAATGGGTTCTCTGAGCCGACTTGGGTCCCAGGGGAGTAACTGCTGCTGTTCTGGCCAAGACTCTCCCACCCTTGGTGGTGAAAGCAGGAGTGATGGCCTTTATTTGTGGCACCAAACATATAGGGACTCAGGAAGCTCAGGGAATGGCCTGAGAAAGGCGGCAGCCCATGATACAGGTCAAGGGACACAGCTTACCACTTTTGGGGCCCCATCTGTACAGACAGACGTGTAGGGCCTTCTACCTATGCAGCCTGTTCTCCACTGCCTGCCCTCATTGGTGTCTCTTCAGGTGAAGTTGCAGTAGAGTCCCTGCCCTCAATGAAGTAAGTTACATATCAGAATTACTGTAAATACAGGATATAATGTGCTAAATCCTTTAGGGGAAGCCCACAAGGGGAATCTGGGAATCTGGGAATCTGGAGGTGAACAAGCTTGGAGGGACGTCATCGGAGAGGTGGCATCTCCAACTTCTAACAGAGGGCCTTACAGCATGGTAAGCCACCAGCGAGTGAATGCATCAGGGGAGCTCTCTGTGGTGAAAAGAGTTTGTAAAATGAAGATTTATCCCTCAGCTTTACATGCTGACTTTGCTTAAATAAAACAAGATTCAACTGCAAGATAAATGTCCGGGTTGAGTCTGGAGGATGGGTGGCGGAGGACACCTTGTGTTTTTCTTGAGGAGCTATGAATGTGGGCCAGTGAAAAGGGACCAAGGAGTTAGGCTTTAGAGAACGGGTTGCATGTTGCTATTCAGAAACAGGTCAATCGGCCTACCACATGGAAGAGGTGTCACCAGCAAATGATTGAGGGAGGACACGCAGACTGTGGATGGAATCAAATGTTAGGTATATCCATGGCAGACTGTGGATGGAATCAAATGTTAGGTAGATCCATGTCGAAAGCCACCAGGGTGGGCTGAAATAGCATATTCGACACACCCAAGCCCCAGGGGCACAGGCCATGGCACCAGGAAAAAGCTCCGAATAGCAAAGGTCAGTATGAATATAAATACTGCAGTAAAAAAAAAAAAAAAAAAATACTGCAGTAGCAGGGCTTCTTATCCTGGGTGAGAAGTGTGCCAGGATGGCCTTGGAATTAGGCCAGAGGTCAAATGCTAGCTCTACCCTAAACAGCTGAGTGATCTTGAACAAGTTACCCAACCAAAGTCTTGGTTTTCCATCTGCAAGGCCCATCCCTAACATTACCTACCTAGGGTGTCACTAAGAAGTGAAATGAGATGATGGAGAGCACCCAGGGGGCACAGTGGCAGGCACACAGCAAGTGATCAATCTATGTTAGCTTCCTCGTCCATGCTAGAGGAGATTGAACAATGAGCGAGGGACAAAAGACCGTGTGGGGCTCTCTAGGAAGAAAGATGCCAATTAAAGGGGACTGTAAAAAGAGATAGCGCAGGAAGAGAGACCATAGAGAAAGGAAATGAAACCTTTATGCCAAGCTTTCTGCTCCACGCCAGGCCATTTCAGAGATGCTGGTAAAATTCCCCACCACACCGGAAGCTGGTTTATCCCTGAAGAACGCTGTGTGCCAGGAGCAGCACCAGCACTGCAATTAGCAGAACTGGGCTTATGGGTGGAGCAATGGGTAGGAGCTGAGCAAGGAAGAGGCAGCACCCTGGACCCCTGCCCAGATTGTGGGGGCACCAGAAATCAGGACTGGATCAAGATGGCTTCAGAGAGAGAAAACTGCTTAATTCCAAAAGCTTCCACTAGGAAAGCCCAGAAGTCAAAGGGTTTTTTTCAGATCCAGATACCTGCTGTTTTAACCTGAATACCTGGCTCATTACAAGCCAGCAACAGAGACGCCAACAGGTACGAGTCTCACCTCAGCAGAGAGCCTCCAGCCCCATGGAGAACAGGCACACGAAGGATCTTCAGGGAGATGGACCATCTAATCCTATATGTGTTTGCTCCTCATTCATTCATTCATTCATCCATCCATCCATCCACCACACAAACATCCACAGAGGAACTACTACACACAAGATAAGATCCCAGAGAGACACGTGGCAGCTTAGCTATTCACATCTCCATTCCTCGGTTGTTTTGCTAGTCAGTCTCCTTATCTATCAGATGGAGAAAATGGGGTTTAGAAAAAATGCAATGGGATAATGGACATAACACAGAGTAACCTTACTAACCACCCACTACCCAACCTTACCAACAGAGTAAGTGCTCAAGACCTGTAAACTCTGCATAAGCCAGTAGAAGTAAGGTTGCAGGTTATGCTGGATTATCTTTCATTTGCTCCTCCAGGTACTTTCTGCATCCTTTTCTACCTATTCTGTGGCCCTAGAATTTACCTGTATGGGCTCAAGACTCCCTTGCCCTCTGACTTCCTATTGGGTTTGGTCCATGAGAAACCTTGACAAATGAGAGTTTTATTCCTCCAACCTCCCTCCTGAGCCCCTTGACCTGAAGTCCCAGCTCTAGCAAGATGACCCTCTATAGAGGCTCTCTGCCTCCAGGTGTAAGACCCCACTGTTACTAGCTCCAGAACATTTCACTATCCAGAGTTGTTTCCCCACACCCTGCCTCAAATTACCCATTTGAAACGTGCCATCTGTTTTGTGCTGACCCTTAACATAGAGTAGGGGAACGAGAATGGGCCTGGGAATCAGGAGACCTGCGTCCTATCTCTGCCACCAGCTGATTCTGTGACCCTGAAAGCTCTTTCCTTTATGAAGTATCAGCTTCTTCATCTGCAAAAAGAACAGATGGGACCACATGGCTCTCTGGTACTACAATTCCCTGCCACTACTTGGTGTTCTGTGTAGTTAAACCCAGAAAAGGGATGCATATAAGGAAAAAGAAAGACTTCCCAGTGCAGAGGGCAGGTTAGCCAGGTAAGCCCCACCCAGGAGGCACCTAACTCCTTTCTAAGAACTTCCCTTTTCCTCCCAGATTCCCTGGGGACCAGATGCCCAAATGATCTCCACCCCAAAGAAACAGCCAAGAAAACCTAGGAAATTACAAAGCAACCAACTGACCAGCCCTTCTTTAGCCACAGAGGCCCCTTCCCAGGGTATGCCCAAGGGGGACCAAGCAGAGAAGCAGGTACACATGGCCACTGCATTCTCCACAGGGCTGTGAAGGGAAATGATGGCCTTTCACAAAGGGTATCTAGGGCCGAGGGAGCCACCCAAACCAGCATCCTGTCAGGAAATCCTGAATTGAGGGGCCCCTGGGTGGCTCTGTGGTTGAGCATCTGCCTTCGGCCCAGGGCGTGACCCCGAGGTCCTGGGATCGAGCCCTGCACCGGGCTCCCTACAGGGAGCCTGCTTCTCCCTCTGCCTGTGTCTCTGCCTCTCTCTGTGTGTCTCTCGTGAATGGATAAATAAAATCCTAAAAAAAAAAAAGAAAAAATAAAAAAGAAAAGAACTTGACATCCGTGTCTCTGGACACGTTTCAAACAGAGGCTAAGGACCATCTGATGGGATATTACAGAAACTCTGGAGTCCGCTTGAGCTCCTCCAAGTGGCTCCGGGAAGCCCAGGGGCCGAGAGCCACCCCACTGAGAAGGCGGCCCTACCCCACCCCACCCCGCCCCCGCCCCAAGCACCACCAAGTCCCAGGCCCCGAGCGCCTTCCCCTCTCCCCTCACCCAGAGGCAGCCGGGGCGCCCCGGGAGGGCTGGGTTTCCAATCCTCCAGGACAGGAGGCCGGGGCAGCTTGGTACCAAGTTCTCGGAGCTCCTGGCGGGGTGAGGGAGGTGAGGCGATCTCTAAAAATCTCAGTCCCTGGACTGGCCGCAGGTGCAAGCCGCAGCCTAATTACGGCCGGCACCGAGGTCCCTGAGGCCCTCGCGTCCCCCAGGCGCCTCCGGAAACCAGCGGCCTCTCCTCACAACTCCCAGCCAGTTCAAAGCCCTTCCCCGCCCCAAACCCAAACTTCCCGGACGCTCCGAGGGGGGCGGAGGCCCGGGGCGGGCGCGGGCGCGACCCCCGCGCTGAGGCACCGCCCGCCCGCCCGCGTCCCCAGGAAGTGCCGCCGTGCGCCGGCGCGAGCCTCGGCACGTGACTCGGGAGCGCGCGGCCCCGGAGGGGGCGGGGCCGGGCCCGCAGCCGGGAGGGGAGCGCATGCGCGGGGCGGGCCCCCGCGGGCGGGGCTCGGCGGGGACAGTCCTCCGAGGCCGGGTCCGTGCGGGCACCGGGACCAGCCCGTCTCTTGGGGAGCGGGTGGTGCGGAGGAGCCGGCTCGCGGGGCGACGCCGATCTCGGCCAGCGGCCCGGTTCCCCCACCCCCTCGTTCCCGGTCCAGAGCGCCCTGCAACGGGGGTTCGGTTTCCCCTCGAAGGAGACGGGGTGCAGCGGGGAAGGCAGACCCGGCTGCGGTGAGGCTCCGGGCCCGGGAGATGCGCCCGCTCCGGAGCCCGTCCCGCCGGATGATGTGCACGCGGGCCGGGCAGCCAGGAGCAGCGGAGCCCCGGGCCCGACTGCAGGCGCGGGCTTCCTGCACCGCCTCCTTAGGGGCTCCGGCACTGCTCCCCAGCTCCTAGCGGTGGGCAGCATCTGGCGAGGCCGGAGACGCGATGCCCCCAGCAACAGCCCGTGGACCAAACGGCGGGGGGGGGGGGGGGGGAGCAAAATAGGCTCCTTGGTGCCTGGCTCTTGTTTCTCCGTGAGCCCAGGACTGCTGGGGCCCTCCCCCGCTTCTTCATGGCCCCTCTCTGTCCAGAAACTTAGAAACTTGGAGAGGCCCCAAGCCCGGAGTCCTTGAGTTTCCCTAACTCACCTCCTCTCACCTCGACTCCTCAGACTCCTTCCTCACTGGCCGTTCACAGATGTGTCTTCCCTTCTGAGTCTGGGTCCTTGATTTTCCCCCAGAATCCGTCTTCCTGGTCCTCGCCCTTCCAAACCCACCTGTCTTTTAGAATGGAGCTAGAATTCCTCTCCCTTTCTAAGCTCCGAACCCCCTGGGTGTCTCAGTATCCCCCGGAGAGTCCTGATGTTATGTAAAGGGATTCTCCTGAACAAAGGTAATCTGTTAAATGCTTAAATAGCCTGCAAGCATGGGTAGAACTTTTCAAATAATTGCGTTTACAAATAAGAAAGAAAACCCTTTGCCTGAAAGAAAAAGTGTCCTGTGTTGTGATTGGGACGTGTGGCTGCTTCATTCCCCCAAGGATCTACCTGGTGACGTCATGCCTCGTGTCCCTAACTGGATGGTTAGCTCCTCTAGGGCAGAGATTATGCCTGAACAAACACGTAAATTCCAAATCTTTTCAAGTTTTGGTGGGGGAAAAATTTTCAGAAGTCTGGAGAAAATGGAAATACAACCGACAAATAATTTTGTACTCTTCACAAACACAAAATCACTTTTTAGCGTGTCAGAAAAATGTGCTGTCACAATTGCTCCAGGCTCCTGATTGACGCAAATCAGTGTGATTCAGTGTAGTAGAAGGGATCAGTGGGATGGGTAGAAAATTGGCCTTTTAGTTTGGTTTGTCCTGTTTTAGCCAGATGAACTCTGACTTAACTTCTCTGGAGATGCAGGTTTCTCATGTTGGATTCGGATTTAAGGATAATAAATATGCTTGCCCAGTCTACTATAGAACATCATCAGGGTGAAGATCAGTGTGAAATGGAGTTAAAGGTCTGTTTGTTTTTTCTTTTAAGTATTCTGTTGTTGTTCAAGAAATAATCCTTAACATGTTTTTTTAAGATTTTATTTTTTTAAGTAATCTTTACACCCAACATGGGATTTGAACTTACAACGGTGAGATCAAGACTTGAATGCTCTACGGACTGAATCAGCCAGGCGCCCCACCTTACTAAATTTTCCAATGCAAATTATTTTCAAGTGTTTTAAAATTTTGTGACTATTAAGTGCCAAGGTGATAACCGACTATTAAAAAAAAAAAAAAAAAACAGGTTGGGACGCCTGGGTGGCTCAACAGTTAAGCATCTGCCTTTGGCTCGGAGCGTGATCCTGGAGTCCCGGGATCGAGTCCCGCATCAGGCTCCCTGCATGGAGCCTAATTCTCCCTCTGCCTCTGCTTCTCTCTGTGTGTGTCTCTCATGAATAAATAAATAAATAAAATCTTTAAAAATAATAAAAGAAAATAAAAAATTTAAGAAACCCAGGCAATTCTGTATTTTTGCCAGTTTCTGAAGACGAGGGAAAGGCCTTGGGATCAGAAAGACAAGTGTCACTAAATGTGACCCTGGGCAAGTAACCTAGCATGCCCTAGTGTGAGTCAGACATCAGCTGGAATTTAGGCCCTCCCAGTTTCACATACTGCATCTCCATCGCTCTGACCATCAGTCTCATCGGTAAAATATGAATAATAACAACATTGATGGAATGCTCCCTGCGAGCTATGTGCCATTTCAAGCATATTGCAGGTTTTTAGTGCTCAGGGGCTATTCTGATCTGCATTTTATGGCTGAGGATTCTGAAGCATAAGATTATGTCATTTGTTTAGTGCTGCCCAGTCAGTAAGTGCTGGAGCCCAGGATGAAGCCCAAGCAATCTGACTCGAGTCTCTACTCTTTTCCATGCAAGACGGCTCCCTACCTGCGGGGCTATGTGAGCATAACACGAAATAATACACATAAAGCACCTGACGTGTGGCCTGACATGTTGCTTGTTAGAATTATCACATCATATCAAGGTGTAACTGTGGGGGACACCTGGGGGGCTCAGGGTTGAGCGTCTGCCTTCAGCTGAGTTCGTGATCCCTGGGTCCTGGGATCGAGTCCCACATTGGGCTCCCCACACCCCAATGTGGGTCTCCCAATGGGAGAAGCAACCTGCTTCTCCCTCTGCATGCCTCTGCCTCTCTCTGTGTGTGTCTCTCATGAATAAATAAATTAAATATTATTTTTAAAAGGCATAACTGCGGGAATGTCTATAGGTCTATAGCCCAGCTCCTGGCAAAAGGAGTACTCTAGAAGTTGGTTCTCTTCCCCATTAAAATTATGAGAAAACAGAGAACATGCCCCACGGTGCAAGCAGATACAGAAAATGCTCATTTATGCATGTTATTTTTTTTTTATCCTTTGGAAAGAGGTCACTACAGGGACTACCTCAACAACTGTGGAATACAGGGGCACCTGGATGGCTCAGTGGTTGAGTCTGCCTTTGGCTCTAGTCATGATCTCAGGGTTCTGGGATTGAGTCCCACATCCGCTCCCTGCAGGGGAGCTTCTCCCTCTACCTGTGTCTCTGCCTCTCTCTCTGTCTCTCATGAATAAATAAATAAAATCTTAAAAAAAAAAAAAAAAAGAACCTCTGGGATACACCTTTGCTACAGGCAAATTCATGTCTCTATTCTCATTTTCTTGTTTTTTATTATGCTTCTTTTTTATTGTCTTTATGGTCTTCTAAAGAAAAATTAAGGTTTCCCTGGACAGGGAAAAGCTTGAGCCTCATGTCACAGACAGGAGAATTGGCATGAAACATTGCCAGTGTCTGTGAGTTTTTGAAGGCTTGGACTTCCCCTCAGTTCTCTGGGGTGGCCTAAAATCCCAAACCCTGGGCCCTGGAGGTGTCCTCTGATGGCTGGGTCTTCCTGGGTCTCTACCCTGGGTTGGGCATCTGGTTCTCCCCATGCACACACCTGCCTACCTACACACATGCTCCCATAATCTGTCATCCACACGTTATTCACACAATCACTTCTTCACACCCACACGTACCTGCCCACCCCAGACGTACCTTTCCACCCTAGGACCCCGTACAAACAACACACGGTGCACAGGCACCAAATGCACTTACTCTTCCATCCATTCCGATGGTACACAGATAATGAGTCCTCTGTGCTGGGCACTGTGCTACATACTCAAGAGATCATTTAGCCACAAACACTCACACACACATTGGTTTCACACACACACAAATTTTTCATGCAGCTATTTGCATGTCCTTTATACATATAACCACAGATAACTCCCACATATTCAGATACATACACATACCTCTAAGGACACTCTCCCATTCATGCCCCCTCTATCATCTGGCTATGTTTAGAATGGTCTTTGATTTTGCTTTCTCGGTGGCATTTTGCTGTCCTGATGGCAGACAATGTAAAGGTGGTAGGTAGGGTACAAGGCTTGTGAAATGAGCACAGTTTTGAACATACTGGCAGGTTCTGGTGTGTGATGTTTATCTTCAAAACAGACCTCATCTACCTTCCATTTTCCAGGGATAAGCTCTGTATTTCTCCCAGTCATTGGGGGGAGGGGGGAGTAGCTGAGCTGGGGCAGGGCAGCGGTGGCCTTAGTTAGGTCAGGCTACTCCTTTGCTAACTGTGAACTGCAGACTCCCTAATCAGGAGGACAGCAAGGGAGAGGGAGGCAATGAGCCACACCACCCTACTCATCCCGCCCTGAGATCAGCCTCTCCTGACTTAGGAAAGCCCAGAGCAGGTGGCCCTGCCACCAAATTAGGCCTCCTCTCTGTGCTGACCCCATGATGTTGTTCCCTCCCACACACACCCTTCTATCTCCAACCTCCCACTGACCCCTCCCCCAGCACCCAGCTTCTTCCTTTTCAAACACGCTGTAAAATGGGGGTGTGAAGTCCTCAAGAAGACCCCATAGGTAAAATTTCAAAGTAAAGGAGCTCTGTTCTGAAGGGCACAGGCTTGGGGAGTCAATAACAGGCTGAAGTTTCTTTAGAAGCAAGTACAAGGAAGAAGCCTAGAGTCAGGCTGTGGGGAGCACCACTTTGAGCAGAAGCCTTACATTCAGGGCAGACCCTCCAGTTCCCTCCCCCAGAGCCTTCAGGTACCAAGTGGGCAGCAGGATGGTTGAGGGCACAGACATAGTGGCACGTCTACCTTGCTGAAAGATCTGGGGACAGAAGCTTCCACAGTTCCTATGAATGGGCTACTGCCATAGATGCCAGGGAGAAGGAGTCAGGGGCTGAGGAGAGAGTATGTCTTCGTTTCCAATCCTATAACAGGAAGCTTGGCTTTCAGAGTCATCTTTGACAATTGGGGTGCTGGAAGCAGGAGGGATCTAGAGAAGGCACTGGGAGTGTCTAAAGCCACAGTGGGCAATTCACGGACTGTCAACCTATCCCTAAGAAACTTAAAAATTAGTACTCGGGGTTGAGAAGAGACGGGAGGAATGAACAGGTGGAGTGCAGAGGATTCGTAGGGCAGTGGTAATACTCCGTATCTTCCAAAAGGATGGACACATCACGACACATTTGTCCCAACACGCGGAATATACAGCACTGGGAGTAAACCCTAATCTAAACTACGGACTCGGGGTGACTATGGTGCATCCTTGTCGCCTCATCAGTTGGAACAAACATCCCATGGCAGTGAGGGTGTTGCTGGTGGGGCAGCTGTGCATCGTAGGGGTGGGGGGTGTGCAGGGAACCTCTACTTCCCTTTCTGTTTTGCTCTGGACCTGAAACTGCTTGAAAACCAATTAAGTCTTAATAAAAATCGGTCTACCACTAGATACAAGGAAGAGAAAGAGATTAAGCTGATCGGAGACCATCAGAAAGCACGCAGTGTCACAGAGAGATTGAACTTTATTGAGATTTCCTCCCTGATGAAATCAGAATGGAAAGAACACAGGAAAATTTCCACTTTGGAGAGAAACAGCAACAGTTCAGGCACGAATACTTACAAATAACTCCTCTTGGGGGAAATCTCTGGATCCTAAATTTACCTCCAGGTCCCAACCCCCTCCCCCTTCCCAAAGAGTCAGAATTCTGCTTGAAATCCACATCCACAGAGCAGGGGCCTGAACAGCACTGAACACCCAGGCCGACCAACTGACAAGCCTGCAGGCAATTCAGAGCAAAGACAGGTGAACCAGAGAGCAGAGGAACAGGAGCAAGGAAAGGCAAACGGATGGAACAAAGAAAGGGAGGAAAGACCACACTGATAATGCCACCCCCCTGAAAGTAGAGACACCGTATGTATGCGCTGGCCCCCTTGCCCCGGCTTCCCCCAGAGCAATGGTGGCATGGGCCACTATGACAATGCCCACACAGTTCTGCACCTTTTATGTCCCAAGCTGAACTGAGAAAACCAGATATGCCAAGAGCAGCTCAAGTGCACTGGGAGCATCCAGGAGCAAGGTGGGAGGGCAAGCTCTTGAGAGGGTGCATGATGAGGAGGTGAGGCAAGGGTTGGTTTTTAGTGAGAAGAAAAGCAGCTTATCAGGCCTTGGTCACCAGGCCCCTCAGGTGCCCCAGTATGCCCATTTCTCTGGTTGGTTCTGCAGCATGCACCAGAGTGCTAATTCTGGGAAGCAGGGATTCCGAATTCTCCAGGTGGACCTAATCTGATCGCCAGCTTGCTTCCTCGGTCTCGTCCTCAGAGAGCCTCCCATCTGCCTTCATCTTTGCTCTCTTTCTGGTCCAAAGCAACTTCCTGGAGCTGGTGGGCCTTGACCCAGGTCTCCTAGATCTACACATACTGTTCATCCACCTACTTTTCATCAAAAGGCTCCTTCCCTCCATCCCCTGCTGCCCTCCAAGGTGGTACACCAGCCAGACAGGCCTCACAGTGCATTCTTTCTCCGTGCCCTCTGGCCTCTACTATCTCCCTAATCTCTCCTGGACACCGCAGTACACACGTATTCACACTTGTTGGTATCTGAAGGCCCTGGCTTCCCTGTGCTACACTTGGTATCAGTATCAAGGTCAGGTAGAAAACCAAATGTGAAGCTTTGGTTGCCACCCACACGGAGTGGCCAATGCTGGCTCTGACTCATGGGAAATCACTCTGAGTTTTGAGTGTTGGCACATCAGGGAATGGAGAAGAAGGGGAAGGAAAGGCCATGGCATGAAAACCAGGAGAAAACGACTCCCCTGCACAGTGTCTCTGCAGAGAAGTTGTGGAAACCGCCCCTCCTCATTTGGGGGAGATGGGCTGCCCAGAGAAGACCCTAATGAAAAGAAGCAAGGTTTCCATTGTCTCCTCTGAAACCCAACGCCTTTGGGGTCTGAGTTTTCCAAGACATGCAATAGACAAAGACACACTGCAAACCAATTAACCCTCTGAGCCCTTCCGGTACTTTCACTGAAGTCACTTCCAAGAAGTAAATTACCTGAATACATGGAACACTCAACCTCCTCTTGGGGCTGAGAAAGGGATCGAGCTTCCCAGCTGGCTTGGAAGACTACATCGGAGAGATGGCAGGGGGGAGGCAGATCCTTCTCCTCCCCGGGGTTGGGGGTGGTGGGGGGCTTGGAGGTGAGGGGTGGGGGGGTAGTGGGGGGGAGCGATGACACACTCCTGGTCGATCTTAGTGTTCTGGTATCTTAAGCCATTCTCCCACCCCTTGAGGAAACAGGAAAGAGGGCCTGGGGGTAGGCTCGAACCAAGGTGGCTTCAGACCCAGGGACTATCTCCTGCTGAAGCCAATCCGAGCCGGAGAGCCGGCGAGGGCTGGAGGACCAGTGGAAGACTGTGCGGGAAGAAGCTTCGAAAAACCTGAGCAGCCCTCCAGTAATCAAGTTTTCTCTATTTTCCCAGCTTACAGGGGAACTGCAGCTGCTTTTAGCTTAAAGCTTGTCACCTCAGTATACACTAGAATGTAGCTGCTCTCTGTCCCTTTGCCATAGGACCCAGGAAAAGCAGGTGGGCCCCTCACCGAAGCAACAAGACAAGGGGAGGGGACACACTATAATTCACAGTTTCCTTTTGCCTCCCAACTCATACCACTGGCCTCAATTAACTCCCAAATCTCCGAGGCGTAATGATTCTCGCCAGTGTGGCTCAAAGGGTTAATAAACCAGGACTTCTCAGACAGTTAGGACACAAGCTCATCCACCAACAGGAACCCAAGAACAGCTACACAACCTAGTGTTTCTTATAGCGATTCTTTGGGGTTTCGCCACACCCTGTTTTGTCACAGTTGAGAGCACCTGGATTCTTCCCTAGCCCAAGGCTTCCCAGGAGGCCAGGGAGCTCCTGAGTGATGGCCCGCTCAATCTTCTCCAGAAAGCAGCCCCCCATGTAGGAGCACTGCTGAGACAGCAACTTGAAACTGGAGATGGGGTTGATACCAAAGAAGTCCTTATAGGCCTCACGGTTGGGAAGGTCAAACTTGCTGACGTTGGTCTTTGCCAGGATGGTCTTGAAGATGTAGAACTTGTCAGGGTCTTCCACGATGTCCTTAAAGACCAGTTCTCCATCGCTGAAGAAGGTCATTTTGTCCTTGTAAGTCTGCAGATAGCGGTCGACCAGGAGGGCATGAATGCGGACCCGGATGGCATGCTGGCGGATGAATGCAATCTTGTTCTCCAGCCTGTTCTCAATCACTTGGTTCAGGTCTTCCAGGAGGGAGATCTCTTCCTTGAGAAACAGGTCCCGGTGGGTATCGGGCTTGTAGTCTTGTGGCCAGAAGGAGCTAACATAAACCCGTGGGGGCTCTGTGACGTTGATGAGTGGGGCCAAGCTCCAGAAGAGGGCCCCATACACCCGCATGAGCATCTGCGTGGCCAGGTTGTCAGCCTTGTTCAGGATGATCCTTATCTGAGATTCACGTCCCTTCAGCTGCCGGAAGAGCATCTCTAGCTCCAGACCCACATCCAGCTTGGTTGGGTCAAACACAACAAAGATGAGGTCAGCTCTGTCGATGAACCACTGGCACACATCATTGAAGGGGTAACCTTGGTGGGGGGAGCAAGAAGTTAAGCTGAGCAGGCTCACCCTAAGCCCCTCCTGCCCCCTCCAGAACCAAATCATTGCCTGAGTGAAGGAAGTAAAGACAGCAGGCATTTTCTGGGTTTCTAAAGACTACAAGAATTAATTATCTATTTCCTGCACCTTGTCAACCCCCAACCAAGAGCAGCCTGACCTTTGTTTTAATCTGTGGAATCCAAGGCTCCAGGAAAGCAAAATCCTTTTTTGAAATGGGTATCTGCCTACTGTCTAAAAAGATATGGGACAGTGGCAAAGACATCAAAGGGAAGAGGCCAGAGAACTAGAAGGATATGAAAGAGAGGATGTGCTATTGAAGGGGAAGCAATGTGGAGTTGGCCTAAGACCAGGACTGAAATTTGGGTTTTACCACTGGCCAGCCAGCTCTGCTTTGAAGTTTTGCCATCTTAGCCACAAAATGACAAGAAAAACAGTAATACCTAAGCTGCTGTAAAGATTATTATGTTGCTATAAATAAATGAAAGTACCTGACACTGCCTCTCACACAGTAGGTGCTTGACATATTTTAATTCCTTCAACTTATTTCCAAAATGAGGAGACTAGGAATACCTGTCTTGAGATTTTTCTACAACAATCAACCAATAATGCATAAAATTGTCCAATGCATAATAGAATAAAGGTTAATGTACTATTATAATTATTAGTGGTAATCTATTACTAGTCATAAAACAGTCATAAAATTAAAATGATGGGGGACGCCTGGGTGGCTCAGTGGTTGAGTATCTCCTTTGGCTCAGGGAGGGATCCAGGGTCATGGGATCAAGTCCTGCATTGGGGTCCCCATAGGGAGCCTGCCTCTCCCTCTGCCTATGTCTCTGCATCTTCTCTGTCTCTCATGAATAAATAAATAAAATATTTTAAAAAATTTAAAATGATGGGATGCATGGGTGGCTCAGTGGTTGAGTGCCTGCCTTTGGCTCAGGTGGTGATCCCGGGGTCCTGGGATCAAGTCCCACATGGGACTCCCTGCGGGGAGCCTGCTTCTCCCTCTGCCTATGTCTCTGCCTCTCTCTGTGTCTCATATGAATAAAGAAATAAGATCTTTTAAAAAATGAGACTTAGAACCATAAATTGAGATCTACCATCTGGTCATACAGTCCTACAAATTCCCTGTTATGACTCATCTCTGCAGACAGCCCTGTGTCATAGCAATACTCAGGGACCGCTGTCATAACCTAGTGTCTGCTGGGCTCAGAGAGGCACTCCAATGAGTCTAAGACAGGCTTATGTTGAAGCCGACCTAGTAAAGCAGACACTGGACCAGAAAGAGTTTAAGGTCAGGTTCAAACCAGAACCCAAGTTAATCACAGGTCAATTACACCTGAACTGGGATCCAAGGAGTCCAGATTCTTGATCCCTCAGGAAAGCCTGAGCCTCCCAAACATGGCTCAGCCCCAGGGGGGACCTGAAGGAGCTACTTACAGAGAAGACCAGGCCTCCTCTTGGGAAAATATCGATCCCAAACCAGATCAGTCCTTGGGGAGGTGAAAGGACACAGTACTACACACCTAAGTAGCACCACAGGGACAAACAGAAGGGACTGGAAGCAAAGACCACACCCCTAGATCTTGGACAAGGCTGGCCACATTTCCTCTCCCCTATCTGCCTCCTACCCACGTTGAACAGTTTCCTAAAACAACACTCATGCTGTTCAGACACAAGTGTTTAATTACCTCTTTCTTGCTGTTTGCGGTTCTCAATGATGCCCGGTGTATCCACAAAAGTGACTCGCTCCAGAAGTTTGTGAGGAACCTCGATGCCAATCAGCTTCTCTAGGAAATTCTGGCCAAATTTCTCGAGGGGTGAGAAGGACCGGGCGCTGTCGGCAGCCATGACAATACCCTCGATGGTTTTCAGCTTGGGCCCGTGCATGAGGACGGTGAACTCAGAGGTGGTGGGCTCAGCGCCTGTACACATGGGCAGGAGATCAGTAGGAACACAGTCACCTCTGGGACAGTGACTGTACTACAAAATAAGTGGATAAGCAAGGGGTTTCCCAGGAAGGTTTGCCATGAGAATTGGAGACCTGTTTGCTAAGCTAGTGTCTTCCTTCTTTTTTTAACTGTAGGAAAATATATTTAACAGAATTGACTATTGTAACCATTTTTAGGTGTACGGTTCAGTGGCATTAAGTACATTTACACTGTTGTGTAGCCTTTACCACCATCTATCTCCCAAACTGAAACTGTGCCAAGTCATTCCCCCTTCCCAGCCCCTGGTAATCTCTACTCTACTCTGTCTCTATGAATGGGATGACTCTAAGCACCTCATAAGTAGAATCGTAGGATATCTGTCCTTTCAAGTCTCGCTTATTGCACTTAATACAGTGTCTTCAAGATTCATGCATGTTGTAGCATGTTTCAGAAATGCATTTCTTCTTAAGACTGAAAAATATTCCATAGTCTATGTACAGATAAGACCCTTTTGTTTATCCATTCATCCACCCATGGATGTTTGGGTGGTTTCCACCTCTTGGCTGTTGTGAAAATGCTCCTGTCAACTAATTACAGCTGCTTGTTTCTTGTATATAATTTTCATTGTTCTGTTGAAGACACATATAAATGTTTTATCGTGCTTTCACACAGGACATCGACATACCAACGCACACACATGAAAATCCCACCGTTACCTGTATAGAGCTGGTAGCGAGTGTTTTCCAGCCCGAGGAGGTAGTTTATCATGGTGGATTTGCCAACGCTCCACGGTCCCAGGAACAGCACCATGGGCTTGGAAGTAATTTCCCCATCTTCAGGCAGCAGGAATTAGACATGGAAGTGACCAACAAAATTAGTTACGGGAGTGACACAGTGTTCCATGCTGCACCCCCTAGTCCATCTGAGTTATGGAATCCTACAGGAGATCAGACAGGGTATGGCGATCCATTGCATGTCTCTTGCTACGTAAGTGTGATCACCCAGTTAAAAGACACCAGAAGATATGGTTTTGAACTTACACAGATCCTTGGCACACAGGCACCAGAAGGAGAAACTAAGTGATATCAACAAACGCTGACTCAGAACTCACTGTGGGTGAAGCCCCCTGGTTTACATCTGGAGGATGGTGCATAAGAAGGGGAGGAGGGGGCACCTGGGTGGCTCGGTTGGTTAAGCATCTGCCTTTGGCTCAGGTCAGGATCCTGGGGTCCTGAGATCAAGCCCCACTTTGGGCTCCCTGCTCACAAGAAGCCTGCTTCTCCCTCTCCCTCTGCCATTCCCCCCGGCTCATGCTCTCTGGCTCTATCTCTCTGTCAAATAAATAAATAAAATCTTTTTAAAAATAAATAAATACATAAATAAAAGAAGGGGAGAAAGGAGCTACCCTATGGGGAGAGGTTAAAACTCTGCTATCTGGGGACACCTGGCTGGCTTAGTCAGTGGAATGGGTAACTCTTGATCTTGGGGTTGTGAGTTTGAGCCCCATGGATGTAGAGATTACTCAAAAATAAAATCTTAAAACAAAAAAACTCTGCTCTTAGGATTGGTAACAGGGGAAAAAAAAGACATGAAAGAGGCTGACACATCTTAGACAGCCTGGAAGGGGGCCCCCTGACATCCTATCTCAGGCTCAGCCTGACCCTGGGCTCCCAGCCAGTCTTAAATTAGCCTCCAGAGACCATAACATGTTTGCCAGGTCCCAGGACCAACCACTGACTCGGCAGTTCTTGGGTTCCTGGGCCCTGTGTCCAATGTCAGGAAGAACACCCTGCTGGCCCACACCAGTTAGGGTCCCTGCAAAGGGAAAGCAGAATCCTCCAGGACTTTCAAAACTTGGGGGGGTGGCGAGTGGCTCAGCAGTTTAGCACCGTCTTCAGCCCTGGGTGTGAACCTGGAGACCGGGGATCCAGTCCCACATTGGGCTCCCTGCATGGAGTCTGCTTCTCCCTCTGCCTGTGCCTGTGTCTCTTTCTCTCTGTGCCTTTCACGAATAAATAAAATATTAAAAAAAAACTTGGGGGGCCGGAGGGGGATGCAGCCACTGGCTGCAGACTCTCAGGCACGTGCTCTTGCAGCTTTTCTGAGTCACAGCACAGAGGCCAGCCCGGCGTCATGTATACACCTCAAGTTCTCCAGCCTGTGTCGCCCTGAGCCTGGCACATAGGCCCTGGACAGTGGACACTCGTTTTTTCTTTTCTGTTTTGATGTATTTAATTTCTTGGTTCAAAAATCAGAAGTATGGGCAGCCCAGGTGGTTCAGCAGTTTAGCGTCTGCCTTCAGCTCAGGGTGTGATCCTGGAGACCTGGGATCGAGTTCCACGTCGGGCCCCCTGCAGGGAGCCTGCTTCTCCCTCTGCCTGTGTCTCTGCCTCTGTCTGTGTCTCTCATGAATAAATGGATAAAATCTTAAAAAAAAAAAATCAGAAGTATAAAAAGGTATAGAATGAAAGTCTTGCATCCCTGTCCCCAGTCTGCCTACGCCATATCATCCACTACTATATTCTTTCGGGCATTTTAATACATGTAGTATAAGCAATATTAGCAGATATCACGTTCCCCATCTTTTTTATGCAAAGAGGAGTACAGTATTCCTCTTGTTCTGCACCTTGCTTCTCGATGTGCTGGTTTTCTTTCTCTAAGGTGAGAACTTAGTCCCAGAAGACCGAGACAGCGTCTCATAAGCGGCAGGCACATATGTAATTGCCTGAAATTGATACCACGGCCCTGCCCCATTTCTCCCTGCATGCAAATACGCACAATGAATCACTCAAATCTCTGGGTGTCAACCTTTGGCTCGAAGACTGAGGGGATAGGCAGACTGAGGGGGTGGCAGGAGTCCCCAGTTATAGCCACAGAGCTCCTACAAAGAGTGTCTTTTCCCAGGCCCCGGAGACACAAGGGAACTGGACCTTCCAGCTGGCGGCTGAGACAAACCAGAAATGGGCTCTCTGGGGGGTGCTGTTTCGGCTGTCTGCAGCAGGGGGCGTCACTGGCATAGGCAGGAAGCCACAGGTGAGGCATGGAAGCTGCCCAAAGGCACATCTGCCAGCTGGTGGAATCCCTGGTACCAGGATAGGCCAGGGGAGAGAAGCCAAGCCCAGAAAGTGGGATCAGGAAACAGGGACACCCTCCAGCAGAGAACCATCTCCCCACCCCCCACCCATGCCCATCCCCCCCACCCCACTCTCTGTCCACGGCCTGGGAGGGGGGCAAGCCAAGCCACTGGGTCTGAGGGCTACAAGGGAAGGCAACCCTGGACGACAGAACACATTCCCTGTGAAGCCCAAGAGGATGATATGCTCCTAGGCTTGCAAGAGGCAGTCTGGAAAGCCATGGAAAAGGGCATTCTCTCAGAGAAGCAGCAGAGGGTTCAGCTCCTGGTTCCAGCTCCTGGTTCCTGCTGTGTGATCCTGGGAAACCCAGCATTTCTCTGGGCGTCAGGTCCCTCTTCTGTGAAGCGGGGATAATGTATACTCTAAATACCCTACCCACGTTAGAGCCATCAGGAGCACCACATGAAGTAATACAGAAATCGCCAATTCACACAGAAAGAGATGCATAGTGCCAGTCACCAGTCAATCAGATGCCACTGTGAAAGTTTTCAGAGATGAATAACTCATATAAAGGGCATGGCAGGGATCTCTGGGTGGCTCGGTGGTCTGACGCCTGCCTTCGGCTGGGGGCATGATCCTAGAGTCTCAGGATCTTGTCCCACGTCGGGCTCCCTGGGTGGAGCCTGCTTCTCCCTCTGCCTGTGTCTCTGCCTCTCTCTCTGTGTGTGTGTCTCTCATGAATAAATAAATAAAATCTTTTAAAAAAATAGAAAAAAAAAAGGGCATGGCTCCAGGGAAACAAGATCTCTCATAGACCATCACTGTGGCCACAAACTGCTACCACCTAAGGCAACTTGGCAACAACTGTGAAAACTTAACTCTGGTGTTACACTTTTAATGATTTGTCCTGCAAATATATTTGCACGGAAGACATAACAGTTTTGTGCTGGTAACATTTTTGGAAAAGGAACATGGCGAATGCTCTGCTGTCCTAAGTAGAACAGTGATTACACAGTGTGATGCTCTCAGACGCTCAGAAAGAGCAAAGCAGGGCCGTGCACACACAACCGCGTGTTGTGATACCATTGGGTAAAACAGAGAAGGACATGCTTGCATATGTTCATGTGCACAGAGCAAATGTCTGGAAACTGTAACAGAGGGAGTCTCTGGAAGAGGAAGCAGAGAAGTTGAAAATCAAGAGAGGGATTTTTATTTTTCAATGCATAGTGTTTTCTACTATTTGATTTTTTTTGGTTTGGCAACAAGTGTCCTTTGTTCTTATTATTCTGAAAACAAACTCTTTTTTTTAAAGATTTTATTTATTTATTCATAGAGACAGAGAGGCAGAGACACAGGCAGAGGGAGAAGCAGGCATCATACAGAGAGCCCGACGTGGGACTCAATCCAGGGTCTCCAGGATCACGCCCTGGGCTGCAGGCGGTGCTAAACCGCTGCGTGCCACCGGGGCTGCCCTGAAAACAAACTTTTAAAAGTATCCAGACCCAAGGAAAGCCGACCAAAGGAGTGATAAGGAGAAGAGAAGGACTCCAGGCAAATTAGGGGACTTAACACATGATCCCTTCGCAGGCAGTCCGGGGGCCCTCAGGGGACCCTTCAGCACAGGCGAGAAGTGGGAGGCTGGAAATTGGCATTGCCGTCCTTGTAAACCACAACTGCATTACTGAAACATGAACACTTGCAAACAAAGTGATCTCTACAAAACCCTGTGCAGATTAGGGCACCCTTGCAAAGGAAGGGTGATGGCAGGACTGAGGCCTTCCTACGGGGAGGGTGGATTCAGGAGAGCTCAGCTCCACATGTGCTCACACCTACCACTCACAGAGCCCCAGAGAGCACAGGCATCAGACACGAGATGTACCTGTGATCTCATGCTGCCGAAGCTCGTTGTATTTGTAAGACTGCTCCAGGGGCTTGATGGAGGAATGGTAGATCTTTCGAAGCCGCTGCAGCACCACTGAGGGTAGAAAAGGATGAAGGGAGAGGGTGAAGGGAGAGAGTCTGGCCCACTCCCCAGGGCAGCTCCCCACCCAGGCAGTGACTGATTGCCCTGTATTAGCATTCCTGGAAGGAGTTGGGCCACATCCCAAACCTCAGAAATTTTTAACCAAAAGGCATTCCCTCCCACCCTCAAAACCTCCTGAACTATTTTTTTTAAAACCTAATCCTCAAAAAAAAAAAAAAAAAAAAAACCTAATCCTCTTCTCCTTCCACGGAGAAGCAACTCACACGGTAAGGCTGGGAGCCTGCAGGGTATGAGGCCCAGAAGGAGGAACTAGAGGCCCCGGCCAGGCTGTCTACACCCTACCCTCCCACTGCTCCCCTCTAGCTGTGTGCCCTTTGCAAACCGCGGCTGCTCCGAGCTCCAGCTAGCTCATCAATGAAGAGGAGGCAGTAAGCCCCACTGCCTTGGGTTATTATGAGGATGAAGTGCCAGAAATAAAAGGGCTTTATAAACTGAAAAACCAAAGCAGATGGGATGAACTCTTATTAGGAAGCCTCCCCGGCCACTGCATGAAGGCTGGCACCGGGCCCCAGGCAGCACTGGGATTTGTCCTCTACCCTGGCAGAGTTTCCTCTGCTTGGATCACCTTCCCCTCACCCCATTAAGCCAAAGTCCCCATGCGGGCCTTGAACGCGGATCTTGTGGGGGGGGGGCTCTTCCACAGAGTCCCCTCCCCATCTCCAGGGCTTTTGGCCCGGGGACCCACCGGCCTCAGAGCCCAACCCCGGAGGTTACGCCTGGCCCCTGGTTACACAGCTCTCCCAGCTCCAGTCCCAGAGCCTCCCTCTGGTTACCAGAGTAGTCATCCACTGGCTTGTCCTCATTCAGCATCAGAGTCTTCTCTATGTGGGAGCGGTCCCTCATTGGGGCTTCTTCACTCACATCGTCTGCCTCTTCTGAGGAGAGAAGCAGAAAACAGGGTTAGGGCAAAGCTAAGAGCTGGGCTCTAAGCCCGTGAAGACAGGGAAGGGCATAAGGAAGAGCTGCAGGAAGGCTTGCCAAGTTCAGCTGAACAGAGTTCTGTCTCTAGGACGGACTCTGAAAACCCACCCCAAATTCTGCAAACTCCATGATCCATTTTACCTCTTCAACAAATACTGACTGAACATGTACTAGGGGTGAAGCACTGAGCTCCACGCTGGGAAAGCAGTGGTGCCCAAAACAGACACAGCTCCTGCCCTTAGGCAGTTTTCCTATAGTCTCTCGGGGAGCGCGGAAGCAGGGGTGGGGGGGAGTCATCTTGAAAGTAATGTAATAATTACAGTTAGTGTCGTGGCTAAGGCAGGAAAGATTCCAGAAGCTATGAGGACCTAAGATTTGCACCTACGAGGTCTCAGCAGGGGTTCAGAAAACCTCCCTGAGAGCTGAGACCCCCGGGAGGAGTTAAGTAGGCAAAAATGGAGCAGGAGCCAGTAGTGGTTTAGAGGCGTCTGCATTACTTCCCAGGAGCCTGTCTTGGGTGGGGAGTGGGGGGCAGCCAGTGCTTCTGACCAAGTGGGAGATGCCCCTATGAACCCTTGCAGGCTCCCAGGGAGGGGTGCCCATGTTGCAGGTGCCCTGAATCACAGCCATTTGTACCGGGTGGGATGGACTTGGGATGAGGGGCAGGGGAGACCAGTTCCACAAGGTAAGGGAGCAGAAAATAATCACTGTGCCTCACGTAGCACCTCAGGAGTATGATTCTCCACCAAGATCAGCCCCGGCACCCCAACTGCAGATGTAGTACAGAGCAGACCCGGGAAAAAGGGAGCCCCCCATGGCTGCAGGCCCTCCCCCTTGTGGAGTGTACAGGATCCAACAAGCAGTGTGGAAACTAAATCCTGCCAGGAAATCTGGGGGGGAGCCATGCTGGAATGTGAAGACTGAGCCCAGTCCCTCCATCTCAAGGCTGCCTTGGTCCAGGCCAGCCTATTCAGATGTGGCTTGCCTCCCACCCCCAGCCATCCCTAGGATCCCCTCCCCTGTGCCCCATTAACGTCATAGCCAGCCTGAGGTTTCCTATTGCCATCCTGACCCCGGTGCCTGTCCACCCCACCTGACCTGGCCTAGTCTTCAAGGGGAGACCCCCGGGAGGCTCCGGAACACACCCTCCCTGCACCTCTCTCCACCAGCCTGCCACTGTGGGGCCTCAAAACCTGCCACTACATCCCGTGTCCTTCAGGTTACGGCACTGGTCCCAGTTAAAGTCGATTGAGGGATCCTAAGAGGGAGGCTCTGGAGGGCCTAGCTGGGAAGTGACGGGTTCATTCTGGGCCCTCCATGGTGCGGCCTCCCACTCGTCCCTCCAAAAGGGACGGTTTGCTGACCGGTGAGCAGCCCGAAGGCACCCCATGAGCCAGGCATCCTGGCAGGGCCCCCACCCAGCAAACCCGGAGCTGGCTGGGGCTTCTCCAGTGCCCCCACCCCAACCCTGTCCCTGCCTATCCCACCACACGCATCTTCCAGGATGAGGGCAGCTGCCCGAGGGGCCAGGAGCAATCCTGGCAAACCCCTACCCTGAGGCCCCTCCTTGGGCTCCTCTGCCTCGGGCCCTGTATTCAATTCCTTGGAGCTCAGCTGGGCCCCCTCTTCTCCAGGGCTCACGGTTCCTGCTGCTTCCTGGGGTTCCCCGGCTTCCTCTGAGGTACCCCCTGCTTCTTCTGAGCTAGCCCCATCGCCACTGTCCTCCTCAGATTCTTCTTCGGATGGAGCTCCTCCTCCTTCCTCATCTCCACTCTCTTCCTCAGAGGAGGCCTCGTCCAGGCCCTCCTCGGTTAGCCCTGGTGCCAGGCCCTTGGGGGGGTGATCTTCCTGGGTGCCCCCCGCCTTGGAGCTCTGCGCGGTGCTGGCCTCCGAGGCTGGGCTGGGGCTGGGCTCCCCCTGGCCCTCGGCCCCCTCCTGGGTCTCTGTGTCCACATCTGAGATTCCAGCGGGCACTTCCAGCAGCTGATCAGGCCCCGGGCTGTGCTCCAGTTGTGTCTCAGGAACGTGGACCTCCTTTACCTCTGGGCCAGGAAAGGCCCCCAAGCCCTCAGGCTGTGCAGTCCCTACTGCTGCCCCCTGCTCGGGGTGCTCCCCTAGGACCTCCTCAGCCTCCCCAGGGACCACACCCCTCCCGGCCTGTCCTTCGGCCTCCCCAGCAGCCCCCTCCTGACCTGGGCCCTCTCCCAAACCCAACTCTCCCCCAGGCTGGCCCTCCCCGTCTGGAGGAAGGGTGCTGGCTCCCGGTGGGCCCGCTTCTTCCTCCCCAGGCCCCGCAGGGCCCCCGGGGGCAGCTGACTCTGAGGCTGAGGCATTGGAGAGGCTGGCTTCAGGAGCAGAGCCGGGGCCGGCGGCGGGGGCCCCGGCAGCGGGGGCCCCGGCAGCGGGGGCCCCGGCAGCGGGCTGCTCCGAGCTCTCAGCCTCCCTGCCATCCGGGGAATGAAGGAGCAGGGTCTTCTCTTGAGGGGCCGCCTCCACATAAAGCGCCCTTTCCTTCTCCTCTAGACTTGCTTCTCCAGCAGAGAAGTGATTCTCCAACAAATTGCCAACATCTTCTGTGCCACCCGAAGCGGAAACTTGCAGTTCTAAATGATTAGAACACCATTGGTCAGTTTCACAGGGTTGGCACTCACTCTGCTTCCCTCAAGCGTCTAACATCTAACGCAAGCTAGCTCCAATCCTCCAGGCCAGGCGTGGGCCGAGGCATGTGCCCTGAGGCAAGCACAGTGGCATTAGGCGTTACTCCGCCTCCTGCCCAGTCCCTGGAAGCTGTGGTGGCTCGGGGTGATCGCCCGCGGTGCATCCTCCCTGAGAGCCCCACCCTGGGCCGGGCCCTCGGGCCTCCCCCGGGTCCTGATCGCTACAGGGCTGGAAATCAGGGATCCCTTCCAGCCCTCCCTCAACCTAGTGGCGGGCACACGTGCAGCGGGGCTCACTAGGAGATCTATCCAAGATAGGACAGATGCTTGGACATTCCACCCCCTTGTCAGTTCCTAGAGTCATTAGCCACATGCTTTTTATACTGCTATCAGCAAAGGAGGGAAAACAGGTGTGTGGGGGCCAGATCATCTCAAGTTACACGGCAAGTACTTAGGGGATTACTTGTGGCTCTCGGCCTTAAGTCATATATCCAACTCTGTCCCCTTAAGGGCAGGCATTTGCTGGCCTTTCTACCTTAGATTAGAGGGGACGTGCAGGGTGAGGAGGAGGGAATATCCAAAACGGGCAGGGCCAGGGCTTCCCGGTGGCCTTAGCCAACCCCTTCCTGAGGGGATCCCTTTCTAAGGGCCCATGGCTTCACCCATGGCACAGAAAGAGGAGAGCAGGAGAGCATGAGGTGGGGGGCCTAATCTGTGCCAGAGACCTCTGTCAGGAGAGAAGTGTGATTTATGTGCAAAATGGGGTCAGGAGAGAAGGTTGGGTCTATCCTTTCTGTCTCCTCCCACTGAGGCTGGGACCTGTTTAAGGGGGAGGTTCAGGACACCTGGGTGGCTCAGTGGTTGAACGTCTGCCTTTGACCCAAGGCATGATCCTGGAGTCCAGGGATCGAGTCCCATACCTGGCTCCCTGCATGGAGCCTGCTTCTCCCTCTGCCTGTGTCTCTGACTCTCTCGCCGTGTCTCTCGTGAATAAATAAATAAAATTAAAAAAAAAAAAAAAGGAGGGGGGGTTCCAGGAGGAGGACCTCTGCAGACATGGGGGGCAGGGGGTGATGAGGGATGACTGGCCTTATACCTTGGGGTAGCTGAGACAGCCCCGAGGACTCCCTTGACTCACAAAGATGCTTTATGAGGAAGCAGCATCCCATCTCTGCTGGGACAGCCTGGTACTCCCACCTCTGCCTCCCACCAAGAAAAGCCACTTCTTGGGGTGCCCCTCTTGCGTCAGGGTACCCACTTGCCTTGTTCCCTGAAATCTGGGGCAGCCTCCAGGGGCCAAGAACAAATATTTTCTCATTAACCCCCACAGCAGCAATCTGCTATCAAATTCAGAAAGAGGAAATTTGGGTGTCTCTTAATTATAAAGGAGTTGCTTACACTGATTGGACACTTTCACATTCATGACCTTGGCTGACCTCCTTGATTACCATCAGACACATTTTCAGAAGGTCTAGAGAAAGTCTTTGACTTGCCTAAGACGCAGGTGGCTAATGGGTGACTGGAACCCACAACTGCCTACTCCTCGTCCAGGCCTCCTGTGCCAACATGTGTTTAGGGGTGCACAGGGGAACCCCAGCCCTCACCCTTCCCTGCACACACCTTCTCTCCACATTTGGACTGCAGGAGCCAAGGCTTTAATAATCTTCCCCATGTTCCCCAGGCTTGGGACTTTGCCTGGCCCACAGAAAGTGCTAGGGAGAGGTCTGTGGTGACATCTGGGTACAATAAGAATTTCTGGTTCCTCTGTGGCAGAGGCGGAGGTTATCCATTAAAATTTTATTCCCCCCCCCCAAAAAAAAAATAAATAAAAATAAATAAAATTTTCTTTCCCTACCTCCTAATTCTTCTGCCTGTATCTCCATCCCCCCACCCCCTGACTCCCTGGAGAAAAATCTATGGCAGGAACTTGGTTTAACCCAGAGACTGACAATCCTGAGCAGCAAGATACATGTAATATATGTCATATGAGATATATTCGTACAATTTATTCAGTGTGCAGGCAATGCTTAAGCATTTTATATAAATAAAACAGTAATTGATCTTAATTTACTTAATCTCACTTGCTTCTGGAAGACAAGCCTTCCTCTTATCCCTGTTTTATAGCCAAGAGGACTGAAATCTGAGACACTGAATGCCTTGCCCAACACACAGCTGGCAACTGGCTGAACCCATTTAACTACAGAGTAGCAAAGGAGATTGCCTGGCCCTAAGTGGGGTATTACACCCATGCTACTCAGAGCCCATGTCCCTCTCATGGACTCAGAGCGTGGTCTGGGCACCTGCAGAACCAGCACCCCGGGGGTGCCTGGTACAGATGCAGACTCACAGGGCGCAGCCCACACCCACTGAATCAGAATCTGCATTTTCACAAGATGCCCCAATGCTTTGTTTCCACATTAGTTTGAGAAGCACTGGTCTACACCCCCTGATAAAAATGCCTCTGACCCAGTGGTTCTGGGCACCAGCTACACACTGGAATCATCCAGTTCTTGGTGCCACTCCTCCCCTCTCCTCAGAGGTTCTGATTGAACTAGGATGTATCCCTAGCATCAGGACTGGAACAACAACAACAACAACAACAACAAAACGATAATTCTAACATGCAGCCAAAGCTGCAAACCACTGATAAACCAAATAATCCTGAGCCCTGAGGCCATGAGCCCAAGGGCTGAGCCCAATCCTGAGCCCAAGGCTTCTGTTCCTGGCTCCTCCCTACTCGTGTGCCCACTGGAGGTTCCTTGGATGAGTCATCCAAGGCTTGGCACGTACTCTTGGAATAGCAATGGTCCAGGCTTCTCTGATGAATCTAGCCTTTTCCATAGGCCCCTACTGCCCTCTACTATTGATGATGTTGATTGTAGGAATGGTGGTGATGGTGGTGATGGTAATGATGATGGTGAGGATGGTGGGGATGATGACAGTGGTAATGGTGGGGATGATGGTGGGATGGTAGGTGGAACATACTCTGGGTCTGACCACCTGTGGTGTTTCCAATATTCTCCAAACACCTTCTGTTCCTGGCAAGGGTGAAAGGGCTACATAATCCCAAGGGAGATGAGCACCCCAGACTTTGGGGGCTTATCATGAACTTCCCATTGTTGTGTATTTCCACTCCTGGGCCGCGGAGAGGAATTCAAGTATGTGCCTGTGTGTATACACATTTACATCTATAGCCTTCCTGGATTTTTAGGATTTAGTGTCAAGCTGGCACTGACCTGCTAAACAATTTGGAGCAAAAAAAAAAAGACCAAGGGTGATGCCTTCATGCCCTGTAACCTTCCTTCCCAGGCTATAAATAACTCTGATGGAAAAATCTCTCAATGAAACAAGCTGTGGCATTGGGTCCCCAGAGCCCAATCCCCAGGAAGCAGCTGTGCCACTGGGCCTCATATCTCCTCTGGGAGGCAGTCAGAAGCTTCAAGAGCCTCTGATTAAATTCAGTTCAATTCCATGAAATCAAATCCAATTCCCTCTCTCCTTGATCTCCCCAGCATCTAGCTAAAGCCCCCTAACGGCCCCTGGAGGAGGTGAGAGAAGGTATAGGGCACCCAGGACACCTGAATGGGTTGAGAGCCCGGTAAGATGAGTGTTGGTCTACCCCAGGACACACCGTACTGTACTGTATGTGCTGCTGCCAAGGCAGCCATCCTGGCCCTGGACGGGCCTGGGTGCTTACATCAGAGTACATGAATAGCAAGCCCCCAGCTCAACCCAAGATTATGGGAAGGCCTGCGTGCTGGGCAGAGAATGGCATAAACCAGTTTTGCTTTCTCTCCTGACACCCCCTCTGCTGTCTTTGGAGTCAGCCTTTTGGTAGCTTGCCCCATCTGCAGCCCCAACGGGGGGGTCCAGGCTCAGTTCCTCTCTCTACTGCCAACCAAACACCTGATTTTCCCCAGCTCCTAACCTGTTCCAAAGCACTTTCACATGGACTCAGAACTGTGGAGTCACCAGGGGCCTTGCCGAGTCCAACTGCAGAAGGGGAAGCTCTGGCCAGGGAGCCTTAGAGACTTTCCCAAGGTCAGGGTAGGGTTGGGACAGAGCCCAGGTTCATGACTTTCAGTCCAGAGTTTGTTCTACTCCCACGTGGTTTGCGAACCAAGTCCTGTGAAGGCCAGGGCTCCAACATGTGCCTAAGGGGTGTGGGAAGATGAAGAAGCTGGGGTTCAGCCACCCCTTTACGTCCTGCCAGCAGCTTTCCTTGGGTCTGTTTGTCCCTCTCAGGGACAGGATGGGGGCCTAAGGATAGGGGTATGTGACAGCCACTGCTCCTGCCTCTCTTGCCTTGTCCCTAAAAATTCCAGTAGCTTCCTCTTGATCATTTCCCCAGAAGCCTAAGGAGCCCCCACTACAGCATCTGCTGAGCTACAGCCAAGCACTGAGCTGGGTGATGTCTTGCCTTCACGCAGAACTTCACACGTCCCAGAGCAGTTTTATGTTCTTCTCTCATCCTGGCAGCCCTCTGAGGCATGGGAAGCAAGGACTATTAACCTCTGAGGAAGCGGACACAGGAAAGTCAAGTTGTTTGCCCAGCAAGCATTCCAGGGATAGGCTAGAACTCGGGCCAAGAAACAAAGCAGAGCTCTCAGGCCACGTGCAGGTGGTATCCGAGAGCTGCAGGGCTTTCTAAGCACAGACGCCCAGTCTCCAAGGCTGGGTCAGCGTGAAGCTGCGTGTTTCAGAAGGCGGTTCTCACGAGCACCAATGTTTGGGAAGCACTGCTCCGAGACAGCCTCTGTGCCAGGCATCAGGGAGTCTGTGTTGAAGCTGGAGATCAGGACAAGAGAGGTCAGAACCTGAGACCTTGCTTGGCTGACCTGGTTTGAGCCCACCTCTAGGCGCTGAATACATCCAGTGTCTCCACGGAATAGAAGTTAACTTCTAAACTCAATCCCACCTGTCCAAGACTCCTTAGCACACATCTCTAAGGATCTGCCAAGGTTATCCTCCACGGGTCTTCTCATCCGATTGAAGCTCCTGAGTCCAAGTCACACAGGTAAAATACCTTTGACTGTCACTCACACACAGTTATGCAGATGACTCATCAGTAATAAAGCCCCAGGAGGACAGTCACTTTCCAGTTCTAGGCCAGGACACATCTGTACCCAGGAGTCAGGAATGCCAGTCTTGCATCCAGAGGGGACTTCACCAGGTCTTTCACCAGTCTTTCACCAGGCTGTCCTTCACCCAAACACTCAGACAGCACATTGACCGTGCCTCAAGTGCAGCTGAAAACCCTCCAGAAACAGGGTTTACAGAGTCAGAGCAGCAGACTGATCCTTTCCGTGTCCTAGATCTTGTCTTTGAACACTCCTGGACTGGGCCAACGGTCAGCAGCCTCTTTTGGTGTCACATTTTTTTCTTGACTTTATTTACAGAGCCAGTGTTCACCACTCAGGGTCCCTTGTTCTTTCACTTCTTGGATGAGCCTCCAGACAGTTTTGTAGATGCCAATGCTGAGGACCCTAGAAGGGAAGTATCCACATCCTCCCAGAAGCCCAAGACCCTCTCTGGCCATTCTGTTGGCCTTTATCTCTTTTCCCACCCAGACAAGGGAACCAGGGTACAGTGAGCAAGGCACCCATCCTTGGAAGATTCTTTGGCCTCCTGGCCAAGTTCCTAAAGTCAAGGTTAATCCCACCAGGACAGCTAGTCCCCAGCTGGACTCTAGCCCCAAAATGACTCACCCAGGGGATAGGATGCAATGACAAGGGCACAATTCAGGGAGAACATGAGGATTAGGGGTCAAAAGGGACCCTCTCACAGGGACCAAGTGGTTTGATTCACTGATCAGGAGCCTGAAACGCTGAGGATGCCCTGCCCTGAACCAGCAGGGCTGGTTCTAGAAGCCAGCTCTCCACCAACTGAGTCTCATGGGCTTTCCTGGCACCAAGCTACCAACCCCAGAAAGGAGAGGGGGTTAGCGGGCCTCAGGACAGCAGCTTCTCAGTCTACCCTCTTCCTCCTCCCTTCAAAAAGGATTAAGACTTCAAGACCATTGTTTTTAACCCATGAAGTCCAGAGAATTGGCAGAACTCCACCCTCCTTTTCCTGTGAATTCTTGCTTTGAGGGCAAGAGAGAAATCGCCCACAATCCCACAACCATCATGTATACACAATCTTGTTGCTGGTGCCCAGAGGATTCACGAATGTGGTTGTGCACTCACTTTCAAAAGGCAAATGCCTCTGGAAGAAGTAAAACCTGAAGTCCTGACCCCTCAGTGAGACTCAATTATTAAAGGTATAGGCCATGGAAAACCAGTTTTCCCAGAGATCAGCCCTGCCTGAGGTGAACAGAAGTCATTATAGGAGTCATGGGACAATACTCCCTCCATTCAGAGGGACTGAGACGGGGGCAACAGGGCAAGGGGGGTGAGGGGAGGCAAAAGAGAGAGGAACACGCTAGATCCTGAGACAGGTAGTTCGAGTCCTTACCTTCCATCTCCCCACCCCAAGACATGGAATCTCCCTGGAATCTGGAGGATGACTCCTGGGAGGGCTGACGGTTGACTCTTGGTCACCAGGCAAGAGAGACCCACTGGGAGCCAAAGGAGTGTGGTTCCCTGAGCCCTCAGGCAGATGGCTGCCTTGACTTCAGGTCAGAGCCACCTGGGCTCAGATGTGGGGGGAATAATGACTCACCAGACCCACCTCATCCCCAAGGCAGGGAAGCAGGGCAAAGGGAAGCATTCTCAAACATGGGAAACAGATCTGACACCTTCCCCAGCTTGGGCCAAGACCACATCTCAGGGTTTCCTTCTGCCCCAAGACCTAGACCCAGACTGCACTCTGGATGGGGCCAGGAGAACTCCTCAGTCTTATGAACCAGCAATGTAACCTTGCTCCTCACTCTTCCTGCACCAAATCCATTCACCTATAAAATGCAGATAATAATACCTCCTGTGCTATCCCCTTCAAAGTATTTTAAGCATCAGTTGATATTTAAAAGCATTCTGCAATGTCAGGTATAATAATTTCCTAGAAGAGCAAAGATGCCAGGCCAAATCCCAAATTCACTGAGTGAGCCAAAAGAGAACGAGCTTTGGACAGGAGCCCTGATGGCTCACCTCCACTCCTCTCCTTCCAACCCTCTGTTTCTGGGGGGTCGGTCAGTGGGCCAGAATGGTCTTTCTGCCTGGGGACTCCTTCTCCCCTTCTCCCAGCCAGAAGCAGCTCAAACAAGGAGTTGTGCATGCTGGGGGTAGCCTGACTTTTCAGAGGTTCCAGCTGGCCTGGGACAGGAATGGGCCTCAGCTGTCAACACCCCTGGGGCCGAGATCTTGTCCTGCTGAGCTCCACGTTGACTCTTGTGGTAACTGACCATTTCCACTCAGCCCTGACTCACCCAGAAACTTCTGAGGTGATACACAGCTTCCTCTCCCCCTCCAAACTCCCAGACTCCTTCCATCCACCACTGAAGGGAGGTGACCCTGCAGGTCGCGCCCAGCACAAATGCGCACTCAGGACGATGCCTAAGCAAACCCACTTGCGGGCTGCATGTATCTGAGAAGGGGTAAGAGGCTCTGCTTGGAGGAAGAGTGACTAAGGGCTCTTCTCGGCTCTCAGAAGTGGCAACACAGCTGGAGAGGCCACCCCAGTGCCAGCGTGTCCTCATTGTCCTTGGAATAAGTGAGCACAGGAAGCAAAGCAATGAGCCCTTCAGAAAGGACTCAGGCCTTGAGAAAGTAGTTTTGACTGTGCCACCACCATGAAGCGAAGAGTGGCCCTAGCTCCTGCTCGAGGGGCACTTTGCTTATCCTGCTAGGCTGAAATCAGAGCTAATGTTTTGGCAGCTTTGAAGGGCTTCACACATGGGTCTGTGCAACCAGAAGTGGCTCCTCTGCCCCCGTTAGCAGTGCCAGGCCCGCCCCACACCTGCTTGTTAGTGAGGTGTCCTTAGCCGATCTCCCCTCCAGCCGCCAGCGAGACCAGAGAAGCTGCTTGCCCCCACGTCGACTCAGAGGAGGTTGCGGAGGAAAGACGAACAAAGGCAGGGGCTAGGGCAGCAACAGCATGGATATTGTGACCCACGTGTGGCCCTGTAAGCTCTAGCCCAAAGACCCTTCCAGCAAAACTGCTACCCAGATCTTAAGATGCAGATCTTTCGACCTTCTCTCCCAAAGGGCTTCACCAGGTTTGCAACAGATAGGCTCCACTCCTGGGTCCTTACACTCACAGCCCCAGACTTCACCTTGTTTTGGTTATTTTTGCATGAGAGATACGTAGCACTGGAAGGAAACTTAGAAGTTAACCGGCCCAACTCACTCATTCCACAGCAGAGGCGACCAAGGCCCAGTGGGGGCAAAGAGTCTGCCAGAAGCTGCCTCCCGAGCTGGGGGCAAAGCTGGACCCAAATACAAGGCCCTGGACCCCTCGCCCTGGTCCTGGATCCAGCACTACTGGGACCGACCACCCATTCCCCTGGTTATTCCTATATAAAGGGTAGGAGTGCCAGCTGAGGGCTCTGTCTGACGTCAGGCTGGGTCCCCAAGCACAGCTGTCGATGGAGATTTTGGAAGGACTGGGGTAAGGTTCAGCTCCTTACCATCTGCACTCAGTCCAGCCCTACATTCCCCCTACTCCGGGTACTCTGGTGGTCTGGAGGAGAATGAGGGAGGGCTCCCTGTCCCCGGCACCAGGGGACAAAGGTTCCACGAAAGCTACATGAGATCAGCTCTCAGCTTCTGACTTCAGGACTGTAGAGGCCAAACGAGATCAACCAGGAGAGCCTTTCAGAGTCTGGGTCACAAGGGAAAATGAAAAAGACCTCTGCTTGCTCCCTGCTCCGTAGAAGGTACAAACTCCCAAAACCTCTCAAGCGAATCCATCCATTACCCTGTTAGCATTTCAGAGCTTGGAACGCCACAGGCAAAGAATATCTGGGTAGCTCTATGGTAGAAAGTTCTAGAAATCCCATGTCTCCCGTGGGAGCAGGCTTCCCGGTTTGTATCCTCAAGTGGCCTAGCCCACTGAACCTCAGACACGTGGGCCACGCTTTCCCGGTGAGAGGTGGCTCTGTCCCTCCCTCAGAGCTCCCACTCTGGACATCCCTACCCCCCAGGGAGAAATCATTTTAGGCAATTAAATTTGGTGGAGTTACTGTCAAGGGCCTGAGCTCTCTCCTTGTCTCTTCAAACACTGAAACCAAACAAGGGTCTTGTCAACCAGAGCTTTCTTTTCCTTCAGCAGCCTGGTGACCATGCAGGTCAGGGCAAGCGGAATTCTAGTTCCCACGGGGCTCCCCTGGGGAGAGGAAGGTCAAAGCCAAGGGCAGGCCAGAGGGCGGGGCAAGAGCAAGTGAACATTCCGCACTCACTGTCCCCGGGATGACCCTTCCTGATCAACACCAAGGGCCCCACGCAGCCTCTACCAGGCCACATCTGAGGAGCTCCAGCCAGTGGCCTGCCTGCCTGCCAGCCAGGACCAGGGCCCCAAATCCCTGCACCAAAAGCCTGGGCTTGCTCCTGTATTTGTTTCCTGTGGCTGCTGTAACAAAGTACAACCCGGGCAGCTTAAAGTAGCAGAAATGTTTCAGGGCAGGGAGGGAAGGAGGGAGGGAGAGAGAGAGGGAGGGAGAGAGAGAGGGAGGGGGAGAGAAACGTACAGTCCCACAGTTCTGGAGACAAGAAGTCCAAAATCAGCATGTCAGCAGGGCCGTGCTCCCACCAAAGATGCTAGGGGAATCTCCTTCCTGCCTCTTCCACCTTCTGGTGGCTCCCGGCAGTCCCTGGCTTGTCCACGAATGTCTCCAATCTCTACTTCCATGGCACATGGTCTTCTCCCTGTGTCACTTCTCTGGGTCTTTTCTCCTTCACATCTAAGGGCACCAGTCAGATTAACTAACTACAGCTGCAAGGAACCTATTTCCAAATAAGTGCACATTTGGAGGTACTAGAAGTTAGGACTTCAACCTACCTTTCTGGAAGACACAATCCAACCCATATGAGGACCCAAAGGCCACACTGCCACCTGCCTGGAATGTCCTCCCACCTCACCCCAGGTCCGGCCGCACCTGCTCCTTCCTGCCAGCTTACATCTTGCTGCCTCCATGTTCTCTGCTTCTCACCCCTCCAGGCCACCGGGGTCCCCTGGATGACCTCAACTGACCCAGTGTCCGTGACCATCCACACTAAGCCAAGTGACACAACCCCTGCCCCATGTGGCTATGACCTACAGGGGGTGGGCAAGTGTCCCATCTTCCCTCCTAGATTGTCACTGACTCTGGGGCAAGAGGAAGACCCAAAGCCTCTTCATGTCCCTCCCAGGGCCTGAGAAAGCCCTGACCACCCAGATGCACACAATGAGCGCCTGCAGAATTCTCTGAGAAACCGCTTTCAGTCCCCAGATATTTCCAACCAGTCTCCTCAAGTGCCAGCCTCACTGTTGTCCACTTCCTGCTGCCTGGACCTGGCTAATTCCAGCTCACACTTCAGACCCCAGCTTTGAAGCCCATCCCCTGGGAGGCCTCCCTGGGCCCCTTAGTACTGAGATGCTTCTGCTCTGTGCTCCTACAGCACTCGTCACCCCATGTGGCAGCCTTTGTAACTTGTATCCCCATGGACGATAAGCCCTCTGAGGCCAGGGCCATCAGTGTGTCCCCCCTGGGATTGCACAGGGCCTGGCAGGTACCCCAGCACAGCAAACATCTGTTGGATGCCCTGAGAGCACCAGAGTAATGAGCCTCCTCCCCTGGGTCAGCCCTTCTCAAGATGTGGCCCTAGGCCAATTGCAAAAGGATCATGGAGGAGCTTAGTTAAAAGATCCGTTCCTGGGCCATTCCTCAAATCCACTGAATCACACTCCGAGTGAGGAGAGAAGGGGGCAGGTCTGACGCCTGTCAGCTCTATGGACACGGTGGGTCTGAAGCCTAGCTGGCCCTGCTACCCTGCCAGGGGATATTCCCAGGAAAAAAGCGCAAAGAAGTAGATGCGGCTGGTGATGGGATGGAAGCCTGGTGGTCAAGCAGAGCTGCCCAGTGCCAGCAGCAGCTCTCTCAGAGAGGAGAAGAAAGAGGGAAGCACAGAGTTAGAGGCCAAATATGTTCTCCTGTTCAGCGGTGGAAACTTGAATAAGTATTTCAACTTTTCTGTACCTGTTTCATTAATAATAAAGTGGAAATGAAAAATACCAGCCTGCCCACGTCCAGATTTGTGGGGCCTTCCTTCCACAGCTATCAATGGAGCACCTACTATGTGTCAGATACTGGGAGGCTCCAATGACATGTGATAGAGTTCTTGAAAGCCAAGTAATACTAGAAAAGTGTAATGTATTTTTAGGCGTGCCTGGCTGGCTCAGTCAGTGGAGCATGTGACTCTTGGTCTCAAGCTCAGGAGTTTGAGCCCCATTTTGGGCGTAGAGATTACTTAAAAACAAAAACTTTTTAAAAAGGAAACATATAAAGTATGGCTGTATCAAGACAAAATTTCCCCAAACACATCACACAAGAATGTGTACCTCGGGAGTGCCTGGGTGGCTCAGTCAGTTAAGCGTCTGACTCTTCATTTAGCCTCAGGTCATGATCTCAGGGTCATGGGATTGAGCCCTACATCGGGCTCCATGCTCAACAAGAAGTTTGTTTGAGATTCTCTCTCCCTTTCTCTCTGCCCCTCTCACTCTTGCGTCTCCTTTCTCTCTCTCTCTAGCAAATAAGCCTTTAACTAAAAAAAAAAAAAGGCGGGGGCACCTGGGTGGCTCAGTTGGGTGTCTCCCTTTGGCTTAGGTCATGATCTCGGGGTCCTGGGATTGAGCCCCACATCAGGCTCCCTGCCCAGAGGGAGTATGCTTCTCCTTCTCTCTGCTCATGCTCCCTCTCTCCATATCTCTCAAATAAAATAAAATTAAAAAAAGATTATGTACATCTATGTTCACAGAAGCATTACTCACAAGAGCCAAAAGGTGGAAACAACCTAAATGTCCATCAACTGATGAACAGATAAACAAAACAGATCCACACAGTGGAATATTACCCAATGAATATTCATTCCTTATTATGCAATGAGGTCCAGACACCTGCTACGAGGTGGGTGAACCGTGAGGACATGATGCTCAGTGAGAGAAGCCAGACACAAGAGGCCACACACCATGTGATTCCATTTATACAAGAGTCCAGAACAGGAAAATGCAGGGAGATAGAAAGCAGATGAGTAGTGGCCAGTGACCAAGGAGGCAGCTTATAGGGAATGAGGAGTGGCAAGGACACAGCTTCTTTTTGGGGTTGATAAAAAGATGTTCTAAAATTGACTTGCTAGGGAATCCCTGGGTGGCTCAGCGGTTTAGTGCCTGCCTTTGGCCCGGGGCGCAATCCTGGAGTCCCAGGATTGAGTCCAACGTCAGGCTCCCCGCATGGGGCCTGCTTCTCCCTCTACCTGTGTCTCTGCCTCTCTCTCTCTCTCTCTCTCTCTCTCTGAGTCTCTCATGAATAAATAAATATTAAAAGAAAATTGACTTGCTGATGGTTGCATGTATCTGTGAATACACCAAAAACTACAGAAGTGAACACTTTAATAGGCATATTATATATATTTGAAATGTATCTCAATAAAGCTATTTTTTAAGATTTTATTTATTTGAGAAAGAGCAGAATGAGAGAGAGAGAGAGAGAGAGAACAAGGGGGGGTGAGGGGGAGGAGAGGGACAAGCAGACTCCCCGCTGAGCAGGGACCCTATACGGGGCTCCATCCCACAACCCTGAGACCAGGACCCAAGCCAAAGGCAGATGTTCAACCTACTGAGCCACTCAGGTGCCCCAAGTTATTTATTTATTTTTTAAATAAAGTCTTTTTGGTTCCTTTCTTTCTCCAAAATCTTAGCTAAATCTGTTGTCTACCTTCAAAATCTATCCTCATTCTAACAACTTCTCCCACCCCCACCTGTCATCTTTTACCTGAGTTGTGAAACAGCCCCTCCCTGAGCTCCGCACCCTCTGTTTTCCGCACGTTCTCTCCCTCTGCGCACACTCCGTGGCTCCCTCCTCCACACAGGCTTGCTCTTTCCTGAACAATGGCACCTGGCCTCCTGCCCACCGTGCACTCACTGTGCTTTCTGCTGGGAAGGTTTTCCCTACACAGCTGCCTGGCCCTGCACTCTCCTCTCCTAAGACTTGGCTCCTTGTCACCTTCTCCACAAGGCCTTCTCCTGCCACCCTGGTGACACTGTCTCTTGACTAGCCTTCCTCCTCCCCAAACTAATTTCTTCTCCACTGCACCTAAAATCGTCCAATAAACTAAATAACTTACCTATTTGGTTTCCTCGTCTGAGATTTTGGTTCCCAGCACCTTAGACAACCACTGGATGGGTGGATGGATGGTGAATGGGTGGATGGGTGGATGGATGATAGTGGCAAAATGTAAGGCCTTCCCTCAATGCAGAGGCAGAGAGTTCCAGAAGAGAAGAGTTCTGAGACTGGGATTCAAAACCAGAGAAGTACCCATGGGTCAAGTCATTTAACCTAACCAGGCCTATTTTTTTGGATCAAATGATCATAGGAGTATTTGTCTTATCAGCTTACAATGTTGTTGTGGTAACATGAACTGGATTCCTGAATTTAAGACCCTCCCCTTAAACACACAGCATCTAATTGAAGGGGGAGGTGGGCAGGCAGGAAGAGAGAACTGGCCCCATAGCAGCAGTCTCAGGGGCTCCTTGAGGGGTAGGACATTTGGGGTCAGTGGCTGCAGGAGCTAAAGCAAGTGTGCATGGGGAACAGAGGCCATAGTCAGGAGGATGGGACAAGCCAGACAGAGGAGAGAGGAATGCCAGGCTAGGAGCCCAGACTGCATTGGCTGGTAAGCTTTTCTAGAAAGGCTAGTCGACCCTGGAGACCTGTCCCTATCTCTGCCCTCCTCCAGAGGACAAACCACAGAAAGGGAAACAGTGCCACAGCCACCAGCTTCCAGAGCTGTCTCTGGGCTAGGGACCCCTGAGTCGGCTATGAGGAGACCCCAATACTGGCCCTTTTAGCTGGGTGCTCCTGCCGCTGGCGAGGAGGGTGCAGAAAGGCAGACACACCGGACACAAGTCTCTCACTGACAAGGCAGAGGGAAACACCTGGAAGTTCTCTTTCCAAAGGGCTCCTGCAGAGGATGAGGTGGCTCCTCCACGTTCTTCTCGCTCTCCTGCTGTACCTGGGGCAAGAGACTCTGACGGGCTGGGCACAGGCACTCACACGGGAGAGTGGGCTTCACGCTGCCAGGCCTAAGTTGCTGGCTTCTTGGCCTGCAGCTCTCTCCATGTAACCAGCTGAGAACCACAGCTCCCTGCCCCCGGACAGACCTACTCCAACTCACTCCATACCTGAGCACACCAAACAGGGAGCTGGAGAAGTCCCCCCACCATCCTCCCCAGCACCACGGCTAGGCTAAGCAGCCTTCTGGAATGGTGTGTCACCCCGCCAGCTGTCCATCCATTCATTCCACACACTTGGGCTGGGTGTGTCAGCAGAGCTCCAAATTAGCTGCTGGGGCAATCACGTAGGCTGTGGGGCCAGAGAGAGGACCACGGAAACAGGTGCCATCTGTGCCCAGCAGAGGACTAGCACCTAGCAGACAGACAGGAACTGTACATTCAGAGTGAGCAACTATTCAACTGTCAGCTCTAAGGCTAAGGAGACAGAGAGGTTGAAGAGTGCCCCCTGCCCCAATTCACATCCACCCAGAACCTTGGAACATGACGTTATTTGGAAATAGGGTCTGTGCAGATGTAACTAAGTTGAGGCCAACTGCATTAGGGTGGGCCCGAAGTCTGATGACTGGTGCCCTTACAAGAAGAGAACACACAGAGACATACAGATAAGAGGCCATGTGAGGACAAAGGCAGAGACTGAAGAGATGTGTCTACAAGCCAAGGAACCCCAAGGACTGCTGGAATCTGCCAGAAGCTGGAAGTGGCAGGAAGGATTCTCCTATGGAGACTTCAGAGGTAGCAGGGCCCTGCCAAGCCCTGATTTCTGACTTCCAGCCTCCAGAATCATGAGAGGTTAAATTTCTGTTGTTTGAAGTCACCCATTTTGTGGGAGTTTATGGCGGTGACCCCAGGAAAAGAATATGCAAACAGCCCTGAAGCCTGGCCCTATGAGGTCTTCACGACCCCTCTCCCATTAAGCTGATGGTGCTTCCACCAGCCGGGTGGCCCCGGGCCCTGGCCCACCTGCTCCCCTTCTTCGAACACTCAGGCTACTTATTTTTAGCCCCTGATTACATCTGCCTTATATGGTTCCCCACTCCTGTCATGAGCAGGACTCTCTCCCCTCCTGGTTTGTAAGCTCTTTGAGGACAGAGAAGCCGAAGGATATTAACAACCCTGAGAAGGGGCAGAGATGTGGATGGATTCCGTGGATTGTTCATGTTTCATGATATTTGAGGTAACCAGTAGCAGATGTCAAGCTAAAGGAATAGGGATAGCAGTGCCAGCCTATAATTACTGCCACAGTCTTTTCAACCTTAAAAAGTATCTGATATCGGGGATCCCTGGGTGGCACAGTGGTTTGGCGCCTGCCTTTGGCCCGGGGCGCGATCCTGGAGACCCGGGATCGAATCCCACCCCACGTCGGGCTCCCGGTGCATGGAGCCTGCTTCTCCCTCTGCCTCTTTCTCTCTCTCTCTCTCTCTGTGACTATCGTAAATTAAAAAAAAAAAAAAGTATCTGATATCAAAAAACATGTTAAGCATCTGAGAGCCATGTTTAAATTTTAGTCACATAACAACCCCATGCTGTAAATAGGGCAAGTACTATTATCCCATTTTATGGGCAAAAAAACAGGTGCAAAATTGGTGGTGAATTTGTGACAAAGCTGGTGCTTTGCTCTGCCCTCCATCTCCTGTGAGCTGGCCATGCCCCACCCCAGGCTGGCTGCTCTGCTCCCTGTGTGGGTGGCCTCAGGTGACAGGGCTCCAGGTGAAGAGGCTGCTGGCCTAACTACCAAATCAGGAAAGAAACTGAGGCAGGAAAAGTCAGGAGAAAGGTGATTTAGCCTGTACCCAGGCTCATTCCTGAGACCAGGATGGGCTCCCCAGGCCATGGCAAGGGCCGCAACCCTTCTCCAATCTTTCCAGACCCTTCCTGGTGTCTTGACCTCCTGGGATAAGCTAGAGAAATAAGTGGCCTTCTACCATTTGACACTTGGAAAAAAGGGTAGGAGGAAATGGGGGGGAAAACCAAGAGACCAACAAAGTGGCCAGAAGCCCCTCTGGTGGATGCAGGTGCACAGGGCAGGCAGCTGTGGGACCAGGTGCACCCAGAGACACCGTTTTCAAGGCAATGGCTTTGTCAAGTTTTTGCCTATTGCCATCTATGGAAAATTGTGTGGGGGACAACTAGGTTGGCCGAGGTCCTAACCAAATGGCCACTTGGAACAGGACCAGGGCCTGCAGTTTTGGCGGTGAGCTGGTGTGGGGGGAGGGGCCCCTAAACCCCAGGGTTCTCCCCTGGCCTGGTTCTGGGCTGAGCTCCCAACACAACCCACTTCCTGTGGGCCCAGAACTCCAGGCCAGACTTTGCCTGCACCTGTTTGAGCTCAGAATGCAATCCCTGCTCTAGAAGGATCCAAAAATATCTGAGAGGGAGTAGAGGAGGGACTAGAATACGCTGAGGGCCCAAGAACAGCCACCTGGCTCAGCATTTGACCCTTTGCCCACCAAGGTGGTCTGATCCCCTCCTCCAGTAGGAGCCCCACACCCGAGCCAGTGCAATGCTCAGAGCCTCCCCACTCCTGTTTTTTTTTTTTTTTTTAAGATTTTATTTATTCATGAGAGACACACAGAGAGAGGCACAGACATAGGCAGCGGGAGACGCAGGCTCCATGCAGGGAGCCCGATGTGGGACTCGATCCTGGAGCTCCAGGACCACGCCCTGGGCCAAAGAGAGACGCGCAACCGCTGAGCCACCCTGGCGTCCCATCCCCACTCCTGGTTGTGATCACCATCTGCAGATGCTCTTCTTTCTCTGCCTGCACAAATCATCTGCTCCTTCATCTGACACCATTAAGTGCTTTCAACGAACCAAGGGAACCAAGCTCAGCGGTAGGCACTAGTGACGCGGAGGTGAGCAAATTAAACCAACACATGGCCCCTGTCCTCTTGGAGCTGACAGTCCAGTGCCTGTCTCCTTCCTTCCAGTCCAGCTGAAACCCTGCCCCTCCGTGAGGCCGACCTTCCAGCCCTCCTCTGAAATCCAACCAGATCCGCAGGGTGGGGGGAGCGGGTGCTAGTTACATTTTCTCTCAGTGCTCGTCATCGCCCCAAATAGAAGTCAGCTCCTGGGGGCAGAGACGTGGCCGGCCCCGTTCCTGTCAGAGCAGTGTGGCTGGCCAGGACCTCGGGGCGAGCACAGCGGGGCCTTGGGGCTGGAAAGCTGGCTTTTCAGAGGAGGGCCCTCACCAGCCCATCTTTCCCACCTTCCTCCAGGGCCCTTCTCCTCTCAGTTGTCCCTCAGACCTCTTTTGTGTTTTAAGTTTGTATTTTTTTTTAAGTTTGTATTTTTAATTGCATTTAGTTAACACAGTGACCTCTTGATTTCGGGTGCATGATACAGTGATCCTACACTTCCATACCTTACCCAGTGCTCATCACAACAGGTGCGCTCCTTCATCCCCATCACCTGTTTCTCACACAACTTCTCTTGCCCTCCCGTAATCACCAGTTTATTCTGTAGAGTTAATTAAGAGTCTGCATCTTGCTTTGTCTTTCTCTTATTTTTTTTCCCTTTGCTTGTTTGTTTTGTTTCTTAAATTCCACATATGAGTGAAACCATATGGTATTTGTTTTTCTCTGGCTGACTTATTTCACTTAGCATTGTACCCTCTAGCTCCATCCATGTCATTGGAAATAGTAAGATTGCATTCTTTTTTTATGGCTGAAAAATATTCTATTGTGTATATATCTCTATACATACACACTACCTTTATGTATTCACCTATTGATGGACACATGGGCTGCTTCCATATCTTGGCTACTGTAGATAATGCTGGTATAAGCATCAGGGAGCATGTATCCTGGATTAGTGCACCTGTGTTCTCCAGGTGAATACCCAGTACTGTGATTGCTGCATCATAAGCTAGTTGGATTCTTACATCACTTGCTGACCATATACTGCCTCTTACCACCACCCCTCCACGGAGGGCCCCATCTCCCCTTTTTCTAGAACTCTGCCCTGGGCTCTCCTTCTCTGCAGGGCTAGCCATACAGCCCACACCCACTCTGTGCCCTGTGGCACTCTGAGATGACAGAAAACGAGAGGGTCAGTGCTGTTGAGGTTGTGAAGGACAAGGACCCCCTGAGGGGAAGGTCCACCTAAGTATGGAAGGCGAAAAGCCTTTTCTCATTGCTTAAAACCCTTGCAGTGAAGCTGGGGAGCCTGCTTCAGCTAGGCCAACATTCCACCCGAAATCCTTCTGGGCCCCAGGATTTAGAGCAGAGGAGCAGCAGCCATTATGTTTTTGTGTGGCTCTGATGACACAGTCCCAGGGAAGACAGGCAACAGCTGCCCAAAGGCACCATGGTCTCCTGGTCTTCAGAACCGGGGTCCTGGGCAGCGTGGGGCAGCCTCCTCTCTGCAAAGCTAGGGAGGAGCCCAAGAGCCCAGGAGAGGAGGCTGTTGCAGGCCCTGGCTGGGGGTATGGATGGCTGACCTCCTAACAGCTAGGGTGCTTTCAGAGGCAGGAACTAGTTCTGCTGCCCAAGCCCCCAACCTGAGAGCAGGCCACTCAGGAAGGGCTGCTCCGGGGCCCTGTGTGAGGGAGGAGGAGGTGGCAAGAGTGGGCATGTCCCTGCCTGGGACCTTGACTCTGAACAAAACCACCTTCAGGGCTGGAGAGGGATGAGGCTGAAATCAAAGAGGACAGGACTTCCCTGATCCCAAAATGAGCCCTGCTGATGGGTGTGGCAAAGTCCTCCCAGCCAGGAAAACACCCCAGAGGGAACATGAGCCTGGGCCTGTCTCTGTTGCACAAGAAGAATGAGAACCCAGGCCATCACCCGAGGAACTCACTCCGAGCCTCCAAGCCAGTTCCCACTAAGTCACTGATCCTGATGGAGTCCAAACACAGAGCTTTTCCCGTTGCAGGTGCAGGGGACATTTGTTGAATGAACACCTTAGATGGAGGAGCTTGGGATCAGACTTTGCCCTGGCTCCAGGGGGTTAGCTCACCAGTGGCTAATGTTCATGGAGATGAAGAAGCTCATTCACTGACTTGGTCTCTGGGCTCTGCCTGGTTTTCCTCCAGCACCAGAGACCCAGCCGGTGCTAGAGGAAACCTGGGACAACTGGCCTCCCTTCCCACCTCACAGTCTGGTTCCTTCCCCGCTCCCACCCCACCCAGTGGCCCTCCAAAGCAATCCCAGGGCAGCCCACGATCCCTACCCCCTAGTTTAGCTCCCTGGCTGGCATCACAGCTCCTGAGTTGACCCTGAATGTGCAGTGTCCCTCTGAGGCCTCCATGATCCCATGGCAGGTGTCTCCTAAGACCTACCCTATGCTCCCCACACATCTGACATCTTGGTCACTCCCTCTCCACCTTGTGTCTTCCAGTCCTCTCTCCTAAATCCTTCCCATCAGCCCATAAACATACTTGGCCTTTGTAATGTTGAAAAGGAAATTTGCTACCTTGGCAAACCCCCTGCCCTTGTGTTCTTACGTGTCCTCTATCCCTCCTGAGCTCACTGCCCAAATGCATCACCTGCACACCCTCACTAGATGCACATCAGGCCCTCGTACTCTGCCAGTGACCTCCGAGGTATCAAAGCCAATGCCTCATCTTCCTCAGCATCTCTATGGCATTACATCTTGTTGACTACCCTTCTAGAATGTGCCCTTCCCTTGGCCTTAGGTCATCCTCTTCCCCCTCCCCAACCTAACGCTGCCCAGCGACCATCCCTGCATCTCTTTTCTCTCCCTGCAACAGCTTCCATCATGACCTCACAGCATCATCTTCACCCACCGGATCTCATCTCTGTACCTCCACACCTAACTTTTAATCCTCCAATATCCAGTATCTCCATCCATATGTACCCATGTGTACCCATGGCACTCCAAATTCATAACAACTCCAAATTCATAATGATTCATAATGAACTTTTAAAATCTGTTCTTTTATGTTCCTGGTCTTTCTTTTTTTTCCCCTTTCTGGCAAGATCACGCCTCCAGCAACCTACACTAGATCTGGGAGGGCTCCTTCTGGCAGAAGTCCAGTAAATTCCACTGCAGCTACCTGCTGGGTCTGCCCCTCCTCTCCGCCCCGCCCCCACTCCCTTGGGGAGCTCATACCCTCTAACCTGCATTTCTGACAGAGTCCTCTGATCAGCCTCCCTCGTGCTCTTCCTCCCCACAAACACCTGCCAGAAGGATTGCTTCCCAAGCCCTCAGTGGTTGCCCTCCACCCAGAGCGCAAAACTACCCTGGCAGCTGAGCATGTGAGGCTCCTCATGGGTGGCCCAACCAGCCTTCCAAATGCTTCCCCAAGACTCTCACTTCACTCTGCCTGCCCTTCTCCCTGCCTGCTTCTCACCAGAGCCCCAAACTTTCCTGACGGCATGAATTCACTCATCCTGCTCCTTACGTGGAATTCTCTTCCTTCCATCATTCCATGTTTGAATGCTACTTTCTTCAAGGCCCATCTCAAATATCTCCTTATCTGTAAGACATTTCCTGATCCACTTGCCTAAAAATAATCTCCCCATGCCCTTCCACCCCACCTCGCTTTACCCGTACCTCCCTCATGACACTCACACAGGTCCTACCTGTGTGCGTGCAGCCACAAGGTGGAAGATGGCCTATCTCTTATACTGGCTGGTAATCATAGACAAATTGCCCATCTGGATTCCCCCACTACCACACCTAAACGACTAGGAGGTACTCGATAAATATGAGATGATTAATACATGGTGAGATGTGGCACAGTGTTTGAATGAAAGGCTTTGCACTCAAGCAACATTTAAATATAAGGGTTTGTGCCATGAGTGGGTCTGGATTTGGATCTGGAGTGGGGCAGGTGTCCAGGAGAGAGCAAAGCGCAGCATCCCACAGCAGCAGACCCCACCCCTGCCCAGTGTCCCGGCTGCACCTTCATTCCAGGCCAGGGGGCAGGGCTCCTAGACCCTGCCCTTGGCCCTGGGACCCTGTCAAAGAGGAAGAGCCGTCTTCCTCCTGTCCCCTTCCCAGCCCACCACACCTAAATGGGCACCAAATGACCAGGGGGATGCAGCTGGCCTCAACTGGACCTCCTTCTGCAGGAGCAAGGAGACCTGAATTCCAGCTCTGGCCCTGCCTTAAACTAGCTGTTTGACTTCCACTGTCACACCCATATGTGGGACAAAACCAGCATTTCCCAAACTCTGGTTCTACAGGCCACCAAGCAAGGTGAGCACATCCACTGGCAAGTCCAGTGAGTGCTTCGTAGACTCGATGTGGGAAGGGGCAGACTAGATGCTCCCTAGGGGCTCATCCAGCTACACTGGGCCAGGAGTCCAGGACACCACTGGAGACACAGCTTGCAAGAGGGCTGCGAAGGCTTTTGTCCTCTCAAGACCCCTGAGCTCATGACCTTCTCTCACCAGCCCTCCTCAGGGTGGGTCACGGTAGCTGGGCTGCCTGTTGAGGGAACATGAACGCAGCATCTTTATGGAAATAACCAGCCTGGGGTGGGTGAGGAGGGCCACAAAGGGGTTCCTGTCCGACCCTCATCTCTCATGCAGGAATGGGTCAGCCCCAGTGTGCACGACTTGTCGCCACTGTGACGGCAGGGTGGAGGCCAGAGCAGGCGTGAGTCTGTAAACCAGGGCTGGGCTGGAGAGGGATGAACTGACTCAGAATCCCCATCTGCCCCAATCTCTGCATCAAGCAGGCAACAGGAAGCAAAAATGTCCTGAATCCAGCCTAACACCACCAACAGCTTGAGCTCAGATGATTTATCAGAGCTGGCCACTTCCCCACACCCCTATCCCATCCCATTCTCAAAGGAGTCCAAGGATGAGAGGCATCTGGAGGAAAGCTCCCCACAAGCGGTCTCCCCAAGGCAGAGGGAGTTAGGTGGCTGTTGGAAAAAGAGAGGCTGAGGGGAGGACAGGAACTCTGTGGTGAGGGGAGATGGCCCTGAGCTGATGTGCCTGTACATAATTCGCGGCCCACCCCTTGTGTATGTCTCTCATTCCTCTGGCTTTTGCCCTTACCTCGACAATGAGGGTACAAAGTAAACCAACTCAAGGTTGCCTTCCCCTGTCCCTAAGCAGGCCTGTCACCAGGTCAAGTCCCCAAGACAAACAGGAGAACCCCTCCAGCCACAAATGCCTGGAGGCCAGAGTGGGGTGGGGGGACTCAGGACGTGCCCAGGGATCAGGTGCTGGCAGCTCCAGCTGTTTCTAGTATCAGGAGACACACCTGGCCCCTTGCTTAGGAATAAGAGCCTGCCATGGTCCAGAGAGCTACATGGGGACAAAGGAAGAAAGAGCAGCTCTCTTCTACCCCCAGGAAGCAGGAAGTAGATTAGAAAGCCTGCCTGCCATCCACAGAGGAGCAAGAGACACAGAATGGAAATGAGGGTTCCAGGGGTAGGGTGGGAAGTTCAGGAGCAAAGCTGCTGCCTTTGGGCAAGAGGGCATTTACTTAGTGGCACAATTATAGGGAGAAATCAACCAGGAGGAAGGACTGTCATTATAGGGGCACGGAGAGGCTCCTTCCTGGTGGTTGGAACCTCCTAGTGGGTGCAGGACAGAGCTATCTTTTAGCGTAAACTATGGCTGGAGCAGTGATAAAATCCACCCTGGGGGAAGAACCCACAGCCCAAGTGGTGAGCAGGAATGAGGAGAAAGGGAACCCTGCACGCAGTGGACAACCCCTCCCTGGAAGCCAGTCCAAGGGCACACTGCAGAGTCCAGGAAGAAAAGCATGCAGAGAGAGGATCTTCCCACAAACCACCTGCCTGCTTCCTTTCCCCATAGCAGGATCGCCCAGTGAGACCTATGGAACATTCCAGATGTCCAGTTCCCTTGTTGGGAGGAAAGATGAAGGATGTCCCTAAAAGGCTAAAAGTCCCTGGGCCTGCTGTGTGGAAGCGGGGTGAGGTGGCAGCTGGGGCTGGGCTGTGAAGGGGAGCAGGCGGCAGTGGCTCGGGGCTTAGGATCCAATTACACTGCTGTTTCCATACTTAGCCACCTGACAGCCGCTTGGAATCCTCACTGCTCCAGCCACGGCAGCCCTGCAAGGCCCAAATTAACTCAAGGGCAGACAAGGGCAGGGCCCAGCGGCACACACGAGGCTGGAGCCCCCTACCTTGGTCCCTAACCCCCAAGGGAACACCTTCTGCTCCTGCCCACCTCCTGCTCCTGCTGCTGGGGCTGGGACCTCAACAAACAGAACCTCAAAGGTTGGAGAGGCTGGGACTCTGCACCCCATGGGCCCCTATGCATATAAAGACTGCCAACTCATAACAAGACAAAGCAGGAGACCCAGATTCCGGGGAGCACTCCAGCTCACCCCTGAAGCATCCCCAAGGGGGACCTGACCCCAGGAGTCTCAGGAAGAGAGATATGGCACACAGTCTGGTGTCCCCTCTATGCCTATAAATAACCCCCATGCTGTAACCCAAGCCACCACCTCTGCCATACAAAGTGCTGAGATATCAAAGGAAAAACCATGCACACAGGCCCCCAGCCCCCTTCTACCGAAGCCCCCAGCTAACTCAGGAATACTATGGAGTACCCCACTCCCCTCTTGAACTCTATGCATAGTTCCCAACTCCATCTCCAATCCTGTACCAAACTGACCCCCTCTTCTATCCCACCACCGTTCTCCAGAAAACCCCCAACTCTGTCCACTGTGCCCTGTCGTCAGTCATGCAAAGCCAGACCCCTGCCCAATCTCCACCAGGTGGGTCAATTCAACACAGCCCTCCAGGGACCCTCCAGCACCAGAATGGGTTCTTTTGTACATCTAGGAGGGTCCTATAGTCTTACTTTAGGGGTCTTCTTACCCTGCATCTACTGGGCAGAACTGCCCTCTGGCTCCTGGCCCTTGGCTCAGGCCTCACACCTGTCTGCACCTCTCAGTTCACTGCTCCCACTTCCTCTGGCCTCCCCACAAACCCCCAACTGCCCTTGGGTTCCCTGTACCCAGTTTTCTCCTGAAGGGAGAAGGGAAGGGAGACGATGGTGAGACCAGCCAGGAGTAAAGGTTTGCCATCAACCACAGGAATCACAGAGGCCTCATCCTCCATCTACCACTCGAGCCTCCCTCCTCCTTCACCCTCCACGGTTAACATAAAACCTTGAGGTGCGTGGGGGTCACTGTCTGGCCTGGATGACAGGGGTGAGGGTCATACCTGTTTGTCCTGGGAGCAGGAGCGACGCCACGAAGCAGCAGAGCAGGACCAGCGTCCTCATGGTGACTGCCAAGAGAGCCCAGCTGCTCCTTGCTCTATTTATAGGACTGTGGCAGCGCAGGGTGGGGGAGAGGGTCACACAGTCACTAGGGCAACTGGGTGGACGTGATGGGGAAGCAGCGCAGACCCTGTCAGGCTGCGTGGAGGCTCGCTATGCCACTGCTGTGCCAGCTGCCAGGCCCCGGAAGGCACGGCCCTGGCCGGATTCTCTTCCCCCAGAAGCCCTGGGGTTATGTGACACAGGTCACAGGGCAGGGGTGGTGGAGAAAACGTGGGGGTATCCCTTGAGTTAGGTCTAGAGTTTGGGAACCCGAGCTTTCACGGTATCTGAGCTAACTTGATCTAAAGTCTGGGACAAGTCACTGACCTTCACATGCCTCAGTTTTGTGAATGAAGGAGCCGTAGGGCAAAGCAATAGAGATTCTATTTGATAGCCATGGACAGATGTCTCAGCCCCTCCCCAAAGGTCAGGAAGGTGAAGCCACAATAGCCAAAGAAACCTGCAACATCTGACCTCTGAGGTCGACAGCTAGGAACTTAAGCTTCTCAGGCCTCCAGAAGATACAGAACACTGACAGGAGGGAAAAGGGGGAGTGAGGAGACATGTCCCATGCTGTGATGTAAGCCAATGGACAGAGATCCATTTCCAGTGACATGGGGGTTCCAGAATCTTCCGTCATGTCTGCAATGTACTACTTGATACAATTTTCCTAAGGGCACGTGACAGCCCCTAAGAGCCAGTTCTATGAGGCTAAGGGACAGCAGACATTGGCTTGTCTGCCTGGAGGGAGGGTGTCACTGTGAAGGTAGTAGTCAGCCATTGAGGAAAAGAGCTGAAGCCGTTCTTCTATGGGCTTTACATTTCACACAGCTTTACTGAGGTGTAATCCAAATGCAGCATACAACGCTACTCATATCGGATACATTCTGACATATACGTAGAACCACAATCAAATAACCAATAGAGAGGCACCTGGGTGGCTCAGGCCATAATCCCAGGGTTTTAGGATTGAGACCTGCATCAGGCTCCCTGCTCAGTGGGGAGTCCATTTCTCCCTCTCCTCTGCTCCTCCGCCAGCTTCTGCTCTCCTCTCTTGCTCACTCCCTCTCAAATAAATAGATAAAATAAAAAATAAAATAACAGATTCCTCACTCCCAAATTGTCCTCATGTTCCTTCATGGTCCCCTCCACCCACTCCCTTCCCCAGCAACCAAGCTTTCTGTCACTATGTGTTACTTTGCATTTCCTAGACTTGGACATAAATGGAATCTCATCATATGTGTTCTGTTTTATCTGGCTTCTTTCATTCAGCATAATTATTTTGAGATTTATTCATGTTGTAGTTACATGTTGACAGCCTATTCCTTTTAATTCTGAATAGTATTCCAAGGTATGGGCTGACCACGATTTGCTATACATTCTCCTCTTGAGAGACATCTGAGTTGTTTCCAAGTTTGGGCAACTACCAACAAAGCTACCTTGAACCTTTGAGCACGATGCAACTTACAAAGGTTCACTTTCTCTTCTCTTAGGTAGAAAAGCAGGAGGGGAATGGCTGGGTCACATGGTGGGAGTCTAATTTTTTTCTAAGATGATGGTGCCATTTTACATTCCCACCACCACTCGCTCCACATCTTTGCCAATCCTTGGTATGATCAGTCTTTTAGGGTTTAGTCACTCTTGTAGGTGTGTTGTGGTATCTTACTGTAGCTTTAATTTGCATTTTTCTAGTAACTAGTGATATTAAGCATCTTCCCATGTGAGTATCTGTCGTCTGCTTCTTTCATGTGTCTTTGGTGAAGTGCCTGTTCAAATATTTCACCTACTTTTTATGGGTTGTTTTCTTCTATTCAGTGTTGATAATTTTTTTATATATACACTGAATAAAGGCCCTTCATCAGATATGTAGTTTGTAAATATTCTCTCCATTGGTGGCTTGTCTTCATGCACTGAAGTGTCTTTCAAACAGAAGTTCATAATTTTTATCAAATCCAGAGAAATCTTTGCCTAACCCAAGATGCCCTGGGTGTTTTCCTGTTTTCTTCTGGAAGTGTAATAATTTTAGGTTTTACATTTAGATCAATGATCCATTTTGTATAATTTTTAATATGTTGCAAGGTATACACCAAAGTTTAGATTTTCACATGTGGATATCCAGTTGTTCCAGCAACATTTGTGGAAGAGACTATCCTTCCTCTATTCAATTGCCTTTGCACCTTTTATTGAAAATCAAATGACTATATGTGTATAAAGCTACTTCTGAACTATATTCTGTTCTGTTGGTCTACCTGTCTGTCTTTCTACTGTGGTTTCCTTAATCACAGATCCTTGAAATCTGGTAGTGTGGGGATGCCTGGGTGGCTCAGCGGTTGAGCATTTGCTTTTGGCTCAGGACATGATCCCAGGGTCCCGGGATCGAGTCCCACGTCGGGCTCCCTGCATGGAGCCTGCTTCTCCCTCTGCCTGTGTCTCTGCCTCTCTCTCTCTCTCATGAATAAATAAAATATTTAAAAAACTTGAATGAAGCCTCGCATCCAGCTCCCTGCTCACCAGGGAGTCTGCTTCTCCTTTCCCCTCTGCCCCTCCCCATGCTTGCTTTCTCTCTCAAATAAAACATATTTTTTTAAAGTGCTGTTTGGGGGGTGCACCTGGGTGTCCCAGTCAGTTAAGCATCCAACTCGATTTTGGCTCAAGTCATGATCTCAAGAGTCATGAAATCAAGCTCTGACCCAGGCTCTGCACCAATCATGAAGCCTCCTTAGGATTCTCTCTCCTTCTCTCTCTGCCTCTCCTCTCTCCAAAAGAATTGTTTTGGAGTTGCCTGGCTGACTCAGTCAGAAGACCATGCAATGCTTGATCTCGAAGTCATGAGTTTGAGACCCACGTTGGGTGTAGAGATTATAAATAAATAAATATTTAAAAATTGCTTTGGCTATGGGGATCCCTGGGTGGCTCAGCGGTTTAGCACCTGCCTTCGGCCCAGGGCGTGACCCTGGAGTCCTGGGATCGAGTCCCACATCGGGCTTCCTGCATGGAGCCTGCTTCTCCCTCTGCCTGTGTCTCTGGCTGTCTCTCTATGTCTCTCATGAATAAATAAATAAAATCTTAAATAAATAAATAAATAAATAAATAAATATTTTGGCTATTTTAGTTCCTTTACACATCCATATGAATTTTAGAATCAGCCTACAAATTGCTCTTTAAAGGCCTTCTTGGATTTTAATTGGAATTACAATGAATCTATAGACCAGTCTGAAAAAAGCTGGCAAGTTACCAACTGCAATGGTTAATTTTACGTGTAAACTTGGTGAGGTTATGGTACCCAGGTGTTTGGTAAATATCAGTCTGAATGCTGCTGTGCAGGGCTTAACATTTTTTTACAAGGACTTAACATTTAATCCGTAAACTCTGAGTGAAGCAGATCACCCACCATAATGTGGGTGGGCCTCATCCCATCAGTTGAAGGTCTTAAACAAAAGACTGTGCTCATTCCCCCAACCCCAGAAGAGGAAAGAATACTACCTATGACTACTTTTCAACTCAAGACTGCAAAAACCACTCTTGCCAGAATGTCTGGCCACCAGCTTCCCCTGTGGATTTTTTACTTTCCAGTCCCCACAACCTCTCTCTATAAACAGACATCTTATTGGCTGTGTTTCTCTGGAGAACCTGACTAACATAGCAATACTGAGTTTTCTGTCCATGTTCAAGGACAGGAACTCCCTATAAGGGGTTGGAGGCAGCATTCGGTCCTGGGACAGAAGAGGAAGTCAAAGTCAATGATGTACCCACTCTAGACCAGGCGCTTCATGAGTCAGGAGGTGGGCATGCCACCACCATTTCACAGTGAGGAGGCCAAGACTCCGACTGCTATCATAACACCACCACATAGGAGTGTCTGAATTTGAACCTGGATGTACCTGACTCAAAATGCCTTGACTTCTCCCATCAATCCAAGAGAATGTCATCAGGGCAAGAGAGGAATTGGTGTGTCCAGGAAGGGGTGCAGAGCACTGTGCAGGAGAATAGGGAAAGGCACAGGCTGAAGGGCCAGAAAAAGCCACGAGAAGCCAAACTGGGCAGGAGAGGAAAGTGTGACCTCAGCACAGTTTAAACAGTTAACTGCACGTGATTTAAAGATACCCCATCTGGGGGCACCTGGGTGGCTCGGTGAGTTAAGCATCCAATTCTTGATTTCAGCTCAGGTCACGATCTCAGGGTCATGGGATCAAGACTTGCGTGGGACACTGTGCTCAGTGGGGAGTCTGCTCACCATTCTCCCTCTTTCCCTCTGCCCATCCCCCACAATCTCTCTCTAAAATAAATAAATCAAAAAATCAACCAATCAATCAATCTTTAAAAGAAAAAAAGAAAGATGCCCCATCTGGGCTCAAACACGTCCTCGCATGGTCACAGGGGCACAATAAAGAGACAAAAGGGGGATGCAGTTGAGCATCAGCCTTCAGCCCAGAGCATGATCCTGGAGTCCCAGGATCGAGTCCCTTCATCGGGTTCCCTGCATGGAGCCTGCTTCTCTTGACTGTGTCTCCGCCTCTCTCTCTCTCTCTCTCATGAATAAATAAATAAAATCTTTAAAAAAGGGGGGGGGGATCCCTGGGTGGCTCAGTGGTTTGGTGCCTCCCTTTGGCCCAGGGCGTGATCCGGGAGTCCCAGGATCAAGTCCCACATCGGGCTCCTGCCGTGGAGCCTGCTTCTTCCTCTGCCTGTGTCTTGCCTCTCTCTCTGTGTGTGTGTCTACCATGAATAAATAAATAAAATCTTTAAAAATAAAATAAATAAAAAGCCAAAAGGTGGAAACAACCCAGGTGCTCATCAGCAGATGAGCAGAAGAACCAAATGTGGCCTATCTAGGTGATGGGATATTATCCAGCCAAAAAAATGAAATTTTAATACATCCTTCAACACAGATGAGCCTTCAGAATATTAATGCTAAATAAAATAGTCACAAAAGGACAATGTATTCATTTGCTGGGGCAGCCAGGACAAACCACAGACCAGGTGTCTTAAACAATAGACATTTATTTCTTGCAGTTCTGGAGGTCTTCAATAAAGGTGCTGGCAGGGCTGGTTTCTTCTGAGGCCTCTATGGCTTGTAGACAATCCTCTTTCCACACTGTGTCTTCACATGGTCATCTCCTGGTCTGTGTTATCTGTGTTCTAATCTCCTCTTCTTGTACGGACACCAATTGTATTAGGTTATCACCCACTCATATTACCTTATTTTACCTTAGTTACCTCTGTAAAGACCTCATATCTGGGTGTCTGGGTGGCTCAGCTGATTAAGCATCTGCCTTGGGCTCAGGTCATGATCTCAGCGCCCTGGGATGGAGCCCCAGGTCAGGCTCCCCACTTAGTGGAGGAGTTTGCTTCTGCCTCTGCCCCTTCCCCTCCCCATGCTTGCTCTCCTCTCTTTCAAACAAATAAATTAATTAAATTAAAAAAAAAAAAAAAGAAGACCCCCATATCCAAGTACAGTCACATTCTGAGATACCAGGACTTCAACATGAATTTTGAAAGGACGCAATTTAGCCCATAAGAGACAGACACTATGACTGCACTTATATGAGGTACCTAGAAAAGTCAAAAAAGATTATTTGGGGGATACCTGGGTGGCTCAGCGGTTTATCGCCTGCCTTTAGCCCAGGGCGCGATCCTGGAGTGGAGTCACGGGATCGAGTCCCGCGTTGGGCTCCGGCATGGAGCCTGCTTCTCCCTCCTCCTGTGTCTCTGCCTCTCTCTCTCTCTCTCTCTCTCTCATGAATGAATGAATGAATGAATGAATGAATGAATAAATAAATAATAAATAAATAAATAAATAAATAAATCTTTTTTTAAAAAAGTCAAAGAGAAAGAAAGTAGAATTGTGGGTTCCAGGGATAGAGTGAAGGGGGCACAGGAGTCAATGTTTAATAGGCAGAGTTTCTATTAAGAATAATGAAAACATTCTGCAGAAAGACAGTGGTGATGGTCACACAACATTGTAAATGTGCTTTACGTCACTGGATTAAAAATTTTAAATGAGTAAAATGGTAAATTTTAACCACAATTTTTAAAAATCAAAGAACAAAAAAAGACATCCTGTTTGGAAATCAAGAGATTAAAAAGGAGGGTAGACTCAACTGAAAATAAATTCTCAGGTTATAATTCTTTTTTTTTAAAGGATTATTTTGTGAGAGAGATAGGGAGCATTGGGGGAGGGGCCAGAGGGAGAAAGAATCTCAAGCAGAATCCCTGCTGAGCATAGAGCCTGACACAAACTCTATCTCAGGACCCTGAGATCTTGACCTGACTGAAACCAAGAGTCAGAAGCTTAACAGACTGAGCCACCCAGCTCCACGCCAGCTTTCCCCCACACGACCCTCCACCACTGCCACTGCCTGACTGGAGCAAGGACCTCTCCTTTCCCCAGCTCCATCTTTGGACAGAAGCTGCTCGGCCTAAGGAGCAGGAGATTTTCATCAATTCTCTCTTGGGGTTGTCTGCCCATCTTCTTTATCTCCCACAGGGCAGGGCAGAAGGCAAAGGGAGGCCGACCAGCTGATCTCTGATACATGTGTAGGACATGCAGCCTTCTCTAGTCACTTTCCTGCTCCCTCTTTAATTAGATCCCGGGGCTGTCCACCAGAACAGGCCTCACCCTGGGGTGGGTGACTTAGGCCCCCCTGATTCAGGAAACTCTGCAGCTGTCACTCCTCGCTCCTTTTCAACACCAGGGGTGTGGTCGGGGAGAGTGGGTTTGGGAAGGGCATTCCTTTTTTCAGCTGCCCCTCACGTGGGGCCCTGCAGCCCCCTGTCCTACCCCCTCCTCGAGGTCAGCATGAGCTCCTGCTCCTGTCGATCAACACCAGAAACTGCAACTCAGTGGGGCCAGAGCCGAGAGAGGATGGAGGCAGGGGGTGGTACTAGCTCCACGTCTAGCTCAGGGCTTGTAGGGCACAGGAGGGCAAGCAGAACCAGAGAGACAGTGAGAAAGGCAGATGCCACAAGGACAGCGGCACCCAGGAAGGCAGCTGGATAAAGAAGGGACAGGCAGGAGGGCTTGGGTGGGACAGGGTGGAGCTGGGGCAAACAAGATCTGAGGTGAAGGATGGCCCGGCCAGCTGGCTCCAAAGGCAGCTGGAGGATTTACTTGGGCTTTACATACTCGTCTGAAGCCATTCTTTTTGTTGTTGTTGTTAGAGAAATACTGATTTTAATTCAACATAAGGTAAACTCTAGGCATCTGTCATCTTTCAGTCTAAAAATTGGCAAAACTGTTGAAACAAGGAACAATTTTCCCCATACTTGTTACGTGGCTCCAGTTACAAAAAAATTTTTTATGAAAATGTTAAAACATAAAAATAGAAGTCTTGTCTAAAGCCATTCTGAGGCCAGTTGAGGCCAGTTCATTAACCACAAAGGAGGCTGAGGTCACAGGAAGGCCCCTGCTTCTGCCAGACAACCCTTCAAACATCACACAGAGCTGGGGCGACTGCTCCTCTGCCAAAGACACCCCAAATCACGGCACATGCAGCATTTATTTATGATAACCCAACCTGTGCCAGAAAAGCACGGAGATGGCTCCCAAGTACTCAAAAGTATATCAAAAAAAGCAAGACCTGAGAGTGAGGGTAGAAGGAAACCACGCGAAGCCTGGCACACACAAAACGCAGTCATTCGTAAGGCTGACACAAAAGCAACTGCACTTCGTACGTAAGGAGCTCACATGTGTGTAACTTGATCACCTGCCAACTCTCGGTGACCTTAAAATAAGAACAAACCAACTGCTTAGGAGAAATGAAATTATTCCTGCTACTGAGACTCCAAGGAATTTCTTCTGAGGATCTTCTTCCTAAGAACACAGTGTAATTTAATGATCCTTGAGAACATCAGAGCAGACATACGTTTCCATGAGGTTTATTCCTCACAGAGACCCTTAAAATAGGCCAAGGGAGGCCACCAGGAACCAAGAAGTGCCCGGTCCCCTTCCAAAGAACCCACCACCAAAGAGTGTCAATGGTACATACTCAGGATGTATTTTCTCCTCCACTGCCACTCTACCCTCACACATGACAGGAAAAGGGGAAACTGGCACAGTCTATTTGGGGGCATAGCATCTACTAAAATATATTCATGATAGGGGCACCTGGTGGCTCAGTTGGTGAAGCATCCTACTCCTGATCAGCTCAGGTCTTTTTTTTTTTTTTTTTTTTTTAAGATTTTATTTATTTATTCATGAGGGACACAGAGAGAGAGGCAGAGACACAGGCAGAGGGAGAAGCAGGGCTCCCTCTGGGGAGCCCGAGGCAGGACTCGATCTCAGGACCCCGGCCTGAGCCAAAGGTGGACACTCAACCACTGAGCCACCCAGGCGTCCCTCAGGTAAGGTCTTGACCTCAGGGTCATGAGTTTAAGCCCCGAGTTGGGCTCCATGCTGGGCATGGAGCCTACTTTAAAGAAGAATAATAATAAAATAAAATTTAAATTAAATTAAATTAATTCATGATAGCTCTAAGTTACAAGCAACCTAAACGTCCGTGGCTAGGTGAACGGCTAAATCCACTGCGGTATATTCACACAACAGAATATACTTGGCCATAAAAATGAATGAACTGCAGAGACGCCTGGGTGGCTCAGTGGTTGAGTGTCTGCCTTTGGCTCAGGGTGTGATCCCCCATTCCAGGGATCGAGTCCCGCATCGGGCTCCCTTTGGGAGCCTGCTTCTCCCTCTACCTGGGTCTCTGCCTCTCTCTCTGTATCTCTCATGGATAAATAAAATCTTTTAAAAAAATGAATGAACTGCTGATACACACAAAAACATAAACAAACCTCATAGACACTGTGTTGAGCAAAAGAGCCAGACAGTAAGAGCATAAATACTGTACGATTTGAGTGACGACACAAAACTACTCCATCGTGATAAAAATTAAAATGGTGGCAAGATTCCACTCTACACCTACCAGAAAGGTTGAATATAGTCTTTTTTTTTTTAAGATTTAATTTATTTTTTCATGAGAGACACACAGACAGAAGCACAGAGAGAGGCTCACAGGGAGCCCAACAAGGGACTCCATCCCAGATCCCAGGATCACGTCCTGAGCCAAAGGCAGACACTCAACCTCTGAGCCACCCGGGTGTCCCGATACTGTTATATTCTGATGATATGGACTGACGGTGAGGATGCAGAGCAACTCATAATTGCTGGTGCAAAATGTTACATAAACACACATATGTAACCAGAACACATAAAACTGATAAAATGTAAATAAGCCTGGTGTACTACACTGGTCCCGAATACCTGGTTCTGCAGTTGTACTCCAGGTGTGCAAGATGTTAACCCTGGTGCAGGCCAGGTGAAGGATACACAGTACCTCCTTTTACACCTGTTTCCACAAAATTTTTTAGTTTTTTTTTTTGTTTTTTTGTTTTGTTTTGTTTATGATAGTCACACAGAGAGAGAGAGAGGCAGAGACACAGGCAGAGGGAGAAGCAGGCTCCATGCACCAGGAGCCCGATGTGGGACTTGAACCCGGGTCTCCAGGATCACGCTCTGGACCAAAGGCAGGTGCCAAACCGCTGCGCCACCCAGGGATCCCAAAATTTTTTAAGGTTTTAAAAAAATAAATCATTTGAGGTCCTGATGGGGTGGGGGTCCATGGCTATATATTGAGTTTGTGAAAATTCACAGAGCTAAACACTTAGGCTATGCTCCTCTTCCCGGTATGCACACTAAGTAATACTTCAATAAAGGTTTTGTTGAATGGCGACTCCGTCATGTCTCCCAGACCCCTACCCCTTCACAAAACATGAGGTCCAAGCTTCTTAGCAGCTTGGGGTCCCATACCACCCCATTCCCACATCTTCCTTTATTCCTCCTCCCAGGCCAGTGAGCACTAAGCCTGCAGGACACGATGCCCTTCCAGACCGCCAGGCCTGGCCCCAGGTGTGTGGCCACCTGGACCGGAGCCACCGTACATGTGGCCGCTGACCCTGGACCCTGTCACTACCTCCACGTGTGGCTGCAGATCCTGGACCCCGTCACTGCCCCTCACGCAGCGCTGACCCTGGACGCTGTCACTACTGCTCATGTGGCCACTGACCCTGGACTCTGTCACTGCCCCTCACAGGGCCGCTGACCCAGGAGACCCCGTCACTGCCACTCACATGGCCGCTGACCCTGGAGACCCCGTCACTGCCCCTCACGGGGCTGCTGACCCCTGACCCAGTCACTGCCCTTCACGTGGCTCTGACCCTGGAGCCCGTCACTGCCCCTCATGTGGCTCTAACCCTGGACACCGACGCTACCCCTCACGGGGCCGCTGACCCTAGACCCTGTCACTGCCCCTCACGTGGCTCTGACCCTGGACCCCGTCACTGCCCCTCACAGGGCCGCTGACCCTGGATCCCATCACTGCCCCTCACGTGGTGCTGACCCTGGACCCCGTCACTGCCCCTCACGTGGTGCTGACCCTGGACCCCGTCACTGCCCCTCACGGGCCGCTGACCCTACACCCTGTCACTGCCCTTCACGTCGCACTGACCCTGGACCCCGTCACTGCCCCTCACAGGGCCGCTGACCCTACACCCTGTCACTGCCCTTCACGTGGCACTGACCCTGGACCCCGTCACTGCCCCTCACAGGGCCGCTGACCCTACACCCTGTCACTGCCCTTCACGTCGCACTGACCCTGGACCCCGTCACTGCCCCTCACAGGGCCGCTGACCCTACACCCTGTCACTGCCCTTCACGTGGCACTGACCCTGGACCCCGTCACTGCCCCTCACAGGGCCGCTGACCCTACACCCTGTCACTGCCCTTCACGTCGCACTGACCCTGGACCCCGTCACTGCCCCTCACAGGGCCGCTGACCCTACACCCTGTCACTGCCCTTCACGTCGCACTGACCCTGGACCCCGTCACTGCCCCTCACAGGGCCGCTGACCCTGGATCCCATCACTGCCCCTCACGTGGCGCTGACCCTGGACCCCTTCACTGCCCCTCACAGGGCCGCTGACCCTACACCCTGTCACTGCCCTTCACGTCGCACTGACCCTGGACCCCGTCACTGCCCCTCACAGGGCCGCTGACCCTGGATCCCATCACTGCCCCTCACGTGGCGCTGACCCTGGACCCCATCACTGCCCCTCACAGGGCCGCTGACCCTGGACCCCATCACTGCCCCTCACGTGGCCGCTGACCCTGGACCCCGTCACTGCCCCACGCGTGGCTCTGACCCTGGACCCCGTCACTGCCCCTCACGTGGCCGTTGACCCTGTCACCTCCCTACGTGCGGGTGCTGGCCCTGGAGCCGCGCCTGTGCCCACATAGGCCTGGCAAGGGGCAGACAAGGTTCCCAAACATGGCGGGAAGAACGGGGATTCCGTGCGTTCCTTACATCCATCGCTGTGCTGAAACGACAGTGTTGCGGATACTGTGGCTTAAAAGTGATACGCATCAGTAGAAGTAACGTCACCTGTTCTCTCCGCCGCAGCCTGCAGACCTTCCCAGACTCCCGCCGGGCGCGCGGGCCACAGCACCCCGCCGCAGGGCGAGCCCCGGCGCCGGCGGCCGCGGGAGGAAGCGGGCGAGCGCCTCCCCGCGGGGAACACGCGGAAGCCACACGCTCGCGGCGTTTGCGTGCGAGGCGTGCGTGAGAGCGCGCGGGGGCGGGACCGGGGATGGGGACAGAGCGGTGGGCCGGCGGTAGCGCGCAAAGCCGCCTGAGGCGCCAAGGAGCATGCGCTCCGGGGGGGTAGGGGGACAGAGTCCGGGAAGAGGCGGGGCCGCGTCCGCGCCCCTGACTTCCGCCGCCTGCGCGGAGACCGCCTACTGTCACCAGGCGCGCCACTAAGGTCGGGGGAGGGGACTTTCCGGCCCCGCCCCCAGGTGCCTCCTCTGGCCTATAGGAACTGAGCAGTCCCGCGGGCACCGGAAGGAGGCGGAGCCTCTGCCCTCGCCGGGCCCGGTGTCCTGGGCCCACAGCGCCCTCTATTGATGCTCTGAGGAGCTGCATGGGACCCGTGCCCCGCGCTGCGCACCTGGCTGGAAACGGTGGCTCCTCTGGCCTTGGGAAGGGGGTCCCCGCTCAGATCCGGGCTAAGCGCCTCCCCTCAGACACGTATTTTAATATAATTATGTAAATTTAGCTAGATAGACCCCCCCAAAAGAAAACTTTGTGATACTAAGTTAAAGAAGCTAGCTAGGGGATCCCTGGGTGGCGCAGCGGTTTAGCGCCTGCCTTTGGCCAGGGCCCGATCCTGGAGACCCGGGATCGAATCCCACGTCGGGCTCCAGTGCATGGAGCCTGCTTCTCTCTCTGCCTGTGTCTCTGCCTCTCTTTCTCTCTCTGTGTGTGACTATCATAAATAAATAAAAATTAAAAAAAAAAAAAAGAAGCTAGCTAGAGTCAAGAGGCTAAACGTTATAGGATTCCATTTATGTGGAAGAGACAAAACTGTAGGAGCAGCTCAGTGTGGCTGCCAGGGTCTGGACTGCAAAGGGACAGTGCAGGACAATGAGATGAGACCACTAAGATCTGGACCGCAACTGTATGCATTGGTCAAAAGTCACACAACCAAAAAGTAAAAAGTGTGAATTTTGGAGTGATAGGTTTTGAAAGTGTATAGAGGTGGCAGCAACACAACAATGTGACTATACTGGGATCCCTGGGTGGCTCAGTGGTTTAGCGCCTGCCTTCCGCCCAGGGCGTGACCCTGGAGTCTCAGGATGGAATCCCGCGTCCCGCGTCGGGCTCCCTGCATGGAGCCTGCTTCTCCCTCTGCCTTTCTCTCTCTGTGTCTCTCATGAATAAATAGATAAAATCTTATAAATGTGAATATACTAAGTGCCTCTAAATTTTTCACTTTAAAATACTTAATTTTAAAGTTTTTTTTTTTTTTTAATTTTGAAGTTCTAAAAAAAAAAAAAAAAAAGTTCAGGCTCCTGCCTGCCTTTGTCTTCAGCAAGTTCATGTCTGGAGACATCTCACTGTAGTCACAAGCATCACTGTAGGGTGAGATGTGAATTGGCCATTCTGCTCTGACCTAAGTGCCCACATACACAATGAGGAAAAGCAGGAAAAGGCAATCACTTTGGGGGTTTGTGGGTGTGTGTGTGTTAAGATTTACCTATTTGAGGGAGACACAGAGAGAGAGAAAGAGCACATTCATGGGGAGTAGGGGCAGAGAGAAGGAATCCCAAGCAGACTCCCCACTGAGCATGGAACCCGAACCAGGTTCAGATCTTAGGACTGTGAGATCACAACCTGAACCGAAACCCAGAGTTAAATGCTCAACCAACTGCTCCACCCAGGCTCCCCAAGGGGAAACACTCTGTAAAGCCACATCTGGTCACCGAGGATTCTGAGAGAGTTAAAGGTCCACCTCCCTACCCAGCAACATAAAATGCCCTTGTACCACTGACTTCCAACTTCAGACGACAAAACTGATGCTCAGGGGCCTTGTAGATAAATTCCCAGACCCGACCAATCTCTGTAACACCATGCCAGGAGGTAATACTACTCTCTCTCCTATAGCTGGGGAGACTATGGTTCAGCGAGGTTACACGAGATGAAGAAGTGGCAAAGCCTGGGGACAACTAGGACCCCTCAACATCCCATGTCCTTTCTCTAAGAGATGGGAATCTGTGGCTTGGTGGTTCATTCTCCCCTTGAAGGAGACATTCCTCCCACCCCTGGCGCCATCACCCATCTTTGCACAGTCGAGGGAATAATGCCAGGAGTCTGGGGACCCTGACTGCCCACTGCACAGGGGGTGGGGGGATGACGACGACATACCATCTTCATGTTCAGCCACACCCGATCCCCTCTGGTGGGCCCCAAGAGCACCCCATACTCTAGTCCAGGTAGCCTTCCCCGGCTCCTCAGAACAGCACACACCCAGGAGACACAGAATCTAAAAAACAAAGTACAAACTTTATTTTGTTTCTTTATAAAGGCACAGTGGCCTCTTGGTTTTTTCCCCCCACTTTCTTAACAAAATATAATAGCTTCTCCTTGAACACAAAGACCTCAAAATTGTAAAAAAAAAAAAAAAAAAAAAAAAAAAAAAAAAAATTAAAAAAAAACAAAAAACAAAAACAGAAACAAAAACAAAAAAAAAACAAGAAACAAAAAACCAAAAAGATAAACCAAACCAAAACCAAAAAGAACCAACAACAAACAAAACAAAAAGAGAGAGACAAAGACATTTTTGGGGTGGAAGATGGGAAACCCGGAGGAAGAGATGGGGCTGGGTGGCGGCAGGGAGTGGCGAGTCCTCGTGCTGAGCCGAGGAGGGAAGGAGAGTAGGGCAGCAGCAAACCCCAACCGAGAAGCATTGTAGACCCCCGGGGCCCCAGAGAGCTCTGACCCAGCCAGACCCCCAACCCATGTAAGTGCTTAAAGGGGAAGAAAAAAAAAAAAAAAAAGAGGAGGGAAGGAGTCAAAGACTGACGGTCTAGGGCTGGCTCTGGGGAGGCCAGAATACCTTGGGGTTTTGTTTGATTTTTCCCTGTTCTTAAAAACATGTTTAAATGAAAAAAAAAAAAAAAAAAAGAAAGAAAGAAAAAAAGCTTTTTGGCGGAGAGAGGCCAGGCATCTGTGTCAGCTTCCCCCAGCCTCCGGGGCGAGGCCCGGCCCCAGGGGTCCCGGTGCTCCCACGCGCTCCTGCCACCCCAGCCCTCCGGGGCCTCAGGTCAGGTGGCTTCGCCCAAAGGTGGATTTACAGTATTGAAAAAAGAGGTCACAAAAGAGACCCAAATGACGTCGTAATTTTGTAAAAATTCCTCACTCGTTCACCTGCGTTGTTCCCTGTTGCTGCCCCCGGCCCCCTCCGGCCCCAAGAAGGGAGAGGAGGGCTGGGGGGTGGTCAGGGAAGCCCCCCATTCCCTGCTGGCTCCTCCCGGCTCTGGTCCATGGCGTCGCTGTCCGAGGCCTCCGAATCGGAGGCAGTGTCAGAGGCGTGGGCCTCGGGGCAGCTGCGGCCCGGCTTCACAATGACCGCTCGCCGCTGCTCCTCCTCCTGCTCCTGCCTTTCCTGGGTGCCCTCGATGTGCTGGATCGCCTTGGGGGGGGGGGGACAGGGTGTAATGAGGACAGCCAGGGACACTCGGACAAACACCCCCTCACCCGCACCCCAGAAAGGTCCAGAAGTAAGCCTGGCAAGACAGCAGCCTGCCTGCCCAACGTTCAGACCTTCTCCGCTAAGCTGAACACCTCCTTGGAGATCACAGGGCAAGTCAGCCTGGAGTTACAAGCGTCTCTCATTTATGTATTTCAAAGCACCTGCTCACTTATGCCAGGTCTCTTCTCTGCTATTAACTTTATTATTCAATTTTGCTGGGTTTACATGCAACCGACGTGGCAGGGGTGGATGGGGTTTTTTGTTGTTGTTATTTAGTTCTTTCTTTCTCTGTGATGCTGTTGGTTCTCCCAGGGGTACCGCCCAAAGCTGGGCACAGCAGAACTTCAGGCCTGACCCTTGAAGCTGATCATATCATTTCTTCCTTCTGTGCAGGAGGCTTAACTGGTCCCTACCCGACCACTGCCAGCTGCAGCCCACCCAGGTCCTGGAGATGGAGCTGAGAGGAAGCTCTGGACCAACCCAAGAGTTGGATGCAGGAACCTGACACCAGGAGGCTCAGGGAGCAAAGAAGCCTCTCGGTAAACCCCATAGAGGGAAGGAACAGGGTCTTCCAGACTCTGTTGTCCCTGCCCCCTTCTCTGCCCCAAACCTTCTCAGAGCCACCCCCATCGCAGACGCAGAAAGAGAGATGCGGGGACGGACACAAAGGGCCCATTCCCACATGATGCCCCATCCCCAAGTCCAGGTACCTGCACGATGGTGTCCAGGTTTTGCCGGGATGTGGAAACAGAGTTGATGACCGAGGAGGGACCCATGGTGACAACATTGATGTGGTGGGAGGGAGGGGGTGGCGCCGGCACGATCACTGTGGGGTGGTGGGTAGGGGCCGGAGGGGGCAGGAGCTGCAAGGAAGAAGCCCTCAGTCTCTTTTCAAAGGTTCCAGGAGCTGCCCATTCCCTTCTATCCTTCTGTCCCTCACAGAGGGACATCCCTCAAAACCATCTGCTTCTAGAGAGCCGCTGCCAACCACCCCGGCCCTTGAACATCTTCCCTAGGAGGGCTGGCCAATTTGTGCTCCACCCCCTCTTACTTTACAAACGTGGAAAAGGTGCTCCAGAGAGGGGCTTCCAGCCATCTGAGATCCCGGGGCCCCTTCACTGTCCACCAAGCAAGCACTTTAACATCTAATAAATACAGTGGTTGTGGGGCACCTGGGTGGCTCAGAATGCTAAGCAGCTGACTCTTGGTTTGGCTCAGGTCCTGGTCTCAGGGTCATGAGATCAAGGCCCGCATTGGGCTCTGCGTTCAACAGGGAGTCTGCTTGAGATTCTCTCCCTCCCTATGCTCCTCCCCTGACTAGTGTTGGCTTTTAGTCTCTCTAAAACAAGTAAATGTTTTCTTTAAAGTAAATAAATCATTTTTAAAGATTTTATTTGGGTAGCCCAGGTGGCTCAACGATTTAACACCACCTTCAGCCCAGGGTGTGATCCTGGAGACCTGGGATTGAGTCCCACGTCGGGCTCCCTGCATGGAGCCTGCTTCTCCCTCTGCCTGTGTCTGTGCCTCTGTGTGTGTGTCTCTCATGATTAAATAAATAAAATCTTTTAAAAAATAAATAAATAAAGATTTTATTTATTTGAGAAGAGAGTGAGCACAAGCAGGGGGAGGGGCAGAGGGAGAGGGAGAAACAGACTCCCTGCTGAGCAGGGAGCCTGACATGGGACTGAATCCCAGGACCCCAGGACCATGACCTGAGCCGAAGGCAGTCGCCCAACCAACTGAGCCACCCAGGCGCCCAAAAAGTAAATAAATACTTTAAAAAATTACAGTGGTTATCAAGTGTGTAGACCGTGGGTTTAGACAGCGAAGTTGCTGAGGATCACAAGTGGGCATGTCATGCACCCTTTGTGCGCCTCAATTTTGCCATCAGTAAAATAGGAAGAATATAAGTTCAGGCCTGAAGGGGCCACTACGAGGATTCGATGTGGTAACATACGCAGGCTACCTGGGAACCAGTAACCTGGGACCCTGGGCCTGCCCCGCTGGAGCCCGGGGCACTGACGCTGCGAGTGAGGACCGCTCCCAGGCCATCGCTGCTCACCTGGGTCCGCAGGTGCTGCTGTTCGCGCTCCAGTTTCTCCTGATGCAGCAGCCTCACCTGCTCCTGCTGCTGCTGAAGCTGCACCTGCTGTGCGATCACCTTGAGCTTTTCCGGATACATGTGGGCCTCCAGCGAGCGCACCTGGGGGGCACGGCGACAAGTTCAGGGGCAGGGCTCAGAGGGCACCCCGCACCTCCCCCTCCCCGGCCCCACCCAGAGCAGGGCCCTCAGGACCGCAGGTCGGCCTCCAGGCTCTAGGCTTCGCAAGAGGCCATTCACTCCTGCTGCAAACCCTGGCATGGCTGACACTCGTCCACCCTCGGCAGGAGAGAACAAAGTCCTTAGCCCAGCCTGCCGGGCCAACCATGACTCCTCCCTCAGGCCGTGCCCCCTCCCACCTCCAGGGCCTGCCCCTGCTGCGCTGCTCTGGGCCTGGGCAGATTTTATTTATTTGAGAAGAGAGGTGCTCTTCTGGCACAGAGCAGGTGCTCCCGTAAAGAACTGCTCACCCCCAGAGCCTTACCTGCTCCTCCAGCATCATGCGCACCGAGCGCTCCTTGTCCAGTTGCTGCCTCAGCTCGATCATCTCCCGGCGCAGGTCCTCCGCCTTCTCGTCCTCCCAGATGTCCGGCGACCCGATGCCCTCGTCCTTGTCCTCTGCCCGCCGCCGCTTGGGGGATGAACCGCTCAGCTCCTGGGGACCCCAAGGGGCCAGTGAGTGTGCCTCAACAACCCCGAACTACAACCACCACCACCACCAGGGACATCAGAGGACTCCCTCGCAGCCCCCCAAGGTCCCTCTCAGCACTAGGGCCCCATTGTGCAAACCCAACAGATGGCCGAAGCCCAGAAAAGGAGGCACAATGGACCTGCTTTCCAGAAATCACCCGGCTCCTTCCTGAGCCCACCCCACCCCACATCACGGATGGGTAAGCCAAAGCCCAGGCAGGGAGGCAAGTGCCTGAAATAGGTGAGTAGGGAAGATGCAGCCTGCGGGCCACGGCTGAGCCAGGACACGCTCACGCGGGGAAAGGCAGCCAGAGGGGGCAGGGCACTGCGGCAGCAGAAGGCCCCCACGGGGAGCTACCTGGATGAAGCGCTTGAGCTGTGTGTTCTGCTGCAGGAGCCTGGTCTTCTCCTGCTCCAGGGAGAAGATGTACTCCGCCGTCTGCTGGAGAATGGCTGCCTGAGGGTGGGAGGGACAAGTCAGGGACCCTGGCGGGCAGCGTCTGCCAAAGCTCACTTCCTTCTCCCCACCTGAGCCCACCACATCCTCCAGGAAGGCTTCCACGCCTAGCCCACCTTGCTGAGCTTCTCTCCATCTGTGTGGGGGATGAGGGTCTTGAGAGACTGGAAGCCCGCATTGATGCTCTGCATGCGCCTCCGCTCGTTACTGTTGGCAATCTCCCGCCGAATCCGCCGCTCCTGGTCCCGCTGAGTCTCAGGGGTCAGTGGAATGTTGGCAAGGCTGCAGGTTAGGACAGAGACCTGCTCAGGCTAGGTGCCCTCCATGCCCTGCCCCGGTGGGACCCTGTCTTTACAATTCACCTCCGGGGGCCGCTAGTGTAACTTTCATCCGTCCTGGGACAGAAGATGCCAGATTTGCCAGGTCCCTACAACCCCAGCAGATCAGGAGGGTGATGGAATAGTACCTCTGGGGTGTCTGGGTGTCCGTAAGTGCGCAGCCCCAGGTCCTAGCCCCAGTGTCTGGCCAGCAGGTGTGGGTGGGGCCCAGAAGCCTGACTAGCTATAGCTAGCGAGAATCTCTGTGATTCTGATACAGATGGTCCCAGACAATAATTGCAGACACCTGTCCCTGGGACACCTCTGAGCTCCTGGCTATGCACCTGGACCCCCTCCTGCAGCACCGCAGGCTTGAGGACTAGGAAGACATCGCTCCTCCCTCCCCGTCGCCACAGCCACATCTGCAGCCACACACTGGTCTGCAAGCTCCCAGCCTGGCCCCAGACACCCCATGCTAAGACTTCAAAAACGAGACAGGTACCACTTACTCCAAGAAGGGGACACCAGACCAACCACCCATGGAGACACTTCTCCCCTGAGCCTGCCCACCCCAAGAGGCAGCCCCATCCTGTGCCAAAGGAGCAAGGCTCCCAGCATGCAGTGGGCAATGTTACTGCATATTACGTGACTGCATCTTACAGGAGCAGCAGCCAGTGGAGTGAGAGAGAAGGCAGCCAGTGGAAGGGGGAGAGGCCCAGAGGTATTGGCAGGAGGCAAAGACAGCAGCGGGGCCTGTAGGCCCAATGCCACTGCTCCCGAGGGGTGGGCCTGTGTGTGGCCCGGAGGAGGCATTCCCCCTTTCCCGGCCCTCTCCTGCGACTCCCCCCGCCCCTGGCCTGATGGCTTCCAGATGCTGGGCTCCCAGAAGAGGCCACCAGCCCCACCCAAAGCCACATCCCTGGCGTCTTCCTGAGGGGCCCTCCCGGGGTGACCTGGTCCAGGCCTGGGCCAAAAGAGCTCACACCCCTGGTTCTGGAGAAGTGGGGAAACGGACTATGGGCAGCCTTATTCCATCGATGAGGACCCTGGGCTCAAAAAGGTGCCCAAGCCTCCATGCCTGTCCCCAGGAGGTAAGGCGTTTGCTCAGAAAACCTCGGAGAATGCATCTGCCACAGCTGGAGACAGCCATGGCCTCTCCTGGCCCCCTGGCCCCCCCTGTCTGCCCCACTCTGGGCCGGCAGGATCCTGGACTTGCCCTTGCCCTTCCTGGGCCTTGGCCCCCTCTCCTGGGGGAGAGGGTAGTCCGCCGCAGCTGGGGGCCCCCAGGGGGCAGTTTCCTTACAGCATCCTGGAATGTCCATGCTCAAAAGGTGGCCCACGACCCTTTCTTCGCAGAGGAGACTTGGGACTCCGAATGAGGAGGGACAGAGTCTTAGAGTCAGACTACCAGCCATCTGGCTCCTCACCTCGGGGCAGGGGCACCTCACTTCTCCCAGCTTCCCTGCCCCTACATCAGAGGTGATGGGGTGGTGGGACAGAGCAGTGGCGAGGACGCAAGCCCGAGACCTGACACACACAGTGGCTTGCCCGCCCTTTGTGGGGGGTTAGAACCTAGTCCAGGCTCCCTGATCTGGCAGTGCCCTCCAGACCCTCTTGGTGGGTGGGTGGATTAAAGAGGTGGGAGTGGAGAGAGAAGAAGAAAAAGAGGTAGGTAGGGAGTCTGACTGGCTCAGTTAGAAGAGCATATGACTCTTAATCTTGGGATCATGAGTTCAAGCCCCATGTTGGGTGTAGAGCTTACTTTAAACAAAAAGAAAAAAAAAAAAAACTGGGGAGAGATGTCCAAAGGAAGCCAAGCCACCAAATGATTGACATCCGTCTGGGTGGAAATCCCCATCCTCTCGGAAGATACAGGGAGACACCCCTACACAGTCCCTGGGGCCCTCCTGGAGATGCCCAAAGGCCAGACCTGAAAAGAATGGTGAGAGGTCAAAAGGAGCCCCACCTCCACCCTTGGATCACCCTGAGTGTTGGCCGTTCCAGAAGGCCCAACTGGAGGACTCGGCAACAGAGTAAGAATCTTAAATCAAGGGACGCCTGGGTGGCTCAGTGGTTGAGTGTCTGCCTTTGGCTCCGGGCGTGATCCCAGAGTCCTGGGATCGAGTCCCACATCAGGCTTCCCTCGAGGAGCCCGCTTTTCCCTCTGCCTGTGCCTCTGCCTCTCTCTCTCTGTATCTCTCATGAGTAAATAAATAAAATCTTTAAAAATATAAATAAATAGGGGGATCCCTGGTGGCTCAGCGGTTTAGTGCCTGCCTTTGGCCCGGGGCACAGTCCTGGAGTCCCAGGATCGAGTCCTGCATCAGGCTCCTGGCATGGAGCCTGCTTCTCCCTCTGCCTGTGTCTCTGTCTGTCTGTCTCTCTCTCTCTCTAGGTCTATCATGAATAAATAAAAAAAATAAAATCTTTAAAATATATACATATATATATACATATATATATATATATATATATATATATATATATATATAAATTCTGAGTTCTATGTTTAGAATTGTCACACTCTCTCTGAGTCCAGCGGCCTTATGATTACTGAATGGATCAAGGACATAGGCTTGCTTCAAGCCCCAGAGCCTGGCTCTTACCCACAGGACAGAGTAGGCTCTGCACCGCCCCACAGAGCCAGACACCCAGACAGACAGACGACAGTTACCCCTGTAGAAAGACAAAGCATGTGGTGTGCACAGCCATCCTGCTCAACAGGCACCTGCAGATGCCAAAGCTCAGCCCTTCTCCCGCACCTGCTGCTGGTACCCTCTCCTGACACCTCACAAAGGGACCCCGCTGCTTCCCAGAGCCCCACATGTGGCCTCAGGAGGTAGTGTCCGTGCTCCTCCCGACAAACAGTGGGACAGGCACAGAAGTGACCCGCTCATGTCCACCGTGAAAGACAGATGGGTCAGGGTGCAGGCAATGTACCTACCTCCTGTACTTTCCAGGTCCCACCCCCAAAGAAACCAGAGTTCAGCTGCACCTCCCCCAGCCAGCCAGTTCATCTGCCCATGAAAATCTCTGCCCTGGGAGACCCTCAGCTCCTCCCTTCTCCCCAGGATGCCCAGGGACTGGAGAGGCCAGAGTGGAGTGAAGGATCCAGGGCCTGCTCATCCTGGCTCTTCCAAATGTGCCATCCATCCTGTCTCCTTCCCCACCAAGTCCATCAACGCCCTGGCTCAGGAACCAGCTGCCAGTTAACCTAATGCAGACTTAAGTCCCAAAAAGCAGGGGCACCTGGGTGGCTCAGTGGTTGAGTGTCTGCCTTCAGCTCAGGGCGTGATCCTGGGTCCTGGGACCAAGTCCCACGTTGGGCTCCCCACAGGGAACCTACTTCTCCCTCTGCCTCTGTCTCTGCCTCTGTGTGTGTGTGTGTGTGTGTGTGTGTCTCATGAATAAATAAAATCTTAAAAAAAAAAAAAAAAGTCCCAGAAAACAGACTTCACCCCAAAGCTGCAGTTCCTCCTGAGGACTTGGGCTGCCACCAAGACCCTAACAGATAACTCACCTAAACAGCCCTGGAATGTGTGCACTAATCAGAGGTTCTGGTTGGCGGAATGTTAGGGGTCCTGATCGCTGACCAATCAGATTCCTATAATTCATGGCTAGTCCAGCTGCTAAACTAGATGACCATAGATCAAGTAGACTTTTCTGCAAATCCCTGAAAGTTTCTTACATTTTTATCTGAGTTTTGCACACATAAGCATGACTGAAAGGAATCGTAAGGCCCTCTGCCCCCTCCACATCAACTCCAGACTCCCAGGTGAGCAGTGAAGGTGGCATGGTCCACTGCCACCCAGCGTCTGTTACTTCTTTCCCTCCCAGTCTGGCCTCTGACAGCCTGTCTCCTGGAGAAGGGCAGCCAACCGGCCAAGAACAGTTTAAGTACCAGCCCTGGGTGCTAAGACTGTCCCCCCAATACCAGAGTACCTCCAGACAGCCCCCTGGGAATAACACCAGCAGACCAATCAGAGGCTCCCGGGTAGGGAGCACCGTCTTCCCAGCCCAAAGGCAAAGTAACCCCCATCCACCGACACCCCCAGGCCTGGCTCCAGCCTCAGATTAGCCACTGACAAGACGCCTGGCTGGCTCAGCGGTTCAAGCATCTGCCTTCGGTTCAGGACGTGATCCTGGAGTTCTGGGATCGAGTCCCATATCAGGCTCCCTGCATGGAGCCTGCTTCTCCTCCCTCTGCCTGTGTCTCTGCCTCTCTCTGCGTCTCTCATGAATAAATAAATAAAATCTAAAAAAAAAAAAAAAAAAAAGATTAGCCACTGAGAACTCTCATTTACAGTGCCCAAAGTCACTCACACACCTGCTGCTCAACATCTACAGGCAGAGGTGGGAAAGCCCACATGGGACTTCTCCTACACCCCAAGAGGAGGACAGGAGGGAAGCAGTGACCCTCAGCAAGGATGCCCAAGGCGCTCATCCTCTCTGTGCAGCACTGAAGCAGCCCAGAGCCTCCACCCGGCCCCACTGCTTCTATCCATACACCACACTCTGACCAGCCTGCCACCCCTGCCCTCAGTTCCAATAGACCATGCCCAGGCTGTTCACATCAGAAACACCTCTCCCCTGTCCTCCCCTCCCTAGGGCTTCCTCAGCGCCTCAGAGGGGACTCCCTACTCTGTGTTCAAGTATAAGCCAGCTCTGCCCCTTATTATCCCATGGAACTGCACTTCATCTCTCAAAGCCTGTTTACCCACCTGCAAAATGGGGGAATACCACCTCATTTCATAGGACCATGGTGAAATTCAAAAGACACGGAAGAGGGGGGCGGTGCCTGGTTGGCTCAGCCAGTAGAGCATGAGACTCTTGATCTCGGGGGTCATGAATTCAAGCCCCATGTTGGGCACAGAGATGACTTTTTAAAATAAATAATAATAAAATAAAAATGACCCTTAGGTTATAAGAGAGAGATGGAAGAGAAAAAAAAGAGATTGAGGAAAACAGGATGCCTTGTTTTTCCAGAGTTTGCACCCAGGATTCCAGGAGAACCCAAGATCTCTCTTCCGGGGCTGACAAGACCAGGAGAGTCAAGATCTTAGCACCAGGAGATTTTGAGCTGTTGGGACAGGGCCAGTTCTTGTTCCCAGCCCAGAGCCGGTGCCACATATATACCGCATCAGGGACCCAGCACACACACTCCAAAGCCCCTAATTGTTCCCTAACTCCTTCTGAGCACTGGTCTCTTTCCCCCCAAGGGCAGGAGGTAAACACTTTAAGATCACAGTACTCCTGCTTCTAAGAATTTAACAGATACCTGGCGCTTTCCATACACACAGCCTAACCTTCACAGGTGCTCCATTTTACTGAAGTGGCACATGCTGAGACCACACAGGTCCAAAACCACACAGCTGGGGCATGAGCCTTGCTCTGAGGGTGACTCAGGGTGGGGGTGCCCACTGTGCAGTATGGCCCCCTCCAGTAGGTCTGGGAGAGGGATGAGGCAGAGAGTGCTCCTAGTCACTGAGGGATAGAACAAGGTCCCAGCCTCAGAAACCAATCCATAAAGCCAGAAGTTCTCACCCAGCCCACACACTTCTCACCCCACAGCTTCTGAAAATGAACAAACCCAAAGGTCCCAACTCCACACCCACTGCACAGGCTTCAACTGTCTCATAGATAGGCAGGCTGAGCATGTCCCCATGCCCAAGCCTGGGGCACTTGACCCCTGGAGACTGCTAGACTCCTCTAAAGCAGGGTTTGGGACAGGGACAGTATAACTTCTAGAGTCCTGGGAGGTCAAGAGAGGATTCAACTAAGTCCCAGACCTGGTGGCTAGAGGTCCCCACTGTGCTAAGCCTACCCAGGATCAGGCTCAAACAGTACTACCCAGCCATTCTCTGAACAACCAACCAGCCACGAGGGATAGGAGCAGGGCTCTGGGACCAGGGTTCAAGTCCCAGCCCCAACACTTGCTGTAACTAACTCTTCCCTTCTCAAGCCCATGTCCTCACCCCATACAGTACACATAAGGCCGCTTAACTCAGGACGCAGAGTGTAAAAATTCAATGAGAAAAAAAATCTATCAAAATGAGTCCCTAGAACATACTAAGAGCTCCAGAATTTTTTTTTCTTATTACAGGGAGGCCCTTCTGGTAGACCTTAAGGAAGGGCCAGCACCCAGGGTGGCCACCCCCCTGGCTGCACATGACTCCGAACTTGAGAACCATCGAGGTGGGAGCCTGGGGCAGGGTGGGGAGGTGTGTATACAGGAGCAGCCACCGTCCCCGAACCCGGTTTCTGCAGCCCCTGCTGTCCAGCAGCGCGGGCCACGCCGCCCCGGCTCCTCCTCCCTCAATCCCCGCCCAGCCTGACCCGGGCGGCTGAGCACGTGGCCCCAGTCCTAGGGAGCCATTTCGCTCCAGGAGCAGCGGGGTTCTAAGGGGTCTGCAGGTTCCCAAGTGGGGCACCCAGGGAAGCCCCAGACTCAGCACCGCCGTGTCCCGCGGGCCGAGTTCGGTGCAGACGCTCAGGGACAGGGCCGTCCTCCTCCTGGCCATCCGAGTGGCGGGCACGTGCATTTTAACAAGCGTCCAGGGGAATGGGGATGAGTGGTGCGCGCACCCGTCACCCTCTGGTGAAGGATGGATCTGGAGCGACCGAGGCCACGCTTGGGAAGTAGCTCCGGGGGAAGGCGGCGGCCCCGGGGTCACCCACCCACGCACCCACCGGGCGGCGAGGCTGGACGCTTTCGGTTTAGGGCTGGGGGAGGGGCGTGGGCTGGAAAGTTTGCAGCCGAGCCCCGCGGGCGGCGGGCAGCGGCCTCACGAGGCCAGGGGCACTGTCCGGTGCCCCCTCCCCAAAAGACACCCCCGCGGGCCCGCCTGGCGCACCCGGCCCTCGGGAGCTGAGCTTTGTGCGAGGAAAGCGTGGCCCGGGCGCGCCTACAACTCCCACAATGCCGCAGGGCGGGGCGCGGGGAACTACAGCTCCCGCGAGGCGACGCGCCGAGGTCCGCCTACTCCAAGAGGGCTGCAGAGTCACGTCCAGGCCTCGCTAGTAAACAGCGCCCGGGCGCGGGCGGCAAGCGAGCGAGCGGCCGCCAACGTGCCCGGGTCCGCGGCGCCCCCGGCCGGCAGCGCCGGCCTCCCGGGTCCCACCCATCCGCGCGCCCCCACTCGAGCACGCCCCCCGGCCCCGCCGCAGCCCCGCACCCTGCAAACACACCACCCGGCTCCCCGATCCCCCCCCCCGCGCGCCCAGAGCCGCGGCGTGGCTGCATTGTAGCCGCCCGCGCCACGGCCCCACGCGCGGCCCGGGCCCCCCAAGCCCCCACGGAGGGGGCCACCCAGAGACAGCGAAGAAGGAGGGAGAGGAAGGAAGCCGCCGCGGGAGGGGGGAGGAGGAAGCGCGGGGGGGGGGGAAAGCCACCAGCACCAAGCATGGCCGGGACTGCTGCAGAACCACGTGGGTCTGTTTGCAATTTACAAACGTCGCGACTCGCCCGCCTGCAGCGGACAAAAGTGAGCGGGGCCGCTCGGGGCCCCCATGTTCCGGGGGAGGAGGGTCCCCCGGCGGCGCAAGCCCGGCGCGCGGGGCTGTAGCCGCCCCGGCGGCTAAGAAAGGCGAGCGGGGTTGGCAGCGCGGGCCATGCGTGCGCACACGCGCGCCTGCCCGGGCGGGCTGGCCGGGGGCTGCAATCATGGGAAGGGGGTGGGGGGGAGGAGGAGTACACACCTACAGAGCCCTCCTATCACTTCTTTCTCTGTTTTCCTGAAATGTTGCAAAGAGGGCACCTTCTGAGTGGGCACCATGAAATACTCCATAGCGATCGGCGCCCCTCCTCTGCACGAGCCGGGTCCCGCGGTCCGCCGTAGAATGCAAGATGGAAATCCGAATCAAAGGGCAGCGCCGGACGGAGGTGCAGAAACGGCCGGTCCCAGATGCTGGCGGCGGCGGCGGCGAGGGGAGGGAGGCGGGCGGGAGGGGCGGGAGGGAGGTCTCTCCGGCCTGCCTCCCCGGGCGTGTGTATGTGTGTGTGTGTTTGCAGCTGATCAGATGTCTGTTTCAAGGCGGGAAACAGCTGGTGAAAACTCAGCACTCCCCCGGCCTCCTTCCGCGGAGTAAGGAATTGCATGTAAACAAAGGACTATTTGCAGCGCCCCCCGGGCTGCGCGAGGCCAGGGCGAGAGGGGCGCGGGCCCCCGGGGGCTAGTGGCAGCCAGGGTCTGCGGGCCAACCCCCCGGCACGGGGAGCCGGGGGCCGTGGGGTGGCTGGGGGGCGCGGTGTGAATGGAGCGAGCTGCGGCCGAGCTACATGCGCCACTATGGGTGATGAGGTCCATCAGCTGACAGGTTGGCAAGCGTTGCAAAAAAAAAAAAAAAAAAAGGCCAGCCACTGCGAGGGAGCCTAGCCCGCGCGTCCGGGGTCCGGCGGGGACTGCCCGGTGCAGGATCTCCGCGCTCGGCGGCCCCCGGGGACGGCGGGCGCGCAGCTGGGCCCCGCGGAGACGGCGAAGGCGGCCTGGGGTGCTGCTCGGGTTGCAGCTGCATGGAGAGGAGCCGCTCTGGCTCGCTCCCTCCGAGCCCAGGGCCCCCTGGAAACTTGCGTCACAGCCACCTCTTCCCACATGTAACTTGGGGCCGACTTCGGAGGCCAGCCAGCCCCCTCCCTCCCTGGCTGCCCAGTTGGCCGCCCAGCCTGGGCTCCGGAGCCTGGGAATCCCGGAGCCGGGGGGCGGGGAAGGGGGGTGCAGAGCGAAGGGGGCACGCCGGGCGCCTTAGATCCTGGGGCTGCCTTTAGAAACGGGGGGCCCCGGCGGGGAGTGAAGGCTGGAGGCGGGCCAAGACGGCAGCGGCCCGCAGATTTGGTGGCTGCCGCCGGGTCCCCCTCACTCCCCACCTCCGCGGGGAGGCTGGACAGCAGAGGAGGCCCGAAGCTTCCCATTCATGCCTAAGGCCGTGCGGGACCTGCTCCTCCGCCAGGGTGCGCTCTCTACTACGGTGATGCCCGGGGCGGGGAGGCAAGGACGCTGCGGCTGCCCGCTTCCGTACCCCCTCCCGAGTCCCCTCCCCTGGCTCCTGGAGGGTTGGCCCCAGGCTCAGGAAGACCACGCCTGCCTCGGAAGGTCCTGGCTCCTGCCCACCGCCTTTCCCAATCCCCTCTGCCTTCAAGGTTCCGCCCAAATCGCGCCTCCTAATTAAAATATTCCTACTACTAACAAGAGTTACTGATATTAAAAAAAAAAAAAAAGAGTTACTGATATTTTAGGAACGATGATTATTAGATACTGAGAGTACCGTGTAGATTTTTGAACGCGTGTTCTCTCATCTTTAAAGCAACCTGTTGGGCACTTGAAGCACAGATCCCAGTTCACTTAGCATCACAGTCCTTGGAAAGTCTCACTGTGGGGACAGGAAATGTGCTCAGGAAATTATGACTTCTGGGGGCAACATAGGAAAGAGGGTCATATAACTGTATACACTGAGCAGGATCTATAGGGCCCGAATGGATGCGTGAGGAATGAATGAGAACCGGGAGAAGCGTGTCTACCCCCTGCTCTTCTCTTACAGAATCGCCTGGATGGAGCCTGGTTCCCCCTGAGCACCGTTTCTTGGCTGGTGACCTCACTCCAGCGGCTCACTCCAACCTCTGCTTCTATTACCATATCTCCTTCTAGACCATATCTCCTTCTTCTCCTATCCCAACCCCTCGACTCTGCCTCTTTTATGATGATCTTGGGCCCACCCAGATAATACAGAATAATTTCCCATCTCAAGATTCTTGCCTTAGCTGTATCTTCAAAGCCCCTTTTGCCACATAACGCAGTTTCGTGACAGGTTCCACAGATTAGGATGTGAACATTTTAGGGGGACCGTACCATTCTTCCTTCAGGGGCCATACAAAACCTGGCAGAGGTTGTACTCTGCCCCAGCAGTTCCACTCCTAGGTAGAACCCAAAAGAATGAAAACAAGGACTCAAAACAGGTTGTTATATGCCAGTGTTCAAAGCAGCGTTAATCACAGTTGCCAAGGGACGCCTGGGTGGCTCAGCAGTTGAGCATCTGCCTTCAGCCCAGGGCATGATCCTGGAGTCCTGGGATCGAGTCCCACATCGGGCTCCCTGCATGGAGCCTGCTTCTCCCTCTGCCTGTGTCTCTGCCTCTCTCTGTGTGTCTCTCATGAATAAATAAAATAAAATCTAAAAAAAAAAAAAAATCACAGTAGCGAAAAGGGGCAAACCACTCACTGTCCCTCAACTGATCAGTGGGTAAACACGATGTGGTCTATCCATGCAATGGAATATTATTTAGCCTTAAAAGGGAACGAAGGGTTCATCTATATTACAACATAGACAAACCTTGAAAACATGACAAGTAAACTAAGTCAGGATACAAAAGATCACATATGTTATGATTCCACGGGCATGAAAGTACCTAGGATGGGCAAATTCACTGAGATAGAAAGTAGATCAGAGGTTACTGGAGTAGGGGAGAAATGAAAGAGTTATTGCTTAATGAGTATGGTGTTTCTTTTTGGGGTGATGGAAAATTTTGGAAACAGTGATGGTTGCACAACACTGGGAATATAATTAATGCCACTGAATTGTATGCTTTAAACTTTTTTTATTATTTATTTTATTTTAAATGGCTCCATGCCCAACGTGGGGCTTGAACTCATGACCCCAAAATCAAGAGCCAATGTTCCGCCAACTGAGCCAGCCAGGCGTCCCCTGAATTGTACACTTTAAAATGGTGAAAACAGAGATGGCTGGGTTGCTCAGTGGTTGGGCATCTGCCTTTGGCTCAGGGCATGACCCCAGAGCTCCAGGATCAGTAACCACGTCGGGCTCCCTGCATGGAGCCTGCTTCTCCCTCTGCCTGTGTCTCTGCCTCTCTCTGTGTGTCTCTCCTGAATAAATAAATAAAATCTTTTTTTTATTTTTTTATTTATTTATGATAGTCACAGAGAGGGGGAGAGAGAGAGAGAGAGAGAGAGAGAGAGAGAGGCAGAGACACAGGCAGAGGGAGAAGCAGGCTCCATGCACCGGGAGCCTGATGTGGGATTCGATCCCAGGTCTCCAGGATCTTGCCCTGGGCCAAGGCAGGCGCCAAACCGCTGCGCCACCCAGGGATCCCAAATAAATAAAATCTTAAAAAAAAAAATAAAATGGTGAAAACAGCAAACTTTAAGCTACATACATTTTACCACAATAAAAGAAAAAAAACAGCCAGGGGGCTGGATTTGACCTGTGGGCTCTAATTTGCATGACCCCATCAATCCTGCCAATGCCTTGCCCCTTCATCATCTCCTCTCGTTATCCAGCTTAGAATTCACAGCCCATCAATAGAATCCTTCCCTGACCTGTCCAACCCCACCTGCCTTACCCCCACCCTCCCCACTAGCCAAACAGCCCCAAGAAAAGGAAATCCCACAACCTAGCTGACTGATCTTATTTTCAGATCCCACAGTGGAGGCTCCTATTGCTCTGGTCTGTTTTTCCTCCCACCTCCTCCTCTCTCCTCATCATCTCCCCACCTCCTCACTCCCCTAACGTGACTTCAGGTCCTGTTTCTCTGAGGAAAGGGGACCAACCTTGAACAGAAATCCTACATGCTCCACTTATCGCCTCTGCCTCCCTATCTGTACCTGTCACTGCCATCCGGGCCCGTGTCAGGATGAGTGTCCACGCTCTGTCCGTGCGTGTACAACCCTCCGTGAGAATCATTCAACAATGTCTCTCCTGCATCCTCACTGTGTGCCCTCTGTTTTTTTTTTTTTTTAAGATTTTATTTATTTATTCATGAGAAAGAGAGAAAGAGAGGCAGAGACACAGTCAGAGGGAGAAGCAGGCTCCACGCAAGGAGCCCGATGTGGGACTCGATCCAGGGTCTCCAGGATCAGGCCCTGGGCTGGAGGCTAAACACTAAACAGCGCTAAACCACTGAGCCACCCGGGCTGCCCACTGTGTCCCCTCTGTGAGAATCGTTTCCAACAACAAGCTGTGTTATTCCCATTTAAGAAACAAAACAAAACACCCACCACCCTCCACCCCTTCCAGCTACCACTCTCTCCCTGCTGCTCTTTATAGCGAAAACTCCCTGAAGTGGGTGTTTTGTTCAATCTCTTTTTTTTTTTTTTTAATTAATTTATTTATTTGTGGTAGACATAGGGAGAGAGAGAGAGAGAGGCAGAGTCACAGGCAGAGGGAGAGGCAGGCTCCATGCCGGGAGCCTGACGTGGGACTCAATCCCGGGACTCCAGAATCGCGCCCTGGGCCAAAGGCAGGCGCCAAACTGCTGAGCCACCCAGGGATCCCCTGTTTTGTTCAATCTCTCCTGCTTACCCTGCCCGACTCCATGAAAACTACTCCCGCATCACTGGTGACCTCCAAGGAGCTCTGTGCTCTCTCTTCTCACTGTATGTGACCCTCTTGTTCTTTTTTGCTTGGCATCTGGGACACCGTGGCAGCCAAAGTCCTTGGATTTTGCCTCTGTCTACACACCCTCCCAGCTCTTTGGACAACAGAATGCCAGGAGGGACTAAGAGCTGTATGGTGCGGTTCAGAATCCAGGTTCTACCTGAACCCCAGCTTCAGGTATTAGAGTGACCACAGGCACGTTCCTTAACCTGACTCAGCTTCCTCATCTGTAACACAGAGGCCATGCAGCACCGGGCTTACAGGCTGTTGCAAGAAGTCTGTGATACACCTGGCATGTCGTAGCATTAGTAAGTGGTCGTCGTTCCCACTGATGCCAGGCTGCCGTGGGCACCAGTGGCCAGAGGCATTTGAGCTGGCCCACAGAGAATGACAGGGGTTGTGATGTGCAGGGGAGGGACAGATGAGGGGCCAAGTTTTCCTCTCTTCCTGCTAAAACCTGGCACAGGTGAAAAGGAGCAGGTGTAGAGCCTGCACATAGGATGGGGTGGTATGACCATCAGCCTGCAGACCACTTGCCTCTTGAAGTGTGTTGGGGGGTGGGGGAAGGCAGGGGTTGGTCTCTGTAAAGACAGTGATTAGATAACTGTCTTGGTGGATGATCTATGTTAGAAATGCAGGCTGTTGGGGATCCCTGCGTGGCTCAGCGGTTGAGTGCCTGCCTTTAGCTCAGGGCGTGATCCTGGATGGAGCCTGCTTCTCTCTCTGCCTGTGTCTCTGCTTCCCTCTATGTCTCTCTGTCTTGTCTCTGTCTCTCTCATAAATAAATAAATAAAATCTTAAAAAAAAGAGAGAGAGAGAGAAATGCAGACTATTGGGACACCTGGGTGGCTCAGTGGTTGAGCATCTGCATTTGGCTCAGGGCATGATCCCAAGGTCCTGGGATTGAGCCCCCCCATTGGGCTCCCTGCAGCAGGTCTGCTTTTCCCTCTCTCTATGTCTCTGCCTCTCTCTCTGTGTCTCCCATGAATAAATAAATAAATATATATATATTTTTTCCTTTAAGAAAGAAATTCAGACTATCATCTATGGGGCTGACAGACAGCTGGCTCACTTGCAGCTGAATTCTGGCTGCAGACCCTGGGCAGATACTTCTCTGGAAAGCAGGCATGGAGAGACGGACGGTTTCACCTGGGGAAAAGACCTGTGACTGCAGTGTGGCCTCAGGACATTGGCTCTCCTTCCTCTACATTATCAAATAGGAGCCCACCCAGCTCCCTTCCTCCTTGATTGCTCTCCTTCCCCCAACCCCATCCCCAAATTCCAGGTCGGAAGAGTGAATGAGAGTCATCAACAGGCTTTACTGATAAATGAGTACCCAAAAATGTGGTCTATGCATCCAATAGGTATTACTTAGCCATAAAAAGCAATGAAGGGATCCCTGGGTGGCGCAGCAGTTTGGCGCCTGCCTTTGGCCCAGGGCGCGATCCTGGAGACCCGGGATCGAATCCCACATCAGGCTCCCGGTGCATGGAGCCTGCTTCTCCCTCTGCCTGTGTCTCTGCCTCTCTCTCTCTCTATGACTATCATAAATAAATAAAAATTAAAAAAAATTATATAAAAAATAAAAAGCAATGAAGTACAGGGGTGCCTGGGTAGCTCAGTTAGTTAAGCCTCTGACACTTGGTTTCAGCTCAGGTCATGTGTGGGGGTTATGGATCCAAGCCCCACATTGGGCTCCACTCTGGGAGTGGAGCCTGCTTAAGATTCTTCCTCCCTCTCCCTCTGCTTCTGCCTCTGCCCTTCCTCCTACCTCTCTCTCTCTCCCCCCCTCCCTTAAAAATAAAAAATAAAATTGTTAAAGAAATGAAGTACAAATACATGCCACCACATGGATGAACCTTGAAAACTTAATGCTCAGTGAGAGAAGACAATCACAAAAGGACACAGAGTGTAAGATTCCACTAAGTAAAATATACAGAATAGCAAATCCACAGAGACAGAAGGTAAATGAGTGGCTGCCAAGGGCTCGGAGCAGGAGAAAATGGGGAGTGCCTGCTAATGGGTATAGGTTTCTTTTGGGGGAAGATGAAATTTTCTAAAAATGACAATGATAATGGTTGCACAAATTGTGAATATACTAGAAACCACTGACTTGTACCCTGATTTTTTTTTAGTTGAAGTACAGTTGACACAATGTTGTATTAGTTTCAAGTACACAACATAGTTATCCAACAACTCTATACATCACCCTGCGCTCACCACTGAATTGAACACTCTAAATGGGTGAGTGGTAATGGTACATGATACCAATAAAGTTAACAAAAGGAATGAAGTACAGATACATGCCACAGGATGGATGAATCTTTATTATTATTATTTTTAAAGATTTTATTTATTCATGAGAGACACAGAGAGAGAGGCAGAGACACAGGCAGAGGGAGAGGCAGGCCCTGCAGGGACTCGATCCCAGGGCCCCAGGATCACGCCCCCCGGCCAAAGGCAGGCCCTAAACTGCTGAGCCATCCAGGGATGTCCTGCATGGAGGGATCTGGACAGGATCATTTTGAGTGAAAGAAGCCAGAAACAAAAGGCCACAGTACAGGACAGGCAAAGTCATGGAGTCAGAAAAGAGACAAGATTGCCAGGGAATTAGAGGAAGTCGGGGAAATGGGGAGTGACTGCTGACAGGTCTGGAGGGGGGGGGTTCTTCCTGAGGTGATGAAAATGTAAAATTGGGGTGCCTGGGTGGCAGGTCATGGTCCCACGGTCCTGGGATCAAGTCCCACCTCGGGCTCCTTGCTCAGTGGGAAGCCTGCTTCTGCCCCTCCCCCTGCTTGTGTGCGCTTGGTCTCTCTCAAATAAATAAATAAATAAAAATCTTTTTTAAAAAGTTCTAAAATTGGGCAGCTCCAGTGGCGCAGCGGTTTGGCGCCACCTGCAGCCTGGGGTGTGATCCTGGAGACCTGGGATCGAGTCCCACGTCGGGCTCCCTGCATGGAGCCTGCTTCTCCCTCTGCCTGTGTCTCTGCCTCTCTCTCTCTGTCTGTCTGTCATAAATAAATAAATAAATAAATAAATAAATAAATAAATAAATAAATCTTTAAAAAAAAAAGTTCTAAAATTGACTGTGGTGATGGTTGCACAACTCTGAATATACTAAAAACCACCCGATCGATTGTACACTTTAGAAGGGTGACTTATATGGTAGGGGGATTATGATTCTAATAAAGCTGTTACTTTAGAAACAGCTTTATAGACCCTAAAGATGCCCAGAAGTCCGGGGAGCTCCAGAAATCATGGGGATCCCCTAGAGCAATGGATTCCAGAGCTCCTTTCTTCAGCCCAAGTGGCATCTGGCTGCCCTGAGGATGCTGGCCGCACAGCCCTGCCCCGAGAAAACCCTGCCCTCAACCCAGACTGGCTGGAATCCTGGATGAAGGATGTGTATGCTCAGTAGATTTACCCTCCAGCCGGAAGGAAGGGCTGGCAGCAGGACGGCTGCTGCAGGTTTTGTTTTTTGTTTTTGTTTTTTTTAATTTTTTATTTATTTATGATAGTCACAGAGAGAGAGAGAGAGAGGCAGAGACACAGGCAGAGGGAGAAGCAGGCTCCATGCACCGGGAGCCTGATGTGGGATTCGATCCCGGGTCTCCAGGATCGCGCCCCGGGCCAAAGGCAGGCACCAAACCGCTGCGCCACCCAGGGATCCCCAGGTTTTGAGTCTACATAGCACCTGTGTGGAGAAGGGGATAGATTTTTCTCATTTTAAAATTTTTATCCGTCATGTGTCTGGAATTCTGCTCTTCTCTTTGGACAGATGATGTGCTCATTTCCCTTTGCTGTGTAACTCCCACAAATATTTTTTACATATTTTATTTATTGGGATCCCTGGGTGGCGCAGCGGTTTGGCGCCTGCCTTTGGCCCAGGGCGTGATCCGGGAGACCCGAGATCGAATCCCACGTCAGGCTCCCGGTGCATGGAGCCTGCTTCTCCCTCTGCCTGTGTCTCTGCCTCTCTCTCTCTCTCTCTCTGTGACTATCATAAAAATTAAAAAATATATATATTATTTATTTATTTATTCATGAGAGATACACAGAGAGAGGCAGAGACACAGGCAGAGGGAGAAGCAGACTCCCTGTGGGATGCCCAATGTGGGACTCAATCCCAGGACCCCGGGATCATGACCCGAGCCAAAGGCAGATGCTCAACTGAGCCACCCAGGTGCCCAAACTTTCACAAATGTATTTGTTTAAAAGAGCAGCCATTTAGGGGCACCTGGGTGGCTCTGTCAGTTAAGGTTAAGTGTCAGACCTGATTTCTGCTCAGATCATGATCTCATGAGTCATGCGATCCAGCCCCTCGTCTGGTTTCTGCACTGAGCAGGGAGTCTGCTTCTTTCCTTCTCTCTTTCCCTCTGCCCCTCTGCTCTCTCTCTCTCTAAAATAAATAAATAAATATTTTGGAAAAAATCTTATAAAGGGGGTGCCTGGGTGGCTCAGCCAGTTAAGCATCTGCTTTCAGCTCAGGTCATGATCCCAGGGTCCTGGGATCAAGTTCTGCACAAGGCTCCCTGCTTCTCCCTCTACCCCTCCCCACTGCTCATGCTCTCTCTCTTTCAAATAAATAAATAACATCTTTTTATTTATTTTTATTTTTTTTTACAATTTTTTATTTATTTATGATAGGCACACAGTGAGAGAGAGAGGCAGAGACACAGGCAGAGGGAGAAGCAGTCTCCATGCACCGGGAGCCCGACGTGGGATTCGATCCCGGGTCTCCAGGATCGTGCCCTGGGCCAAAGGCAGGCGCCAAACCGCTGTGCCACCCAGGGATCCCAACATCTTTTTATAAAATAAAAAAAATTTAAGGGCACTCATTTATCATTACTTAGTTCAAGAGGTCAGAACGGCCAGGTAAGGCATGACTGGGTTCTTGGCTTAGGGTCTCACCAGCTGAAATCCAGGTGTGGGCCGGGGCTATGATCTCACCTGGGGCTCTGATCCTCTTCCAAGCTCAGTGGTTGTCGGCAGAACTCAGTTCCTCTCAGCTGTAGGACTGAGGTCCCCGTTGTCCTGCTGGCTGTTGGCTGGGGACAGTGACCAGTTCCTAGAAGCCAATCTCAGGTCCTTGCCCTGTGGCCCCCTCCCTCTAAGAAACAGACGGCGTCCCTCACACTGACCCTTTTCAAGCTTTGAGTCTCTAACTTCGTTTTCTACAGGACAAACGTCACTGGGGGTCTTTATGAGAATCCTGCTGCCACAGGTGGGGGAACAGGTGGGAGGTGCTGAGAAAGTTAAGAATATACAGAGAACTGGAGATGGAGCCTAAACAGGAATCTAGGGCCCCAACCCTCATTTGAGGCTTCGTCCTCCACACAAATATGCCAGGACCTGGGGGATGTAGCAGATGGCCTTTAGCACCCCAGCATGTTCTGGTGAATATGGGGACCCCAGCTGCTGATGGCAGGCGGCAGGGGGTTAATGCCAGCTGTTGGAGCTCTACAGAAGCAAAATGCTCCTGCCAGGGAGAGATTCTGGAATGCTCTCAGGAAAGCAGAAAAAGACTCAGATAGCTCTCCTGAGGTTTGGAGCAAAGGCCAATATCCCCAGGGCCCTGGTCCCTTTAGCTAGCCTGACAGGGAGATCTCTGGGGGAACGAGGCCAGAGACCCCCGACCACTAGGGGGCGCCGGGCACACATGCCGCTTTGTGTGCAAGGCTGGTGTGAACACTTTTGGGGAAACCAAGGTGGGTACTGGGGTGGAGGGGCTGACCACCCACCTCCCCACATCCCCAAGGCTCTGCAGATCTGGGAGGCGCCCGGCTTGCCTAGGTGCCCTAAGGCCCTGGCTTCCCGATGTGTGCTTCCTTCTTCCAGGTTAATCTGACTCACTTTGTCCACAAGCAAGCCCTTAGGGGGTGTGGGGGAGCTGAAGTTCACCTGTGGTATGCACCCCTGTCCCCACCTCCAGCGCTGCTCCCGGTGTCTCCAGGCATGACACTTCAGCCCACAGGGACGGGCTCCTGCCCTCACCCCTGCTCTCCCTCCATCGTTGCGCCCTGTCCTGGACCTGGTCAGCACCCAGCCCCTTGCCTCACACTCCATGGGAAAGCTTCACCTCCTTCTGTTAGGGACCCTTCCCCCAGGGAAATGTGGGACCTGATACTCAGCCCGGGGCCCTTCCCACCAAGGAATTCAGGGGGAAGTGGAGACTGAGTCTTAGGGCATTTGGTCAACACGAGAATGAGAGCAAGTCAGGGTGCCTGGGTGACTCTTGATTTCAGCTCGGGTCATGATCTTGGGGCTGTGGGGTAGAGCCCTGCATCGAGGCCACCTACATCACGCTCCAGGTCTGCTTGGGATTCTGTCCCTCTCCCTCTGCCACCGCTCCCTCATGCCGTGCACTCTGTCTCTCTCTCTCTCTCTCAAATAAGTAAATGAAAGAAAGAAAGAAAGAAAGAAAGAAAGAAAGAAAGAAGAAAGAAAGAAAGAAAGAAAGAAAGAAAGAAAGAAAGCCCAGAAACCTAAAACCAAGGGCATGTGGCCAGAGAGGCCAAAGTTTGAGCAGAGGCACACAAAAATCCAGGAGGGAGTATTTGGGGTTCAAGGGAAAGGTACAAAGCATAGGGACACCGTTGAGCTCGGCGAGGGTGTCCAGCATTTCTGGGCCGTCGGCTCTCCTCCGAAGGAGTGGACAGAGATGGGGAGAGAAGGCAGGACAAGTCCCATTTGAAGGTAGAAAAGGATGGGCCTGGAACGGCCGAGTCAGGGAAGGGACAGAAGCGGCTCTGATGACAGCAGACCTGGGAGGGCTGCAGCAGGGCTCTCCCTGGGCAGGGCTGGGCTCAGAGCCCCCACCTAGGCAGAGGCACGTGTGCGTGCATCTGTGGCCTGCACCCCCATGGCCCAGTGCTGCTCTGGCAGCTTTACTCCATCCTGTCCGGTCCTCACTGTGGCACCAGATGTCCTGTGACACCCTGGGGCTGGCCCCGATCTTCCCAGCTACTCGGGGCCAGCGCGTCTCCCCCAGACCCCTCACAGCCGCCCCCAGGATGGTTCCCACGCTGGTCTCAGGACTTGAGAGCTCACCTGGTACGGGTGGCACAGCCCAGGCCAGACAAGGCCCGGCGCAGAAGAGGAGCCTGCCTGGGTATGGGGCCTGGGGCGGGGGAGGCGGAGAGAACGTGGTCTGCGTAAAATGACAAGGTCAAGTGCACGGCGAGATGGAACCCACAGTCTGTGGCCGACGGTCACTATCCAAAGGAAGAAACCAATCCTCAGGGACAGGGGAGGCTTTGGACTCAAGTGGGGGCAGAGGGAGGAAGGAGAGGGAAGCGCCCCGGAGGGGGGCTAGGCTGGAGCACGGGATGGGCTGCGTGGTGGGCTCCGTCATGGGCCGCGGCACCAGCACCGCTGGGGTTAAGTCCTGTCTGGTGCGGTGACCTCAGAGCCGAGCGGTGGTGCCAGGAACTCAGAAGCTGCAACGTGAGAAGCAGCAGCAGAGGGGCAGGGCTGCAAAGGAGAGAGGACGGGGTGCCGGCAGGAACCTGAGGCTCCCCCTGAGCCTCGTTCCCCCCTGCCCTGTGGCTGCCCTGCCGCGGCCCCGACTTGGGGGGGCCCACGGCCACGGCTGGGCCCCAAGCCCTCGGGCCGGGGTGGCAGCAGGCCTGTGGCGCACATCCGGGGAAGGGGCTGAGCGCCCAGGGCAGGCAGCAGGGAAAGCACAGGGCCCGCCGGCTGTGCCAGAGCACCAAGGCGCGAGCACCAGGCCGGCCGGGCCAGGGGCAGGCTGGGGAGGGCGGGCAGGTTGCTTGGGGTCCCAACCTCAAGAGGCCTGGCCTTGACACCCTCCTCCTTGAGCAGAACTGAGTCATAGGAGCCTCCCACAGCTCCAGGGGCAAGGAGACACACAGAGCTCCCTGGCCTGTCCCCGGGCTGGCTGCCAGCTGGGCTCTGCAGCAGGACCGACGGGAGGCTGGTCACTCCCCAAGTGTGTGAGGTGCTCAGTACCGAGCAGGTACCTGTCCGCCTTCTCCTGGTCGGCCCTCGTCCACCATATCACTGTACCCCCAAGTAGCATCATTCTGACCGCCACTACCAATGGGCAGAGGCTCAGACGAGTCAAGAGACTTGCTCGGAGCTACACGGCAGAGCGTCAGAACCTGCGCTGGTCTGACCAGCACACTTACCCACCACACCATCAGGTCACGTGGGAAGGCGGAAAAAGCTAAATTCCCCGGGAGGTGAATGGGGGTCTACGTGCCAAATCCAAGAAAGGGAGCCCCGGGACCCCCAAGAAAGCAAGGTGATGGAGGCTGAGAGCAGCCTCCAGAGGCGGCAGGGGAAACGCCTGGTCCCAAATCCTTGGATGAATCTGCGGCAGTGGGGACCTCCCATAACCCCGAGCTGTGTCCCCAGAGCAGGTGAACAGCTCCCACCTTGACAGATCACAGAGCACCCCTGGGGCTGAGGTTTGCACGGCCCTTGTCTGCAGAGTCAGCAGCATTTACCATGGGGCAGTACTCAGCAAGGCTAAAACTGAACGGACACACCCCAGTAGGCATCACCAGGAGCCTGCCTGGTGACCAGGAGTCAACAAGAATCCCAGTGCTTCCAGTGGCATGACCTTGACTCACCTTGGAGCCTCAGTGTCCTGATCTGCCCAAGTGGGAGCACCGGCATTCAGGGTTTCTGTGAGGATTACATGAGCTGTTTGTCAAAAAGCACTTAGATTGAAGACCTTTTTTTTTTTTCCAATATTTTATTTATTTAGAGGGAGCACATGAGCATGAGCTGGGGGTGGTTGCAGAGGGAGAGAGAACTCCAAGCAGACTCCGCCCTGGGTTCAGAGCCCGAGGCCTCCGGACCCTAAGATCACAATCTGAACTGAAATCAAGAGTTGGCTGCTTAACTGAGCCACCTTGGTGCCCCCGAAAACCTTCTTCACAAAAACTTGTACACACACGTTCATAGCAGCATTATGCATAAAATGTAGAAACAACCCAAATGTCCGTGGATGAGTGAATGGATAAACAAATTCTAGGTCTCGCCAAAGAAACAATGGAATATTATTTGGCCGTAAAAAGGAATGTAGCGCTGACACCTGCCACAATGTGGATGAACCTTGAAGGCATGATGCTCGGTGAGAGAAGCCAGACACAAAAGGTCACATGTCGTGTGTTTCCATTTATACGAAATGTCCAGAACAGGCAAATCCATAGAGACAGGAAGCAGGTTAATGGTCGCCAGGGGCTGGGGGAGGGAGAAGGTAGGGAGGGACTGCTGATGGATTCAGGATTTCTTTCTGGCTTTGTTTTTATTTTTAATCAATTCTATTTTTTAGAGCAGTTGTAAGTTCACAGCCACAATGAGCAGAAGGTACAGAGATTTCCCACACGCCTGCTGCCCCCACACATGCACAGCCTCCCCTACTATCAGCACCCTCCATGTGAGCAGTTTGTTTGTTACAACTGGTGAACCTGCAGGGGTTTCTTTCCAGGATGATGGAAATGTTCTGGAATTAGACGGTAGTGATGGATGCACAACTCTGTGAATGTACTAGAAACCCACTGGGCTGTACACTTCAAAAGGGTGAATTTCACAGTTATGTGAATTCTATCTCAATTTTATTTTATTTATCTATTTATTTTTTAATAAAGTAGGCTCCACACCCAGCATGGAGCCCAGGGCCTGAATTCACAACCCCGAGATGGAGACTGGAGCCAAGATCAAGAGTTGGACTCTTAACCCAGTGAACCACCCAGCTGCTCCTCTATCTCAATTTCTTTTTAAAGATTTTATTTATTTATTCATGAGAGACACAGAGAGAGAGGCAGAGACACAGGCAGAGGGAGAAGCAGGCTCCATGCAGGGAGCCCAATGTGGAACTCGATCCGGGGACTCCAGGATCATGCCCTGGGCCAAAGGCAGATGCGCTTAACTGCTGAGGTTAGACAGACATCCCTCCTCTATCTCAATTTCTTTTTTTTTTTTTAATCTCAATTTTTATTTTTATTTTTTTTTAAATCAAGCATCCTTTCGTAAATCAGGATCTTTGTTTTGTTTTTTTAATTTATTTTATTTATTTATGATAGTCACAGAGAGAGAGAGAGGCAGAGACACAGGCAGAGGGAGAAGCAGGCTCCATGCACCGGGAGCCCGACGTGGGATTCGATCCCGGGTCTCCAGGATCGCGCCCTGGGCCAAAGGCAGGCGCCAAACCGCTGCGCCACCCAGGGATCCCTAATCTCAATTTTTAAAAAGCACTTGGTATGAGCTCAGAAAACGCAGCTCCCATTACTATGTCCTTCAACTTCAGAGAATATGTCACATGATGACAGAGATTAATGTATTTTTAAATGCTTGACATCCAGAAGAGACCTGGGCAGAATGGTCCTGGCGGCCTGGACAACTGACACAGAGTCAGGCTAATTGCATACAGGACACGCACGAGTAACCAACAGTAGGAGACACCGACTGCCATATCAGCTCTGCACAGAGGTACTGAATGGATGGCCCTGGGGAAGAACAACCCGGGGACACAAGGCAGGCAGGAAAGGCTTCTCTGAGGTGGCAGTGAACGGCCCACGAGCTGGAGGACTTGGGTGGTTTGGTGGGGACGAGGGCCCACACAGACTTATGGAGGCTCAGAGGTGTGCCACTGAGCAGGGCTGGTAGCGGAGGGTGCTGAGCCCGGGGGGTGGCACGGCCATTCTAGTGGTCTGCAGGCCCCAAGCAGGTCATGGGAGGTGCTTTGTTTTGGTTCACAAATCAGTACAAAAAGCTTGCAGTAGGCTGCCCTGTGCCCTCCCAGAAGCTTCAGATCCTCAGGTTCCAGGAGAGAGAATATAGATCAGCAAGTCTGGTCCAGGGCAGGGCGCCCCCATACCCAGTGTCGAAGGACCAGACACACTGATACTGTGGCACTGGAGGGTCAGAGGCAGCCACTCATCAGAGCCTGGGCCCTTCCTCCAGCGCCAGGTGGACCTGGGAGGGAGGAGGGACTCCAGAGGTAGGCCTGAGCCTACAGACCCATGGCAGGGCCCACAGGCTTCTCCTTCCACCCAGCTCTCCTCTCCCTCCTCCCTCAACCCTCTGTCCTGTGTAGTCCTAACCCTGTCAGGGAGAAGCCAAATAATATAAATGCCTTGCAGGAGGCATTTATAGGCCAGGCCTGCTGTGAGCACGCATGCACACACACACATACACACACGCACTACCCTTTCAGATGAATCACACAGAGCCTACATATAGGGAAGAGAAAGGGAACTAGTGAGCATTAGGCCTCCTCTGGGCCAGGAAGGTGCCAAGGGATTTGCATGCACTGTCTCATTCAACCCTAAAAAGAATCCCATGAGATTTCAAAGATGAAGAAAAGGAGCTTCTGAGAGCTTAAGGAACTTAGCCAGTGGGACACCCAGTAGGTAAAAGCCATACAGCTGAGCACAGGGCCCCAGAAGGTTGGCCTGCAGAAGGCGCTGAACAGAGTGGGGCGTGTGCTGTTTCTGCTCACCACCTGGCATTGCCTCCTCACTCCCACTTTCTCCATGCAGTTCTAGGGGTGTTGGCCCTGTACTGGTGCAAGTTCCTGAGCCAGTTCCGGTCCGTTCAGCATCTGGGATGAGCAGGCACCCGAGAAACTGAGGGGCTTGCTGGAGCCCCAGGGAGAGGCAAGCTGGGAATTCTCAGGCTTCCAGAAGCACTGGCAGGGAAAGCAGAGTAACACAGAGGACATTGCGCCAGCCGAGGAAGCCAGCGTCCTGGTGCTGTTGCTGAGCACTGGACCAGCCTGGCTCATGCGGTTATAGGAGCTGTTGAGTCTTTGAACCCAGGTCTGACTGCAGAACTCTCGCTTCCCTGCCCAGGCTGTTCCCATAGAGGATCTGGTCCTTTGGGGCTGGGTCTCACCTCTCCCAGAATCCTGGGGTGGGGCAGTGTTGGATGCTCTGGGCCTCCTTCTAAACCAGCTCCATCGCTTAGTTTGACCTTCAAAGTTGGCATCTGCTTGCAGGAATCTGTCTCTCTCCTCCTGGAATTCAGCCTCCAGATGTCAGATCCAAGGCGGCAGCAGAGGCTGCACATGGCTCCCCCGGAGTGAATCAGCTGCATTCCAAAGGTGCAAACACAGACGCCACACCCTCGGCAGCCCGGGGCTGCAGACTTCCTCCCCAGGCCCGCCCGGGCCCCCACTCCCACGCCCCTCCCCTTCTCTGCCTCTTCCCAGCCAGACCAGGCGCTGGGCCTCCTTTCCAGAGACATTCTCCTGGAATTGCAACAGAGAGAAAAAGAAAGCCACTGGGGCCGAGAGACACACTCTGCTCTCCTGCCTCTCTCTCTCTCCCTCCCCCTCTCTTGGGCAGGGATCATGGACCCCAGCCCAGACATCCCCCAGGCTGGTCGCAGCATATCGGGGTCCATCCATTCAGCAGGTACTGCAGCACCTACTATGGGAGGAACAAGATGCTGACGAGCCCTGCTGTCCTGGAGCTCGGCCCAGGGAGAGTCGACACAATTGGGTCCATCCCTGGAGGGGGGAAGAGCCATAAAGGAAAGAAGGACTGAGACAGCCCACCGGTGACAGAGGAGGCGTACTGGGGTCGGGGCCTCTCTCCGGGATGACTCACAAGCTGAGCCTGGAATCTCCGCCACTGAGCACTTGTCAGCCATCACTTCATCAGAACTAGGACAGTGCCCGGGGAACCCCAACCACGCAGCAAGTTCTCGAGGCCATTCCCTCAGGCTTCCTATCATAATGAATGCGGTCAAGTCTGCCTGATATTGTCTGAATAAGAACTTTGTGAAGACAGAATTCACATTCCATACAATTACCATTTTAAAGTACACAATTCAGCGGTTTCCAGGGTCTCCACCACGTTGTGTAAGACTCAATTTAGATCACTTTCAACACCCCAAAAGGATGCCCGGCACCCGTTAGCATTTACTGTCCATCACCGGCGTCCCTGGCAGCTACTCCTTGCTTTCTGCCTCCATGGATTTCCCTATTCTGGATGTTTCATATCAAGGGCATCATGCGGTATGTGGCCTTCTGTGTCTGGCTTCTTGCACTCAGCACATTTTCAAGGCTTATGCAACCTGTAAGGTGTCAGTGTTCTGTTCCTTTTTATGGCTGATGATACTTTGCCATGTGGATGGACCACATTGTATTTACCTCTTCATCAGCTGATGGATATTTGGGTTATTTCCACCTTTTGGCTATTATAACACTGCCGTGAATGCTCCTGTACACGTTTTCGTATGGACCTATGTTTTCATTTCTCTTGGGTAGATACAATAGGACTGGAATTGCTGGATCAAATGGTATCTCTAGGGCCCCTGGGTGGCTCAGTTGGTGAAGTGCCTGCCTTCGGTTCAGGTCATGATCTGGGGGTCCTGGGATAGAGCCCCACATCCTGCCTCCCCTTCCCTGCTCAGCAGGGGGTCTGCTTCTCCCTCTGCCTCTCCTGCCTACTCATCATGTGTGCTCATGAGCACACTCTAATAAATAAATAAATAAACAAAAAATAAATAAATAAAATCTTTAAAAAAAAAAAAAAAGATTGCCAGGGCTGCTCTCACAAATTTATTAAAAAACAAAACAAACAAAAAAACCCAAAACAAAACCACATGGTATCTCTATGTTGAATTGCTGCCAGATTGTTTCAAAGCGGCTGCACCATTTGACATTGCTCCAGCGTGTGCAAGGGCTCTAATTCCTCCCTATCCTCCCCAATACTTATTATTGTTCCTCTTTCTTTTGCTCTAGCCATCCTGGTGGGTGGAAGGTGGTATCTCACTCTGGGTTTGACATGCAATTCCCTAGTCAAGCCTGCCCTGTGGCTCACAGTGCCTCTTGTACCCCCGTCCTTCTATGCCTACACCATCCCTACCCTGAGGATCCCAGGCCCTCCACACCCCACATCGGGTCCTGCTGTGATCCTCTTCCTCTTTCACAAGGGCCAAACCTACATCTAGACCAATTCAGTCAATGTCTACTACTTGAGGCCTTCAGGTACAAGAACAGTGGGAAGGTGAGATGGGGGTTCTGGACTGTGCCCCCAGGGCAGAGAGGGAGGAAAAGGGATCTCTGGGAAGTTCCTATACATCTCTATTTGTGCTCCCACTAAAATGTAAGTTCTGTGAAGGCAGAGCTTCATCTGTTCACTCACTGCCATATCCGTAGTAGTTGGCATGCCAGAAATACTTGCTGAGTGAAGGAATGAACAGAAGATGGGGAAAGAAAACTGAGGTGGGGGGTTAGTGGTTAGAAGCTCTGGCTGCTCTGAAACAAAATGCTTTCCACTGGAATCCCACTTCTGCTCTTTCATAGCTGTGTGCCCTTGGGTCAATCACTTGGCTTCTCTGGGCCTTCCTTTCCTCACCATAAAATGGGCCAAACAGTGACCATATGCCTCATAAGGGGGCAGCCCCGGTGGCTCAGCGGTTTAGCGCCACCTTCAGCCCAGGGTGTGATCCTGGAGATCCAGGATAGAGTCCCACATCAGGCTCCCTGCATGGAGCCTGCTTCTCCCTCTGCCTGTGTCTCTGCTTCTCTCTCTCCTCTCTGTATATTCTCATGAATAAATAAATAAAATCTTTAAAAAATATATGCCTCATAGGGTGGTTTTGAGACTTAAATGTGACAATATAGATCAGGCAATATTAGGTGCCAAGGACTCTTAGAGATGAGGTCATGTAATGTCAATCTTCACAAGAGCCTTATGAGACAGGATGATTATTACCAGCTTCAGTGTCATAGATGAGGAAACGGGAACTCCAAGGGCTCAAGGAATCTGTGGGGTCATAAGGCTGGTTAGGGAAAAACCAGGATCTGAACCAAGAATTCAATTCTTGTCAGGGGCACAACCTGGCTGCATGGCCCCTAACATAGATGGAGGAATGCTGGGCTATCCCTGAGAAGGTGACAGACGAACTGGTCCAGAGGGGCACCTGCCCATTCAGCAGATGCTCCTGGGCACAGTGTTAGGCTCTCAGCAAAGGGGGCCAGTCCGGAGACCCTTGATGCAGGACTGGCCTGAGAGATGCTGCCAAAGCAGAAGTTGAACATGCAAGAGAGGGGCACCAGGCTGGCTCCATCCATACAGCATGCAACTCTTGATCTCAGGGTCATGAATTCAAGCCCCACATTGAGCGTGGAGCCTACTTAAAAAAAAAAAAAAAAAAAAGAGCTTAAAAGAATAGTTAAGGGGATCCCTGGGTGGCGCAGCGGTTTGGCGCCTGCCTTTGGCCCGGGGCGCGATCCTGGAGATCCGGGATCGAATCCCACGTCGGGCTCCTGGTGCATGGAGCCTGCTTCTCCCTCTGCCTGTGTCTCTGCCTCTCTCTCTCACTGTGTTCCTATCATAAAAAAAAAAAAAAAAAAAAGAATAGTTAAACAAGCAGGAGAGCCGTGTAAAGAGACCCTGAGGCTGCATGCCCGGGTCGCCAGAACCAATGCCAACTGGCAACTCGGGTCAGTGGTCATGAAGATGAAAGGGTACTAATGATTTTATCAATAAGGGAGAGCATAAGCAGGTCAGAAGTTCCTGGCAGGGAAGCCTGGCTACCGACAAGACTCCCTTAAACATGGCAGGCGCTCTCTCTTTTTTTTTTTTTAATTTAAATTTTTTACTTATTCATGATAGACATAAAGAGAGAGAGAGGCAGAGACACAGGCAGAGGGGGAGACGCAGGCTCCATGCAGGGAGCCCAACACGGGACTTGATCCCGGGACTCCAGGATCACGCCCCCTGCCAAAGGCAGGCGCTAAACCTCTGAGCCACCCAGGGATCCCCAGGCGCTCTCTTCCTCCATCAGAATATGTAGCTTTGGGAAGGAGCCATGTAGAACCCACGCCAGCTGGACCACATTGGGTGACAGGTGTGACCAGATTTCCCTCAAATCAAAGGGTCTATGCAGGAAGAGCCCCAGTGGCTTAGCGTAGGGAAGACATCAAGTTAGTTCCTAGAAAAACCACCCTGGAGGCTGAGTAGAAATACTGGGGAGAGGGATGGGCGTTCCCCTCACTTTTGCCTTTTCAACTGAGGATGCACTTGGTCTTTTTTTTTTTTTTTTTTTTAAGATTTTTAAAATCTATTTATTCATGAGAGAGACAGAGAGAGAGAGGCAGAGACCCAGGCAGATGGAGAAGCAGGCTCCATGCATGGAGCCCGATGTGGGACTCGATCCCGGGTCTCCAGGATCAGGCCCTGGGCTGAAGGCAGCCCTAAACTGCTGAGCCACCAGGGCTGCCCAGAAGCACTTGGTCTAAGGATGGAGACTTAAGGAACACCTGCCTTCAGAGGCCACAGGCACACAGGAAGACGGTATAGACCCTAGAGGGCTTTGGAGGTGCAGAACCATGGGCTGCTGGAGAAGCAGTGGAGAGGTGTCTATGCAAAGAAGTGCTTTAGGGGCAGCTCAAGACAGGACAAGGAGCTCAGAAGTAAGCGGGTGATGTAGGGCAGACTGCTCTTCTGGGAAGCTTGGCAGGGAAGGGCTGGGGACAGGCCTATCGCTTGAGACTCCATCATTTATTTTAAACAGGGGAGAAGCTCAGCTGATGACAGCGCTCCAAAGTAGACTGGAATGCGTTTAAATTCAGTCATGGAAAACCATTACACACACCAGGCTCCGGTCTGCTAGAAAGCTCCGGAAGGGGTTTCTTGTGGCTGCCTGGCTGGGGGGTCCAGGACAGAGGTTTTCCAGGTTGAGTTAGAGGACCACATGCATCACAACCATTTGGGAGCTTGTTAAATACACAGACCCCTGGGCTCTGCCCCAGACTTACGGGGTCAGCATGTCGAGTTTAAAGGGGCTGCTGGGGCTCCAAGACTCAGAATGTTGTCAGAGAGGCAATGAGTCCGCAGGGAGTGAGGGACCAGCTCAATATGAAACAATGCACAAAAGGTGAATGTTCACCAGCCCTGGCCCACATGGGTTACTTGAGGGGTAAGTCTCAACTCTCATCTCCTTCTGGCATGCTACCCACCTAAGTCTCATGACCTAACTCCCTCTGCCTGGGCACCCCCACACTCAGAGCCCACCTGGTCAGTGGCCACAGCTCCAGCGGCCCCCTTGGTTCAAGGCCAGGACTCATGCATCCTGTGGACTCAGCTCCAAGACCAAAGACCCAGACCTCATGAGGAGGAAGCCCCTGGCTGGATGACCCTGCCAGGGGTCCCAAGGTGCCTCTGGGCCCACCTACAGCAGTCCTGCCCTAAGGAAGGACTGACTTGATTTGGCCTAGATGCAAAAGCCTGGGGACAAAGCCCAAGTACTGTGCAGCACAGAAGAAAACAGCAGAAATAGAAGGTGTCTCTGTCCCCTTTGGTCATCATCCACAGAGTATGTGGAGGCGGGGAGGGGTCCCCAAGACAAAAGTATATCCCCTCTGCTGGGGTGAATCAGCTCTCTGAGGCAAAGGGCTTGGGAGCCCAACCACTTGCACTTGGATCCCATCTCCTGCTACCTGACAACCATGTGCTCTCAAGCAAATCACTTAACCTGAGCCTCTTTCTCATCTTTTTTTTTTTTTTTCTCATCTTTGAAATGCACCTGACAGTAAGTACCCCTGCGGTCCCCTTATCATCAGGACCTTGGACTGGTAACCTAAGGCTTGAACACAGAAAGCTGCGTCCCACTCCTAACCTCAGGGCTACGTTTCATGCCCCAGCCCAAAAGCCAAAACTGGAAGCTGTGTTAGGCCGAAGGGGCAAATTGCCTAAGATCCGCCATCCCTGCCCCTATTAGAGAAACCCACAGGCCTTCTTGGGATCAGAGGCACAGGCAGGTCTTCAGAGGAGCATAAAAACATTTCCCCGGCCCCACAGCAGAGAAACAGTCAACATAGCCAGCAGAACCTGGACTGGCAACCCTGAGGTTCTTTCCCACCCATCTGGGCAGTGGTCAGAGAACCCGGGTGCTGGTGCAGACTTGGGTGGATTTCGTGTGTATGTTTTAATTGCTCCAGGCTCACGGGGATGTTTGAGTGATTCTGCTAGTCCTGCAGTCCCTGGCGGGTACACACACAGCCTGCCTGGCTGGCACCGCCTTTGTTACTGCTTGGGAGCGCTCAGCCATAAGGGGCTCCCCCCTCCCCCCACTCCCAGAAGCAGCAGGCTCTGGGCCTTCCGCCCTCCCTCCCTGAAGCCACTTGTACCTGCTCCAGAGCCTGGAGAGGTGACAAGTGCTTCCCAGACAATAAGAGACTCCCAGGAGAACAGACATCCTCAGAGCCCCCTGCTACACCCTTGTTCAGTGCACTGATTTCAGGGCCCCCATCGCTGGGTATGCATTACAGCAAGCTGGCTTTTAGGCCCATTAGGGGCATAAAGGGCCTTGCCTGCCCATCCTTCATTTCAGGAGGTCAGTCACCCCATGCCTTTCCCTTTAGGAAAGGAACTGAGGCCCAAGGTACAGGACCTGTCTTGGGCAAGATCACCCCACCCTGGGTCTCCTGGGTGTGTTTAAGGCAATAACATCAATCTCCTCCAGGCTCCAATGCTGTGTGACTTTGGGCAAGTTATTTAACCTCTCAGACGATGGTACTGTCCAGGCCTGGCTTGTCTGGAGCACTGATGGAAATTACACGCTCTTTGCCTGGCACCTGCTCAACACCTGACCCATTATTCCATCCTTCTCATCCTCTCCTCCCCCCACTCCAGCCAGGGCCCTGGGGCCCCTCAAATCTGCAGGCACAGACCAGGGCCCCCCGCCCCCCACTCCCCGGCTTCTCCTCAGGGACCCTCCCAGGCCTCTTCCCTGCTTTTGTCCTCGCTTTCACGCTCAGACACGCAGGGCGTGCTACGGCTTCGCCGCGCCGGCCCAGTCGCCCTGGGACGACAGCCCTCTGAGGGCAGGGCTTCTGCGGCACCGTCCCCGCGGCGTGCGGGCGCTGGAGGGCACCAAGGGGCAGGATGCAGGGAGTCCGGCCCCGGGCCCCACGCCGTCCTCTGGGCAGCCAGCCGGAGCCGAGGCTGGAGGGGCGCCGCGCGCGGGGTGGGGCGGCTGGCGGGAGGACACGGGCTCCGGGGGGCGGCGCCGAGGACAAAGGGTGGCCCTACCTGAGCGGGGGGCGCGGGCACCTCCCCCACCGCGGCTCCGGCGCGCGCCCCCGAGGTCACGTCCCGGGCGCGCCGGCCGGAAGGAGGCCCCCGTGCGGGGCGGGGCGGGGCGCGAGGGGCGGGGCTTCAGCGGGCAGACCACGCCCTCAGGACGCGGGGCCGCCTCGCACTTCCGCTCGCCGGGGTTGGCTCATTCATATTCATGAGGCGGGCGAGGGGCGGGCCCGGGCTCCCGCGGCGCCCCGCCCCCGGGCCGAGGATCCCTCCCCGGCGGAGGCTCCGGCCCCAGTGGGGCGCCCCCGGCTTCCGCCTCCGGGAGGGAGTTTCCACTTGGTCACAACTCAAAAATGTGTCGCTCCCGCTCCTCCGCCCCCTCGTCTCTACCCTGGGCGGGGGGTCTCCTCCCTCGGAAGGCGAGGGGGCGGGGTCAGGGGAGGGGCGGCTCCTCCTTCCCGGGCAGGTCCACTAGGAGGGGGTCGACCCTTCCCCTTCTCCCTTCCTCCAATTTAGCGCTTGTAATAACTTCATTTTTATTTATTTTTAATTTTTTAAAGATTTTATTTATTCGTGAGAGACACAGAGAGAGAGGGAGGCAGAGACATAGAGAGAGAAGCAGGCTCCATGCAGGGAGCCGGATGGGGGACTCGATTCCAGGACTCCGGATCACGCCCTGGGCTGAAGGCAGACAGACGCGTAACCGCTAAGCCCCCCAGGCGTCCCTAATCCTCTTTTTTATTTTTTATTATTGTTAGTAATATTATTTTTAATCCTTATTTTTAAAACAAAATAATAGTTCTACTTTATTGAGCGCTTACTCTGTGCCAGGTACTGTGGCACTGTGACTTTTTTTTTTTTTTTTTTTTGGCACTGTGCCTTTTATATGAACTACCTTCTTCCTCTCAAGGGTCCAACTGAAATTAAATACATTTATCATGCCCAGAACTCGGAAAAGTTGAGTGACTTACCCACTATCACACTGCTGGCCTTGAGCTTTTTCGCAAAGGTTGGTACCCATGGGTTGTGGGAGGGGGCAGGAGCTGGCCCCCCCAGCGCATTTAGGAAATGGGCTTACCTAAGGCCCTCCTGGCTGACTGGGGGTGGCTGAGGGGTGTATCTGAACTCCCCGTTGGAGAGAGAAGCAGCCATTGGAAACCAAAGCATGATGGCAGGACAGGCTACAATTTGCCAGACCCGGTGCAAAATGAAAAGGTGAGACCCTATGTTCCAAAATTATTATTTTTTTTAATTTTTTTTTAATTTTTATTTTTTATTTATTTATGATAGTCACAGAGAGAGAGAAAGAGAGGCAGAGACACAAGCAGAGGGAGAAGCAGGCTCCATGCACCGGGAGCCTGATGTGGGATTCGATCCCGGGTCTCCAGGATCGCGCCCTGGGCCAAAGGCAGGCGCCAAACCGCTGGGCCACCCAGGGATCCCAATGTTCCAAAATTATTAAGAATTCCAAGAGGGTGACAGCAGAACATCCAGCCAAGCACCCGCTCTGCTTAAGTACCAGGCTTGTGGGCCTGCACAGGTGAATGTCCATGAAGTTGCCTGACGAAGCAGCTCAGGGGCTCTTCTTCTAGGTGCTGAAAAGTCAGCAGGGACACCCCCACCCCCAATGTCACCTCACCAATGCCTGCCCCCCAGCCCAGGAGCCTCACCTCCATGCTAGCATCCAGAATGCTTCAAGAGCTGAGCATTTCAGGCCCTCTAGAACTGGATTCCTGGGGGTTAGATGAGTCCTGTGGAGAGAGTGTGTCCTAAACCTGAATGACCCAGCTGGCCCTTGTGGCTGTGCCTCCTGGACATTCTCAGCCCGGGCCACGTGGACAGGTGGGCTGGCTCATACTTGCCAGACCCAGCACAGGACTCAGTTCTGACTAGAAGCCCTCCTTTCTCACTGGAGCAGGGTGTGAGGAGCAGCAAGGGCTGTTTCCCAGAATAAACACCCCACCCATAGTCAGCCCCAGCCCTGCAGGCACAGCAAGCCAGCGCCAACGGGAGAGAGCTCACCAGGCCAGAGCTCAAGGTTAATAAGTCACCCTGATCTCACTCCCTCCATCACTCCATCCTTGTTCTTGGGCCCTGGCTCACAGTGGATTGTAGGCTTCGTTTATAACAATAGCTACTATTTGTTGCATTCTTTCTCCCCATCAGACTTCAGGAAGGCCTCAGGGTGCCCTTCAGAGGGCACCCTCTGCGCTGAGGCTCCCACAACCCCATAATAGGCATGAGGATCACCATTTCACAGATAGGGATACTAAGGCACAGGGAAATTTCATGGCTTAGCTAAGATCAAGGGCTAGAGTTTGGAGTTTGCTGCTATCCATCCATCCTGGTTCCTGTTGTCTCCTACATCTACAATGTAGGTTATAGGGCTCACTTCTTTATGCCATCTTGTATTATTTACTTTCAGCTCCTTGAATAGATTAAAGGCTCTGGAAAAACAGGAACTGTGCTTTTACCTCTGAGTTTCTCTGGACCCAGCATTGTGCGCTAATTGAAGAGTCCTTTACTAAGTATCTCTTTTTTTTTAAATTTTTATTTATTTATGATAGTCACAGAGAGAGAGAGAGAGAGAGAGAGAGAGGCAGAGATATAGGAAGAGAGAGAAGCAGGCTCCATGCACCGGGAGCCTGATGTGGGATTCGATCCCGGGTCTCCAGGATCGCACCCTGGGCCAAAGGCAGGCGCCAAACTGCTGCGCCACCCAGGGATCCCCTTTACTAAGTATCTATGTTGTGCAGGACACCCTCTTTGCAGTGTGCACATCTGTGAATGAGGGAGTTGCGTCCCCTCTGGGTACTGATAGGTGAGGGGTCCCCACCAGACTGGGAGATCTTTTCTTTCTTTCTTTCTTTCTTTCTTTCTTTCTTTCTTTCTTTCTTTCTTTCTTTCTTTTTTTTTTAAGATTTTACTTATTTATTCGTGGGACTCGATCCCTAAACTGGGATCACTCTCTGAGCCAACAGCAGATGCTCAACCACTGAGCCACCCAGGTGTCCCCAGACTGGAAGATCTCAAAGACATGGGTAGGGTTGCCTAGCCTAGTGCACATAGTAGGCCCTGAATAAATGTTGATGAATAAACACACAATAAGAGCTTAATAAGCAACGGGGATCCCTGGGTGGCGCAGCGGTTTGGCGCCTGCCTTTGGCCCAGGGCACGATCCTGGAGACCCGGGATTGAATCCCACATCAGGCTCCCGATGCATGGAGCCTGCTTCTCCCTCCGCCTGTGTCTCTGCCTCTCTCTCTCTCTGTGACTATCATAAAAAAAAAAAAAAAAAAAAAAAAGAACTTAATAAGCATCTGTTGAATAAATGGGAACCTATGGGATATTTAATAAATTTTTATTGTTGAAGGTTTAGGAGACCAGATTCAGCCTCCCAAATATATCTGTCAGCAATTATCTTAGCTCAGGCTGCTATAACAAAATACCACAGATTGGGTAGCTCAAACAACCTACATTAATTCTCACAGCTCTGGAGGCTGAAGTCCAAGATCAAAGTGCTGGCAGATTAAGTTCCTGGTGAGGACTCTCTTCCTTGCTTGCAGATGGCTGCCTTCTTGCTGTGTCCTCAGGTGGCCAGGGGGGCAGGGGAAGCTCTGATCTCTCTTCCTCTTCTTATAAGGGCACAGATCCCACCATGGAGACCCCACCCTTATGACCTCAATTAAACCTAATTACCTACCAAAGGCCCCATCTACAAATAGTATCACATTGTGGAGGGTGGTTAGGGCTTCAAGTTATGAATTTGCGGGGACACAAATATAGAAGAAATATTTCTGAAGCATTTACTATGTGACAGGCTCTGGGTAGGGCCCTACAGGGCGTGTGACAAAAAAAATGCCCTTGTATCCTACTCTTTGGGGAACTTACAGTCTAGTAGGGGAGGCAGTTTATAACACAAGGGAGGGGAGCAGGTACGGTGTCAAAGGTTGGGTGCTCAGAGTAAGGACTCTTTTTTTTTTTTTTTTTTTTTTTTTAGAGTAAGGACTCTTTGAGGGAGGAAAGCCAGGGGAATGATAGGGAGGAGGACATCTCTCCTTATACACCTTTCACTAAGGAGGAAGCCAAGCCTGGCCTGACTGCTATAGCAGGTGCTGTGGCCCAGAAAAGCACAACCCAGAAAAACCCCTTCAGAGCCTGGCCCTCTCCAATGTCCTATACCCCCCACTCCATAAGTTACCTGACGCCTCAGGGAGATAGTGGTTTATAACACAAGTTTTGGTATCAGATCAACCGAAACTGCAATCTGGATGATGCCTCCCACTAGCTTCTAAGACCTTGGCCAAGTTCCTTCTCTGAGCCTCAGTTTCCTTCTCTGTAAAATGGGGGAAATAATAGGACTCACTCTCAGGGTTATTGTAAATATAATGAAAGTAAATCATCTGGGGGTGCCTGGCTGGCTCAGTTGGTGGAGCATGTGACTCTTGATCTCCAGGTGGTGAGTTCAAGCCTCACGTTGGGCATGGAGCGTACTTAAGAAAAGAAAAGAAAAGAAAAGAAAAGAAAAGAAAAGAAAAGAAAAGAAAAGAAAAAAAAAGACAAGACAAAAATAACTGGTCCAGCTGTGAATTGGGGGTTTCTGGTTGGGTCAACTCCACCAAGATTATATAGTTCTTCACTCTTGCTGCATTTGCAAAAGCCAAATTTAAGAGTTTATCTGCAGCTAAGGGGACTCCATCTGGGTCCTAGAATTGTGGATACCAGGTAGTGATGGCTAATATGTGTTAAGGATGTACCTTGTTGGGGCACCTTGGTGGCTCAGTGTTTGAGTGGTATCTCAACCTTTGGCTTGGGGTCGTCATCCCAGGGTTCTGGGCCAGAGCCCCACATCAGGTTCCCCACAGGGAGCCTGCTTCTCCCTCTCCCTGTGTCTCTGCCTCTCACGAATACATAACATCATTTAAAAAAAAAAAAAAAAAAAGAGGAATCCCTGGGTGGCGCAGCGGTTTGGCTCCTGCCTTTGGCCCAGGGCATGATCCTGGAGACCCGGGATCGAATCCCACATCGGGCTCCCAGTGCATGGAGCCTGCTTCTCCCTCTGCCTGTGTCTCTGCCTCTCTCTCTCTCTGTATGACTATCATAAATAAATTAAAAAAGAAAGAAAGAAAGAAAAAGAATGTATCTCATTTGGGGCGCTTGGGTGGCTCAATGGGTTAAGTCTCTGAGTTTGGCTCAGGTCATGATATCTGCCTCCTGGGATCAAGCCCCCACTAGCCCCCCTCTGGGCTCCCTACTCAGCAGGGAGTCTGCTTCTCCCTCTCCCTCTGCCCTTCCTCCTGCTTGTGCTGTCTCTCTCTCTCTCTCTCTCTCTCAAAAAAAAAAAAAATATATTTTAATGCATCTCATTTAATCTTCATAACAACCTTAGAAAGGTAGTATTAGTTATCCTGAAGTCAGATTCCCAACTCAGAGTCCTCACTGGGAGCAACCTGCCTGTCTGTGAAAACAAGTGGGTGTAGAAAAACAATAATGAGGAAGGCTCTCCAGCTGTAAAGGTTTCTTATGGTCAAATGCCCCTGGGAGCTCGGAGATCGTTGGATCTCCAACGATCCAGTCCTGGAGATGGAGGTGCGACCGGACTGATTTTAGGACCCCTGAGGGCAAGGACAGCTGAGGTTGTTCACCTTTGTCTCCACTGTCGCACAGTGCCTGGCATCCTGCAGGCACGCCATAAGCGTTATTAACAGATGAAGAAATAGCCCCTTGTGCACCTTTTTTTCTTTCTTACCTTTTTTCAATATACCCAGATTCCCGGGGGGCCTGAGCCGGACCTGGCGAGCTTGAAGGACACTGAGCCTCCCGCTGCAGGGCCCCGCAGCAGCCTGAATCGCCGCGATCCCGGGCGCCGGGAGGGGGCGCTCTGCGGCCCTCAGCCTCCTCCCCTCCCCACGCACCCGGCGGACTGGGAGAGTCGGCCCTTAACAGCCCCCTCCTGGAAGGTGCTGGGTCCCAAAGCTGGCCTGCCCCCAGGCCCATCTGCCGGCTAATATTTAACCAGGTCTCACTCCACATTACCCACACGAGGGAAATCGGGGTGGGGTGGGGGCAGAGGAGGTCACCTCCAAATCGCTACTTTCGGGGCTTATAGGCCTTTCATGTATCACCCAACAGTTCATAAGCACCTATTCTGCGTCTGTTCCTGTAAGTCATGAGTACCTATTATGTGTGCATTCATGCAACCATCATAAGCTCCATCTATGTATCCATTTGCCCAAAATATCATAAGCATTTACTGTGTGTCCATGTAAGAGCAGGAACTCTGTGTCCGTTTATGCAACAGCCAGGAGCACCTACTATATGTACATTCGCTTAACATGTAAGGAGCACCTACCCTGTATCCATCAGTGCAAAATGTCTTGAGCACCTACTAGGTGCAAAGCGCGGTGCCAGGAGCTGAGGATGCTGCATGATCAAGACCCGCCGGCTTCAGGCGCTGGCGGGGGACAGCGGCAGCAGATGCACCCGGAGTCAGATGCCTCACCTACCAGAGGATGCTCTTCCTCTCCTGCACTCCTCGAGGCCAATTGTGAACCAAGATTTGCCACCCGACCGCAGAGCGGCGAGAAGGTAACTGGGCAGGGGCTCCAGCTTGGCCCAAACGAGACACACCAGAACGCGAGTCTGGTTCAACGTCGGGAGGGAAAAGACAGCTTAGGGGGGTGCGGGGCTTTCGCCCTCGCCAGCACCCACTCCTTCCACGTCCTAACGGCGGGCGCCGCGCAGAGGCGCGGAGGGGGCGCGGAGGGTTGGGGCGCGACCGAGGCTCCCCAGCGCTCGGGCTGGGGACGCAGGTAGTCCCAACCGCTAGGACCAAGACTAGGGCCGAGCGGAAGCCCGGACCGCTCCCGGCCGGACTTCGTCCTGCCCGTCCCGAGGGCACGGGGGGTGGGGGGGGCGGGGGGACCAGCCCGGCTTGGGACGCGAGGGAGGGGCTCCCGTCCGGGCTCGAACCCCGGCTTGCGCCTCCCCGAATCCCGAGCCGGGGCCTCTGCCCGCCGGGCGCTGCCCGCGCGTTCCTGGAACTGGGCTGGGCGGAGAAATCAGGGCCTGCGGAGAGGCATTCCTGCCGCCCTCCCCGCCGCCCGGGGCCGCGGGGGGCCTGGCCAAGGTGACCCCGCGGGGGGGAGGCGAGGGGCCCCCCGCCCCCTCGGCCGCAGCGACCTCCTCCGTCTTCCCCGTCTCCGGGGCTCTTCCTCTGGGCCCGCCCGCCCCCTCCCCGGGCTTCCCCGAGGGCGGGACATCCCTCCCCCGCGCCCCCGCCCCCCCAGGCCACCTCCCGGCCGTGTCCCAGCGCTGCCCTCGGGCCGGGGGCGGGGCTGCGCGGGGGTGGGGGGCGCGGGGATGGGGCCCCGGGGGACGCCCGCCGCTCGCCGCGGCCCCGCCGCCCTCGCTGCCTCCCTTCCCCCGGCCCCGCGCCGGCTCCCGGCCGCCCCCTCCCCCGACGCGCACGCCCCGCCTGGCAGCTGGCGCCCCGGGCCTGGGGCCGCCGCGGCGAGAGGGGTTTGCAGGGAGGGCGGGCGCGAGGGAGCCAGCGGGGGAGGGAGGAGGGAGCGAGGCCGCCCCCCGCGCCCCTCCTCCTCCCCCTCCTCCGAGGCTCGCCCGGCCCTCCTCCCGCCGCCTCCCTCCTCCCTCCTCCTCCCTCTCCAAGACATCCCCGCACGGCCCGGCCGCCGCGGCCACCTTCCCTGCCGGAGCTGCAGATGTGGCGGAGCGGCCGGGCGCCGGGCGGCCGAGCCAGGGGAGCCCGCGCCGCGTGAGCCTCGCGCCCCGGCGCCCGCCCGCCCCGGCCCCCCCCGCTCGCGCCCCCGCCGCCCCCCGACCGCCGGAGCCCGCAGCCCGGAGCCCGCCGCCCCGCCGCCGAGGTAGGAAGCTCCGGGGCGTCGCGCCGTGGGGCCGGGACCCGGCTGGCCGGCCACGGGGGGCGCGGGGGCGCGGGGGCGCGGGGGCGCGGGCCCCGAGGGTCGCCTCCGCCGCCCGCGTCCGCGCCTCGCCTCGCTCCGGGCCATTGTGAGCCCTCGCCGGGGCCCCCGCGCTCGCTCCCTCGCTCGCTGGGCTCGCGCGCTCCCTCCCTCGCCGGCTCCCGGCCCCGTCCCCTCCGCGTCTCCGTCTTTCTCCTCCCTCCTTCCCTCCCTCCGTCCGGAGGCCGGGCCGAGCCGCGGCCGGGCCCGGGGCGGGAGCAAACTTCGGCGGGGAAGTTGGGCGGCCGCGGAGGGGGCGCGCTGCGGGCCGGGAGGGGCCCCGGAGCCCGGGCACGAAGTTGTCTGGGGCGCGGGGCAGCCTCCCCTTCCCACGGCTGCGCCGGGCTGTTTCCTGGACGGGGTTTGGAAGGTGTCTCCTCCCTCGTCCGGGAAAGTCTCCCCCCTGCTGCCCCGGGCTAGCCTGGGCCCTTCCTGGGCGGGGGGGGGGGGGGGGGGGAGGGAGGCGTCCCTGGGGGTCGGGACGGGGAGGGGTGCTGCGCGGTCAGGACCGGGAGCCGGAGGCCGGGCTGGCACTTGTCCGTCCACTGCTGTCTGCGTGGAAGCAGAAGAACCCGGCCAAGTGAAGGGGGCAGGGGACCCGGCGGCCCGCAGGAGGGTCTGGAGGAGTGGGGGAGGGGTGAGGCAGGTGCATCCCGAGGGAGGGAGATGCCGGCACCCGGCTTCTGCAGGCCCCCTGGATCGGGGCTGGAATCTAGGCTGGCACCTGGAGGCCCTGGCACACTGCCCTGGCGGGTCCGGTCCTGGGGCCACAGCAGGGCAGCATGCTGCCCGTCCGCCTGTCCAGGAGGGCCCGCCTGGCCTGGCCCCCCGGGGCAGTGATGGTGGCAGGGATCCTGGCCCTGCCCTGGGGCCTGGGAAGCGGGAAGGGATCCTGGGAGGAGCCCTGGGCCCCCAGCCATCACAGCCCAGGATCTTGGCTCTGAAGGGAACGCTTGACACTGAGGGGGCAGCCAGGCCAGCCGGGGACCTGGCCAAGGCCTGGGCTCTCGTGGCTCTCCGTCTAGGCCAGGGCCAGGGCCCGAGCTGTGGGCTTTCGAGGCAGCCTTCCTGAGGGTCTTCCAGCCCCGAGGGAAGCTGGGGCAGGGAAGCTGGGGCCGAGCTGATGCTAGAGACCCGCAGGAGACACCCTGCCCCCCCAGGGGCTTCCTCAGTTCCCAAGCTCAGGGAAGGAGAAACTGGCCGTTTCCTTCTGCCCACCCACCCAGCCCTCTCCAAGCCCCACTCCTGGTGCCACAGCGCCACAGCTGTTCCAGCCCAGCCCACACATCCCTCCCCGTGACCTCGGAGCCTTCCCCCTCTGCTCCTCCTTCTCCCCTCTGGGCCTGGGCTGGGCCTCCCAGCTGGCTGTGGCCCACTCTGGGGGAGGGGCTGCACCTGGGGAGCCCTTCCCAGGACACCTCTTCCAAGCTCCAGCCCTGCCCGTTTTACAGCCCACCTCCAGCTCTCCTTGGCCCTGTCTGCAAGCAGCCAAGGAAGAGGCAGTGCCAGGGCGTTGGGGCACAGTGTATGGGGGTTGGGGACCCCTTGGAAGCAGCCCTGTTTTCCTTAGCTCCTTACCCTCCCCCTCCTTTCCGGAGCTGCCATTAGCGCTGACCCTCTGACCCCCAGAGCCTGCCTGCCCTTCCCTGTCTGTGACCTTTGACCTTTGGTGTTAAATCCCTCCAGCTGGGGCTCTTCGGCCCCTGAGTGACCCTGGCCTAGGTCCCCTGGGGGGCCTCTCCCTCCTCCTGGCTCTCTACACAGGGACACCTGCCAGTCCCTCCCTCACTGATGGGGAGGGGGTGCCCCAGGAAGCCAGACAGTGAGTCACCCCACTTCGAGGCACCACTGCTTTTAGAGTCCGTGGCTTTGGGGGATTCACAAGAGCCAGGCCACAGCCTGGAGGGTAACTGGGAAAAGCCCCTGGCCTGGGAATCTGATGTCTTAGATTTGAGTTTGGGCCAGGCCACCAACTCCCAGGGGTCCTTGGGCCGGCTGCCCACCACCCCCCATCACCCCACCCCTTCCTGGGTCTCAGTTTCCTTTTCCATAAAACCAAGAGGTCAGACAAGGTGAGCTTCCCGAGCTGGAGTCTGTGAGAAGACTTGTTGGGGGGGGGTGCTAAGAAGTGGGGTCAGGCCAACAAAAGCCAACTCTCAATTATCCGTGGGTGGAGCCAGTATGAATAACTGGATGCCACAGACATCCCAAAACCTCATTTCAAACAATCGTGTGAACCGCGTCCCCCCAAAGCTTTTGTTGTTTCTAAAAAGCCAGCTGCGAATGGGTAGCCACAGCCATGTCTTGTGCCTGGGCTCCCCTCGCTGGGAGAGCCCTCGGAGGGCAGACTGGCCTGCGGGAACACAAAGCCCTGCCAGGGCCCCTCCTGGGGGCCTGGGCCAGCAGCCCTCTCACCCCACCTTGCAGCCCCCACCCCCCCTTCCCTGGCCTGGCCTTGGCCCCAGGCGGTGGGAGTGTCTCCTGCCACCTAATCCTCCCGGGGTCTGAACTGCGGTACAGGAGGAAGAATGTGTTTTCCTGACATTTTCCCATGTGCATTTTCATCCACCCTGACTTGCCTGGAATCCCACTTGGGCGAGGGGGTGGGGACGGGTGCTGGGCAGAGTTGGGGGCAATCCCAGGATGAGGGAGGGTGGCGACGGCTGTGCCTGGGGGACCAGATGTTGGGGCTGGGGCCTGCAGTTGAGCTCTTTGGGAGGCGTCGGGGTGGGGCCCTGGTTCTGGGAGGCGCCCTGGGTTTTGGTGGGGGAGATGGCTGCTCCTGGCTCTCCCCTCGGGTACACCCAGGTTATGTACCAGGGGAGCCTGTGGAGGCCCCTCACCCAAGCAGGGAGTTCGGCTTGTAGTGGAGAGGCCCCGAGCTGGGTGGAATAGCGGGGAAGTTCTCTTCGGGGCTGCAGAGAAGCCTCCCTCTATTCAGGATTATTATTGTCGTTTTATATTTCACACAGATGACCGAGGCCAGGGGGTGACTGGCGGAAGGTGCCGGCTGGTCCCCCCTTCATCCAGAGTTGGGGAGGATCCCTGGCTGGTGAGATCAGGGCAGCCAGAAAGGTGTGCGGCCCAGACGTGTGCCGGGGTGGCACCTCTCTGAGATGGGATCTGCACATCTGCCCCAGTGGCTTCTAAGGTGGCCGCCTCAGCGCCACCCTGGTGCATTCAGGTGTGGCTGGGGGCGGGGATGCGGCATCGTGCACCTCTGGTAGGACCTCTGGTGCTTTGCTGACCAGCCAGGGTTGAAGCTTTGCTGCTGGGACAGGAAAGGATGTGCTGTGAGGGTTTCTGTGTAGGGGCGCAGCCTGGAGCACAGAGACCCTGGTCTCTCTCCTGCCTCCGGCTCAGCCCTGGAAACCCCTGCTGTCTCTCCAACTAATAAGAATGCCAGCTTAGGCCCCTAGGAAGGCAGGGATAGGGTGCCAACGTTGGTCAGGGGATGGAACAGCCTGGGGAACAGCCTGATTTTTTCGACTCCCCGAAAAAATCAGCACACTGCCTTCAGTGGCCCAGGGAACTTTGCAGGTGTTGACATCTGTCACCTGAAATTGTCACATCAGCCCTGTGAGGAAGATCTATTGATCACTGTTGACAAATGAAGAAACTAAAGCCTTAGGATGGGGCAGGACCAGTGGGCATCTGGGCCCAAGTTCCTGGGTGTGCTCTGGCTGGGGGGCTGGGGGGTGCTATCTGGTGGCCAGTTTCCCACCTGGTTTAAGAAGGGATCCTGCTCTTGAGGGGAACCCAAGGTGGCCCTAGCAGCTGTGTACATGGGGCCCCCAAGCCTCCACCCTTTCTGGTACTGATCCTTCTGGCCTTGGCTCCAGACTGCTCCACGGGGAGGTGAGGCCTGGCCCAGGTCTGCGGGGGTCCCTGGCCCTTCTTCCCATTGCAGCTGTGGTGCTGTGGGACCCTCCCAGGGGAGCTCTGGGGGCCTCTACGGAGCCTGACCTGCCATCCTGGCCAGGACGCTTCTCTCCACGCTCCCTCAGGCCGTGCAGGGCAGAGGCCTGGAGCTCTGGCCTTCCTCTCTTCCTCTCCCTCCCAGATGGGATGGAGGGTTCTGGTGAACTGGTGGTCAGGCTGGGAGGAGCCTGGGGGGCACAGAGATATGAAGTGATTCCAGTGTTGGGTGGGGGGGACTTTCTATCTGCTCCAGATGCCCCTGGTGGGGGTTGGGCAGAGGGATTGAGAATCTTCTAGAGCTGTGACTGGGGGTCGGGGGAGAGGCTGGGGCTTCCTCAGGCCCTTTGTCTTCGAGGCCTGAGAAGCCAGGTAGTACCCGGCACAGGGAGGGCCCTACTCTGGAGCGTGCGACATGTGTGTGCACACGTACTCCTGCCTTGGCAGATGGCTGCCCGGGGAGGGGACTGACCCAGCCCTGGGCCCCCTTCTCCAGTCACGGCCAAGGGCGGGTGGGAGGCTTCAGAGGCCCCAGGAGGCTGCAGACCTGCCTGAGTCAGCCCTGGGAAAGCAGTCCTGCCCAGCTGACAGAGGGTCGCGTCTCCTTTACACAGATGCACTCACAGGCTAGTGCCCCCTGGGACCCTAGAAGTAAGGAGGTGGCTGGTGGGGGCCGGCGGGGGGTGGGGGTGGCGGTGGCGGCGACACTGAAGCTTGGAGACTCAAGGGCTCGGCCTGGGGTCACTTGGGGTCATGGAGGGACAGAGAGGGACCGGAGCCTAAGGCAGTCTGGCCTTGGCCCCTGAAACGTCAGTTCAACCTGGGAATCCCCTCAGCTCCACTGTTGCCAGCCCTGCATCCACCGCAGGGCCCCCCTCCACCCCAGGCCCTGCATCCACCTCAGGCCCCCCATCCACTGCAGGCCCTGTATCCATCCCAGGCCCGGCATCCACTGCAGGCCCCCCATCCACCGCAGGCCCTGCGTCCACCCCAAGCCCCCCATCCACCCCAGGCCCCCATCTGCACAGGCACCACATCCACCTCAGGCCCCCCCCATCCATCCCAGGCCCCCCATCCACCCCAGGCCCCCATCCACCCCAGGCCTCGCATCCACCGTAGGCCCCCCCATCTTCCCAAGGCCCCCCATCAGCCCCAGGTCTCACATCCACCCCAGGCCCCCCCATCCACCGCAGGCCCTACATGCACTGCAGGGGCAGAAGGGCAGGATGGCCTGACACTGGGCCCTGACATGGGGGCAGCTGCGTCTGGGGAAGCCTCTCTCTCTCCCTTCGCCCCATCGTCCAGCTGGATCTGGCTGGCAAGTCCCGGCCTGCCTGAGCCCTTTCCCCCCTGGGCCGGTGCCTCCTGCATCCAGAGCCCCCAGCCCCACACTTTCAGGCTGACTGACCCTGAGCTGTGATGTCTCTGCCCCCCCCCCCAGCATGGCTGGCTGTTTGACTGCCAGCCCCACCCTCCTCCAGGCAGGGACCGCAGCACCACCTCAGGACACCTAGTGGTCACCCTGCTTGGTCCTTTGGACCATGGGCCCCAAGGGCCTGAAGCAGGCCGGGCCTGGCAGGGCCCTACCCAGTGGCTGTTTCCTTTTGGCTTTGGAGATTGCCCCCAGCTTCTAGATTTGCTTTGCTGCTGAATTGGAGAAGGAGGGGAGGGGCACGGGAGGGGCACGGGAGGGGGGGAGCAAGGAGAAAGGGCTGCAGGCAGGGGGTAGTGGGGGGCTGGGGGTGGAGTCCAGAGTTCCTGGGCCTGGCTGCTGGCTGTTCTGGGGTGGGCTCTGCGCCACGCTGGGTGGGCATGGCAGGACAGAAGCTGGGGGAACTGGGCCCTGCCAGTCATCCCATCTGAACCAGGGCAACAGTGGCCACCTCGTCCTCGTCCAGGTCTCCTCCTGGGTCCTTTGCAGGGGAAGAGACCTCTGTGTCAAGGCCCAGGCCCTGCCTCTCACCTTGACCTTGGGCAAGCCACTTCCTTCTTTGGGCCTCAGCCCCTCCATACCTACCCCCCTCACCTGGCTGCTGGGTACCACAAATGGATTTATTCATTCAACCAACACACACTGAGTGCCAGGTGTTCAGGAAAAGCAGAGAGGGCAGGTGCGATGGTGCTGTTCAGGGAGTGGTTAGGGTTCTCAAGCTCCAGGCTACTTTAGGCTAGTGCTTCCCTTTCCCGGGTGGGGAAACTGCTTGGCCCACATCAGACTGTGGTGGGCCAGGTTTCTGACTCGGAGCCCCCAGCACTTTGCATCACTGCGCAGGTCCTGCTAGTGGGAGGAGTTAGCACAGCATGGGGGCCATGGGAAATAGTGCGGTGGTCTGCTCCACAAGGCCTTCACCTGCTCCAGGACTCCCTTCTTGGAGTGAGGCTCTAAATGCCAGGTGCAGGGGTAAGTGCCAGGGCCAAAGATGGGTGTGGGGGGCAGTGCGCATGGCACTCTGTGTGTAGGGCTGGGCACCCAAGGTACGTTCAGGAGCTGGTGACATGATGGTACGAGTGAGGACTTGGACCCTGGATGAGTGTGGCAGGCAGCACAGGCCCCTGCAGGGCTGGGAACACTGTCCTCGGCAGCCTGGGGACAGAAGCAGGTCCTCTGCTCAGCTGTCAGGCCCCTGGAAGAACAGCCCACGCGTGGCTGCAAGAATCTGAGGCCCGGGAGGGTGAATCAGGGAAGACTTGCTGCGGGAAGGGGTAGGAGGGGAATGGCAGCTGGAGGAGAATATGGGAATGTGGAAGGTTGTGCAACGGGACCTGGCACCCATGAGTGAGCATCGGGCTCATGGGAGAAGAAGGATCCTGAGAAAGGAGGTGCTGCAGGGGAGCGCTTGAGGCCTGGAGCCTGTGGGCTGGAAAGGGAGAGAGTGCTTTCTGTGTAGAGCACTCCATGGCTCCCCAGTGCCCTCCAGGCCCTGGCCCAGGCTCTCTCGGGCCGCAGTCCAGGCCTCTACAGCATTGGGCCCAGAAAGAGTGTGGGCCTTGGAACCTGGTAGTGAATCCCAGATGTGCTACTTACAAAGCTCTGTGACCTTGGCGGGTGACTGAACCAATCTCAGCCTCCATCTCCCCCTCTGGAAAATGGAGAGGCAAGCACCTAATTTGCAGGGCTGTGAGGATGGATGGAGATGGTGAGCCCAAGGCAGACTGGCCAGTCTGGCCTGCAGAGCAAGTTAGGACCTAATGCCCCAGCATTTCATCCCATGTCTCCCTGCTCAGGAGCAGCCCTCCCCAGCCCTCCTGCTCTTGTTCCCCCACCGAGGTCTGGGCGCCTTTTATCCTCACTCATCTGTGGGCCCCCAGGACGGAGTGGGGTGGAGGGCCTGCTGCTGGAATGCATAACTGAGCGATGGGGTAAATGAGGCAGAGGGAGGGAAGGGCCAAAGTCCAGAGCCCTGCCTTGCCAGCCTCTGCTCAGAGTTGGCAGGTGCTGTCCAGGGCCTGCTGCTTGTCCCAGGGCAGTGGGAGGGCTGGGCCGTGGCAAAAGCCCCCCAGGACCCAGGGAGGTACTCACAGGGTTGTCTTAGAGCCGGACTTGGTTGGGAAAGTGCAGTGTTTCCTTCCCTTTGGGGCCCGGGCCTCATCCCTGCTGCTCCTCGTAACTGCTGGGTCCCAGAGCCTGATGCTGGTCACATGCTGTGTCCTGTGTGTATGCTGTTGGGGCACAGGTGTGACACACATACATGTGCCTGTATGTCGGGCTGCAGTGAGTGCCCGCCTGCGTCCTGTGGGATACTGGCCATTGCCTGTGGCGGCCCCAGAGAGTTCTGGCACAGTGCCCAGCCCTGACTGTCCACCATGAGTGGCAGTGCTGCCTAGCAGGGCCCAGCCTGCTCCCGCCGAGGCCTCAGTGGGTGTGTGTCCCTGTCTGGCTCCCCACAGCCCTGCGCCAGCTCCTCCCGGGGATCTGGGCAGCCTGGGCCTGGCCCTTCCCTTCCCAGTCCAAGGGCGGGCGTGGGGACTGCTTGGCGGGCTCGCCTCTGGCTAAGACCCAGGTGCAGGCAGTGCTCATAGCCCCACGCACCACCTCTCCCCCTGCACCCCCCAACCAGGCTGGGCAGACAGGAAAATACCAGACATAGTTGTGCAAAGGTGGCTGCAGGCAGGCGGGCTGCAGGGGGTGGAGGCCCTTGAGATGGGGGCCTGGAAGCCACTGGCTTGAGGGAGGCTTCTGTGCCAGGCTGGCCCCTGCAGCTGGACAGACATGCACATCTGTGTGAGTGTGCATGTGTGGGCCGGGCCCATGAGTGAGTCGCTCTTCCCTACCCTCACTGTCCCCCCCCCCCCCCGCCCCAGCCTGGTGGCATTGGCGAAGCCAGGACTGGTGAGGGGGTGGGCACAGGGGCGGGGAAGCCGGCCTTGAGCCTCCCAGCTTCAGCACTGCTGAAGTATCTGGGTGACCTGGGGAGGCCAAGGGATTGCATGGGGCACCACCCCCCCCCCCAGGGCCAGGAACCACAATCCTCAGTCTACTAGTTGCCAGCATCTCCTGCATGCCAGGCACTGGCCCGCCTCTCCCTGCGGGATGTCCTGGGTCCCCAACTTGCCGATGAGCTGACACCTGACACCTTATGTGATACCTGTTTGTGACTAAGGCTCACGGGGGCCACAGGGACCTATCTGAGGCCCCACAGCCATGGGCCAGAGCGCAGGGGACTGGGAGCAGCTAGCCTGACCCTGGCAGCGCTATCTAAACATGCCTGAGTGAGGTTTGGCACCCACTGCTATTCAAGGTGCTGCCCGCCTGAGGGCTTTCCTGAGGCCTCCACAGCTGAGCGCTGAGAGCTTGCCCCTGGCTGGGTCACCTGGGGCGCTGGTGCTCCCACCTGGGTGGGGTCTGCCCTCCCACGGGAATCTGGGGAGGCCCCCCAGGGCTGGCTGAGGGCCCATCTGGGATGGGGGAGGGAGGGTCCTGCCTGCTGAGAGGTTCCCAGGGAAGGCCAACCCCTCCGGCTTCCAGGAAGTGCGGCCTGCCCTGGCCCCTCTCCTCTCTTCTGGGACCCGCTGGGGCTGGGCGAGGCCTCAGGATAAGCCCCTCCCCTGGGTCCGGGAGGAGGCCTGCTCCTCCCAGGGCTGCTCGGGCCTCCAGGGCCGCCCTCCTTCTCTTTGAGCAGTTGGGCCCTGGAAGGTGGCTTGGGTCAGCTGTGGCCACTGCACAGGACAGCTGATGCCTGAGGCTCTCTGAGGGGCACAAGCTTGTTTAGTAGTACCTTAAAATGAAGGCCGGGCGCGCTCAGGTGACCGTGAGACTGTGTTGTCTGTGGACACAGGAGGCCAGTCACCCCACAGAGCTGTCCTCACAGCTCCAGACTAGCCAAGGCTGGACGGTTCAGTGATGGTGACAGTTAATTCAACAAGGGTGACCAGGACCTACTACGTGCCCAGCATTGTTTCAGTTGCTGAATATGACATAATAATGGGAAACATTAAGAAATCACTGGATGTGTGCGTCACTAGCCAAAACCCAAGGAAGGGTTCTCATTACTATTACCATCATCCCATTTTCGAGGTGAGGACAGTGAGGCGGGGAGGTGACTTGCCCTGTCACTTGGGCAGGAAGTAGCAGAGCGGTGGTCTGACCTGCACTTGGGCCTGCCCACTCAGGGGGGTGGGGGGTGCTGAGAGGGTGAGGTCTCCCCTGCCCCAGCCCCTGCCGCTGGGCTGCCAGGAGGGTGGAGCCCTTGGCCAGAGCAGGGAGGGAGCCGCAGCAGTTCCCAGGAATGGGGGGCCATTTGCTTTGGCAGCATATCTGCCCTCGGCTCTCCAAGCCTCCCTGTGCCCCCCCCCCCACCATAGCTCATCCCTCCAGCGCCCACCTACTGCCTGCCGCCCCTCCTAGGCTCTGTACCTAACTCCCACAAACCCCTGGGAAAGGATGGGGTGCTAGGCGGGAGGGCTTTTGCCCTCCCCTCCGCACACATCCATGGGCACAGAGGGTCTGGTGAGCTTGGCTTCTGGACTCACCTGGGCTTGCAATCTAGGTCTGCCGCAGACAAGCTGCTTGACCCTGGACAGGTCACTTAACCTCCCTGAGCTGCAGTGATTACATCTGTAAGATGGGGGGGCCCTCGGCACCTGCCTTCACAGGTGCTCGCTCTTCCCCTGGCTGTCAGCAACTGGCTGTTGGTCCTGTTGTGGGGTGATGTGTGCCCAGGGCTTCCAGTGGGCTTGCTGCCCGCCTGGCCCTTGGTGTCCCCAGCTTTGGGAAGTGCGTGTTGATAGAGATGATCCCAAAGCAGCACAGGGGAGGCTGGGGACTTGCTTCCCCGCTCCGTGTGGGATCAGGAAGGCCACTGGGCTTCAAGAGGTGCATCCCGAGCTGTTTTCCCCGGGTCCTAAGCCAAAAGGGCCACGGCTGACCGAGAAAGGGCAGTTTGGGGACTACGGGGCAATCAGGGGTGTCCCTCCCCCCCACCTTACAGGGCGCTGGCCCGCCTCTGGGGGTGGGTATGCCCAGGCGCCCCCTCTGCGCTCCCAGGAGGGCCCCTGGCGGCAGCGCCCCGACACCCCCACTCGGTGCGCGCCGCGGGTGGGCTCCCAGGTGGGCGGGGCGGGGGCTCTCGCAGCGGCCCGTACAATAGCGGCCATTGTCTGGGCCAGCGGCGGGGCGGCGGGGGTGCAGCCCACCCTCGGGGTGACCCCCGCCCCCGGGAGGCCGCGGCCCGCCGGTGGTCCCCGCGCCGCCCCGCTTCCTCCCGCTCCCCGGGCTCTAATTAGTTCCTTTCGCAGCTGGAGCCGTGGCTGGCGACCACCTCAGCGCCGCCTCCCGCCCCCCCTCCCCGCGCCTGCCCCCCCCCCCCCCCCCCCGCGCCCGCCCTCTGGGTCCCCCGCCCCGCCCCCCGCCTGGGCGCTGGCCCGGGTCGCCTCCCGAGGGGGCCCCGCTGCGCCGCCGAGCCCGGGACGGTGCCACCCTGGCGGTCGCCCGCCCCCCTCCTCGGCCCCAGAACAAAGAGCAGAGCCCCAGTTCAGAACCGGCGTCTGCAGGCTGGGGGAGGGGGGAGAGGGGAGTGGAAGGAGCCGCCTCGAGGTCGGCCAAGGTCAGGACAGGGGAGGTCACAGGGGGTCTTCCCCTTGCTGTGGGGCCACCTCTGGGAGGACGCGCCTGGGTGGGGCCGGCCTAGGGTTGGGGATGCTGAGAGCTGTGCGCCTTTGGGGTGGCTTCTTCCTCCTTTCCCGGGAGTGGGGGGGTGGGGGCTGGGCCTCTGGACTGGGTTCTGGCTTCCATTCCAATGAAGCTCTGCCTCCTTGGGCAAAACCTAGTGACAGGAAGTGGGGGGGGGGGCTCTCTGGGGACTGGGCCTGCTGGTTAAGGGGGGCGCCGGAGTCCCCACTCCCACCTGGGCACTGTGCCTGCCCCACCCTGGTTAACACACTCCTTTTTTTCGGGGCCTCCCTAATTGTGGGTGGATGCAGGTCTCCTGCACATCTCCAGAACAAGATAACAGGGTCTAGGGCTCCTCCCTGGACCCCTTCTGGCTTAGGGCAGAAGGGCAGATGCCAAAAAGGCTGTTACCTGGGCAGGGATGCCAATCACAGGGTCAGTTTAAATTCCCAGTCCCCAAACCATCTTGCTACATGGTCCGGTTGGGGCTGGGGGGGATGGAGGCTGTGGCCCTAGGCCCGCTGAAGGACCAGGCCACCAGCCCTTCCTGGCTCCTGAATTCTTAATCAGCATAAATATTTACTTCCTTCCTCCCCTTCCAGGCTCCCAGCACAGAGGAGCTTCAGGGAGGTTGGACTGGGCCTGTGTCTAAAAATAAACAGGTAGAGGGATAGGCAGACAGACAGACATAAGGGGAGGGGGTCAGGCGGAGGGCAGCTCCCTGTCCAGCCAGAGGGAGAGTGGAAGGGCCCAAGGTCCATCCATCACTGTCACCCACCCACCTGCCCACCTTGGGTCTGGAGCTCCTAAAGGACCAGGTGGCAGCCTGATGGGCATCTCTGGCCCATGTGTGGCCTGGGGGGCAAATCCAAACGGATCTGACTGCTCCTACCTAATGCAGTTTAACTGGGGCAAGTCGGGTCACAGATGGGGTCCCACAACCAAGTGTAGCTGCCCCTCCTTGGGCTCCGAGAGTTGCCATGTAGCTGGTAGGGTCTTGGAATGTCCTAGAAGCAGAGGGTCCTAATTTAGGTAGGGGACTGCCTTGTTGTGTCCCCATGTGCTTGGAGGGTCTTGGCAGAAGTAGAGCTTTTCAAGGGAGATAGATGAGCCAGGACCTGGCACCAGAGAAAACTGTTTAAAGTTGCTGAGGTACGTGGCCGGGAAAAAAGATGAGTGGGGCCATAAAGGCTGTCCTGCTCCTTCCAGCTCCGTGAAGCAGCTCTGCACACGGGTGGGCATCTCTGGTTCCCACGGGGGGAGAGAGAGGTGTGTGTGTGTGCACACAGCTGAAATGTGTGGTCATGTACCATGTGGCGGTTACAAGGATGTTCTGTATTAAGTTATGAAAATGTGGAAAGAATGGTGAATGACGTGGAGTGTCTCATAGTTTTGGCTTGTTTAGCGGATAGATTTTTGGGTGATTATAATCATCCCAATTAGCAAACACAAGGATACACTTTGACCACATGTGGAAGGATTGCCCCTGGAAAAACTTTTGAGTTTGGAATACAGCGTTGACCTTGCTTGCTCTCGGGTCATTTGTATGTGAAGAAAATCACGCCATTGAGAAGTTCTAAGGGATGGTGAAAATACCAGTGTGAGAACTTCTAATAAAAGAGTATCATCACCACTAAAAAAAATGATGTATGGTATATATTTTATTAACCACCCAGCAGAGCTGGTTCACTTCCCTCCAACCCTGTCCCTGGCTGGCCTGGCTGCACCACAGTCCCCAGCTGCCCCCTGGTGGCGGCTCAGAACCCTCTGGCTCCATGGACTTATCAGCACCTCTCTTCAGCACCTCTCTTCAGCACCTCCCCTGGGAGCAAGGGCACCTGTCTGCACCCCCATCTCTTGGGCCAGGCTCTGCACACCTTGCCTGAGACAGGCTCTCAGCTGCCTTCCCTTGGAGGTGACCACAGCTGCCCGGGAGCCCCGACACCAGCAGCACTTGTGATCAGTAGCTGAGAACCACTAGTGGCTTCCTTGGAGGACACCCGCTCTTGGCCTGGTTCTGGGCCCTCAGGCTCAAGCCGGGCATGTGATTCTGGGCACCACTTTCCACTCGGTCAGAAATGACCTTTGGGACTTCACTGACCAGCTCCAGGGAGGTCTGGCCTTCAATTGGTAGCTCCACCACTTCTTAGCTCTGTGACCTGAGGCAGTGTCTCTAAAAATCAGTTTTCATGGCAAAATGGACCCTCTGAGCTTTGCCTCCAGAACTGACTTGAGGGTAGTGGAGATGGAAGCTCTCAGCAGGTGGCTGGCACTCATGCGACCTGGGGCCAGAGCCACTTGGAAGGTCCCCCTTCCCAGGGAGACAGCCTTCAGGCTGCTGCACATCCACACCTCCCTCCCCTGGCGGCTTCAGGGGCTGCAGCAGGAGAAGCCTGAGGTCACGGTGTCACAGCACAGCTCCTGTCCTCCCCCAGGTTCCTGCCTGAATACCAGCTTGGGAACTCCCCACTGCCCGCAGCCACCTCCAACGCAGCCCCCCATCACCATGCACTCCTTGGACGAGCCGCTCGACCTGAAGCTGAGCATCACCAAGCTCCGGGCGGCGAGAGAAAAGCGGGAGAGGACGCTGAGTGTGGTCCGGCATCGAGCTCTGCACAGGGAGCTCGGCCTGGTGGATGACAGCCCCACGCCGGGCTCCCCAGGCTCTCCGCCCTCAGGTACAGCACCCCTGGTGGGGCTGGGGCTCCCAGGCCCTGATGGAGCCATAGCAATGGGAAGAACGTCTGGGGTGTATCCCCCAGGATGTAACCAGGCCCCTCACGGCTTTCAGCTTAGAGCTCTGTCCCTTTATTCTCCATCTCTGGAGGGGACATTGTCCCTGGGGGGAGGCAGCTGCCCAGTTCATGAAGCTGGCACAGCAGAGCCAGGATTCAAACCAGGCCTCTGAGAGGACATGGAGGAGCTAGTAAGGGGGAGCAGGCAGCTCACAAGCAGTGACAAAGGCCCTGTGACCCACCTCCTGGGCTTCAAGGCAGCATAGCCAGTCAGTCAGGTCTGGGGAGACTGGGGACCAAGCCCAGCAAGTGCTTCTCAGGGGGTGCTTGGGGCTCAGGACATCTGCTCTGCTTCCTTGGATCCTGAAAACCAGACCTCCATGTCTGAGCTAGAGGGCTCTGGAAGCAGCCTGGCCCAAACCCCTCATGTTACACAGGGAGCAGTGAGGCAGGAAGGGGCCCAGGAGGAGTCAGAAAGGTCCCTACCTGCCAGTGTGACAGCGAGCCAGGAGCCTGGCTTCCAATTCCTGCTCACTGGGTACTTTCCACTTCTGGTCTTAACCAATGGCTGACCTCTCATGGCGGCAAAAGTCACATTGGTCAACTGTGCAGGTGGCTGCTCAGATGCTTGGGGTCCTGGGGTGGTTTGGGGTGTGGCTGGGGTCTGCTCCCAGGGTCATGGGAGGGTGGTTCAGAGGACTCAGCTCCAGCGTCCCTGAATAGTGCTTCTCCCTTAGGCTTCCTGCTGAACCCCAAGTTCCCTGAGAAGGTCGAGGGACGCTTTTCGGCAGCGCCTCTGGTGGACCTCAGCTTGTCACCGCCATCTGGGCTGGATTCTCCCAATGGCAGCAGCTCGCTGTCCCCCGAGCGCCAGGGCAATGGGGACCTGCCTGCAGTGCCCAGTGCCCCGGTAAGGAGGGCATGCGGGTTCTGGAAGAGGTGGATTTGTTTTCTGGAAAGGACCACAAACTAGGTGGCTTAGGACAACAGAAAGGTATTATTCCATCAGTCCTGGGAGCTGAAGCCTGAAGCAAGGTTGTGCTCTGTCCCAAGGCTCTGGGCAAGATTATTCCCTCACTTCTTTCCAGCTTCTGTTGGCTCTCAGTGTTCCCTGACTTGTAGCTGTGTCACTTCAACCTCTGCCTCTGGTGTCACCTGCCTTCTTCCCTCTCTTGTGTGTCTCTGAGTTCAAATCTCCCTTTCTCTTATGAAGACATCCATCACTGGATTTAGTGCCCCCCAATCCAGTATGACCAGGGGTGGGGGGCAGAGGGAGAGGGAGAGAGAGAATCTTAAGCAGGATCTAGGCCCAGGGTGGAGCCGAAGCCGGGTTTGATCTCCCAACCCTGCCATCATGCCCTGAGCTGAAATCAAGAGTCAGACTCTTAACCGACGGAGCCACCCAGGTGCCCCGAGTATGACTTCTTAACTTGACTGCATCTGCAAAGACCCTATTTCCAACTAAGGTCACACCCACAGGTACAGGGACATATGACCCTGGGGGCCGACTCAACCTGCCACAGAAGGAGACACAGGGGGTCTGGGTGCACTGGCCCGGGTGGGAGCACTGACAGCTCTGCCCTTCCCGTCTTCCCCAGGACTTCCAGCCACTGCGCTATCTGGATGGCGTCCCAAGTTCCTTCCAGTTCTTCCTGCCTCTGGGCTCCGGGGGGGCCCTGCACCTGCCTGCTTCCTCCTTCCTCACCACCCCCAAGGACAAGTGCCTCTCGCCAGAGCTACCCCTGCCCAAACAGCTGGTGTGTCGCTGGGCCAAGGTGAGTGGGGGGGCGGAGGCTGGGGCTGGGGCCAGGGCCAGGGCGGCCCCATGTAGACCCAGAACTCTCCCCGGCCCCACAGTGTAACCAGTTCTTTGAGCTCCTGCAAGACCTGGTGGATCACGTCAACGATTACCACGTCAAGCCTGAGAAGGACGCAGGGTACTGCTGTCACTGGGAGGGCTGTGCCCGCCATGGCCGAGGCTTCAACGCCAGGTGAGGGAGGGTGAGAGGGGGGCGGGGGGAAGGGGCTCGGGTGTCAGGCGAGCTGAGCCGAGCTCCCCTGTGCCCTCCCTGGAGCAGGTACAAGATGCTCATCCATATCCGCACACACACCAATGAGAAGCCGCACCGCTGCCCTACCTGCAGCAAGAGCTTCTCACGCTTGGAAAATCTGAAGATCCACAACCGGTCGCACACAGGTGAGGAGCTGGGCTGGAGGGCGGGGGCTGGGCGGCTGGGCATCCTGCGCATCCAAGGAGGCGGCGGAGGGGAGGGGGGCAGTCTCATTGCTTAGCAGTCCTGTTCCAAGTGCCACTCCTGGCTGAAGCCTCTCCTGTGGGTGCGACCCTCGACATCCACCCCTGGAGCACTCAGCACTCAGGATGTGATCGTCCAAGTGCTGCCACCTGGGAGGCAGTGTGTGCTTGCTCCTCACTGGGCTCCAGCACACTGTGGGGCCGGCACTGGTGAACAGAGCCACACACCTAATTTTAAATTTACTAATTGCCAAAAAAATTTTTTTTAATTAAAATAATTCTAATTGCCACATTAAAAAAAAAGGATAAAGGGATAGGTGAAATGAATTGTAATGAAATATTTTCTTGAATCCGATATATTAAAAAAAACTATCAATGAGACGCTGGAATTATTTTGTACAAAGTTGTGGAGTCACAACCTGGTGTGTATTTTTCCCCTCGCTCACAGCCCATCTCTGTTTGGGCCAGCCGCACTTCAAAGGCTCAGGGCCGCGAGTGGCCATTTCGTGGACCCAAAGGTGTTCTGCTGAGCCAGGACCAAATACAGCACAGGGCGCCGTCTCGCGGGGGTGACCTGGGCCGCCTCCCAGTGGGTCTTCCCGGGAGTACACACACAGATTTGTGGGTTGAAGCGGTCACGTCATCCACAAATTAAAGCACAGGACGGAGGCCGGGGGCACACAGGGCTGGCTTCTGTGGCTGCGCCCCGCCGTCCCCACCCGGGATCAGATCTCGTGCCGGGTGCTGGGGACACCGTCTCCCACATCAGACAGTCCGCGCTCTCGGGGAGGTCTCGGTGTCGGGTGGGGGGCCTGGGGCTGCCCAGCGTGTGGGTGGGGGTTAGGACACTGGGCTGGGGAGAGGCCCCTCACGCCGCCCCGCCCCACAGGTGAGAAGCCCTACGTCTGCCCCTACGAGGGCTGCAACAAGCGCTACTCCAACTCCAGCGACCGCTTCAAGCATACGCGCACCCACTACGTGGACAAGCCCTACTACTGCAAGATGCCCGGCTGCCACAAGCGCTACACGGACCCCAGCTCACTGCGCAAGCACATCAAGGCCCACGGCCACTTCGTGTCTCACGAGCAGCAAGAGCTCCTGCAACTGCGCCCGCCCCCCAAACCACCGCTGCCCACCCCTGATGGCAGCCCCTATGTCAGCGGAGCCCAGATCATCATCCCCAACCCCGCTGCCCTTTTTGGAGGCCCGGGCCTGCCCGGCCTGCCCCTCCCCCTGGCCCCTGGCCCCCTTGACCTCAGTGCCCTGGCCTGTGGCAACGGTGGGGGTGGTGGGGGTGCAGGGGGCATGGGCCCCGGGCTGCCGGGCCCCGTCTTGCCCCTCAATCTGGCCAAGAACCCGCTGCTGCCCTCACCCTTTGGGGCTGGTGGACTGGGCCTGCCTGTGGTCTCCCTCCTCGCTGGCTCCGCTGGCGGCAAGGCCGAGGGGGAGAAGGGGCGTGGGGCAGTGCCCGCCAGGTCTCTGGGCATGGAGGGCCGCAAGACCCCCCTTGAGAGGACGGAGAGCAGCCGCTCCCGGCCAAGCCCCGACGGACTGTCCCTGCTGCCCGGCACCGTGCTGGACCTGTCCACGGGCGTCAACTCCGCGGCCAGCAGCCCAGAGGCACTCACTCCTGGCTGGGTGGTCATCCCGCCAGGCTCCGTGCTGCTCAAGCCGGCAGTGGTGAACTGACCGCCCGGCGGACAGCTACCTGCGGCCCTGCCCCTGACGAACGGAAAGTCTTCTGCGAAATAGCAATAATGTCCTCCTGCCCCCAGGGCCTGGGTGGCTGTGTCCCCCCCGCCCCCCGGTAGACCCAGCCCCAGACAAAGCTGGGCAGCAAGGATGGTGCTAGAAGGTCATTGGTGGTGTCCCAGGCTCCGGAGGGGGAACTGGCCCTGCCAGCCAGGGAGGGCTGTGCTCCTGGGTGCTGAGGCCTTGCTCACCTCTGGCCCTCCCCCTGCCCTGCCCCCCCCCTCGGTCCCCCAGCCTGCCCACCCTGGTGCCTCCCTCATTCAGTCGCCAGCCTGGGTCGGTGACCCTCCCTCCCTGCCTTGCCCACCTGCTAGACCTGTCCCCGTCCTGCCTAGCCTCTCTGGGCCCCTGCTCTGGGGGCTTCTTGGACCCCTTTCCCTCTGGCCCACTCTCCAGAGGGAGAGAAAGACAGACGCAGGCAAAGCCACAGGAAGAAGCCACCATATCCCTATGACAAGGTGCCTCCAACCTCAGAGAGGGAGGCCCGCTCTGCCAGCTGCCCCTCACCACTAGCCCATCCAAAACCAGCCAGCACTACCTGAGGGTCGGCCCCTTCTCTGGGCTGGGTGCTCTCCAAAGCGAGGGGATTGCTGACCACTCCCCTGCCCCTTCTCTGCTGGGCCTCCTCCCTCTGCTTTCAGGGAGCCCTGAGTGAGGAGGCCAGACGCCAGGACCCTGGGCCCTCATTCGGCTCAGGGAATGCTGGGGCAGGGCCTGGCCTGGGGCAGTGCTACTCAGCACAAGGGACTCTGGAGGCTTGCAGGGTTTCAGTAGGTGGGAGGCTGGCTGGGGACAATCCCAGGCTGGGGCACAGCTCCCACTCTGGGGGTGCCAAGTCACAGCGTCACATGGGGGAAGGTAGGGCTCCAGGTCAGTGCTGGGCTTGCGAGCTTTCCAGAGGCCACGAACTGAAAACCCTGGGCTTGGGGGTGGTGGAGCCATGGGAGGGCCCCTCTGTTGGGAAGGGGGAAGAGGAAGGAACCCAGGGTTTACGACATGGCTGTTTCCTTTGTCTTTTCCCAACTGAGCCTCTGTCCTAGAGGTGTCCCCCCCCCCCCCCCAACAGGGCATGGGCCAGAATAAGCTAAGGATGCTGGTGTTCCACTGCCCCATCGTGCCAGGCCCGGGGGGCCTCAGCATAGGCACACCCCCACCCTTGCTGTTCCCTCTGGAGGTGGCCTGGCGGTCAGGACTTTTGGCTCCACAGCCACATGACCAAGCACTCCATTTCCCCTGCTGTAGAACAGGGAGCTGCAGGCCAGCAGTGGTGGTGGCAGCAGCCCAGCAGCTCCAGGGTCTCCCAGCTGCTCCTCTGAGCAGCTCTGCAGACTCCACCCTTTCCTGGACCGCCCTTCTGTCCTAGAGGGGTCACCCTGACCCGGCCTGCCCTGACAGGGCCTGGCAGTGCTGGCTCTGCCCCTTGAAGGGGCTGTGAGTGAAGCAGGAGGGAGCTGGTCTCCTTTCTTTGGGCCCCCCAGGACCCAGGCCTTAAGTCCCCACTTGGGGGTGAGGGCTTTGAGACTCAAGCCCAGGGAGCAGAGGAACAGGGCACTGAAAGGTGACATTAGCTCAGCATGTGACTTGGTGACAGACCAGGCTCGAGAGGGCTGGTGTACGTGTTGTTGTTGTGGGTTTGTTGTTGCACATTCCAGGATATCAGTATTTTAACAGGTTCTAAGTGCCTTTCTATCGTAGCTTATGTTTTTCCTCCTCTTGGCTCCATTGCTGTTAGCATAGAGTTTAAAAAAAAAAAAGAGATAAGCTAATGACTATAACAATATATTCCTCCATGTGAGAGGAAGTTTATAAAGAAACAATAAAAGTGAGTTGCAAAGATGGTTTCTGTCTTGGCTGTGCCATGAGCGGAGCCGCCCTTCTTGAGAACACTGACTGCCCCGTGCCTGGTTTGGGTCAGCACGGGCCCTGTTCTGGGGCTTCCTTCCAACCCTGTGGATGCCACAACGGCCAGACCTGCTCCTGGGAGCTGGGAGGGAGCAGGTCCTGAGGGCACTGAGATGGAAGATTCTGGATGAAGCATCATGGGTCCGGGTCCTCATCCTGCCACCACCTGCTGTGACTTTGGTGAGCATCTCACTTCTGGGGGAGACACAACTCCCTGGCCTCAGTCCAACCAGAGTCTGGCAAAGGCTTCTCTTTCCCGGCGTCACTGGAACATTCCAACCAGATTCCAGAGATGCTGGACTGAAACCCAGCTCAAGGAGAGGTGGCCTGTGACAGAGCCAGGGGCCCAAGGCTCTGTACCCAGAGGGAAGGGCAAGGGCAAGGGCAAGTCTGAGGATGGTGATGCTGGAGGGGCCTGGAGCTGGCGCCCTGACAACAGGAGTGGCCACGTCTGGTACGTGACAGCTCAGCGGGCAGGGCTGGACTGGCTGGCTTCTGGCCAACCTCACCCACCCCAGCCCTGCAGGGTGTCAAAGGCATGTTAACAGGGATATAGCGCTGCTGCCTCCCCTCCCCACTGGCCGGAAGAGCAGGCTGCCTTCTGGAATCTGGATATGTGCATTGAAAAATGCAGAAAAGACATTTATTACCAAACTATAAATTAGAGGAGGTGGATGGGGTGCAGTAGGAGGAGCTGAGTGGTCATGTTTTGGGCATCTGCTCCTTCTCTCTGTCCTCCTGGGCCTGGATCCTGAGCTCCTCCTGCAGGCGCTCCCAAGCTCGGACCACCTGGGGAGGGAGTTAGAACCGGGTAGGGCAGTGAGCGAGCGGGATGGGCCTCTGTCCTTTCCGGTCCCCGCAGAGCAGTGGGCATATCTGAGCTAACAGCTTGGGAAACACAAGCACTGCCTCTGCCGGTGCGCAGCATCCCCCCGGGGCAACCAGGCCCAGGCACACCCTGCCGTCTGCCGGCTAGTGGTCCTGTTCCACAGCCATGGCTGCTAGGAGGGCCACTCCCCAGGGTGACAAAGGGCCCAGGCCAATTCAGCCCAACCGGCCAGGTCCTGTGGGGCTGAGATAGCAGAGGGAGTGGCAGTCGAGGGGGGCCTGCCTGAGGCTGGGGCATCAGGGAAGGACCTGGGGCCTTCCTGCCTGTCAGGCTCTGAACCGCCTGGAAATAAGGGACCCCCAGTAAGAACAGGCCCTTGGCTTAACCTCCTCCCAACCTCAAGAGCACTTACCTTGGACTGCAGGTAGAAGGAGCCACCCACGGATTTATCATTCACCTTGAACAGGTGTTCGTAGTTCTGCGGGGGGGGAACGACACGGTGAGAGGGTGTGCGGTCTCTGGGTTACAGAGGCAGGGGAAGCTAGGAAATGACAAAGAAGGAAAGCCAAAGGGTTCAACCCTGCTGCCCCACGTGCCCTGCTATGCAACCCCAGAAGCCACCTGTCACTGCTAGGGGACAGAAAGGTGGACAGGTGCCCACGGAGGGAAGGGACTCTGCCTCAGCCACTGCCTGCCTTGGGCCTAAAAACAAAGGAGTGACAGCAGCTCCCACAATGAGGGCGTCCACACTGGCTGCAGCCACAGCCTCCATATCTGCCCCTTTCCCTGGGCCACCTTCACTCTTCCTGATTCTGGTGGCCTGACCCTGCAGCCCCTGATCTGGTCTGTCGAGGCAAGGCCTGTCTCGGAACCAGTCTCACCTTTTGGATCTCCTCCGGGCTCAGCTTGGAGACATTGAGAATCTGCTGGGCCTCTTGGAGGCTGAGGCCAGACAGGTTGGAGGCAGCTGCAGACTGGTGTCCAGCACGTCCTCGAGCATCAGCTGCTGCCCGGCTGGCTGTGTGGACACACGGGTGAGTGCTCAACCTTTAGCAGCCCAGGGGTTCCCCTGGGCATTCCAAGTGGGCAGCTCAGCCTGCCAGGTGGCAGGGGAATAGACACATGCAGGGACAGGGTGCATCCCTTCTCCAGGAGCGGTTGTATTTGGGGGAGTATATGAAGTGAGGACAGATTTACCCCACTGGGACAGCGGGCAAGGGGTATGGTTCCAACCTAGAGCACGAGAGGTCCCTGTCCCACGTCTCTCCCTTACCCCTCATCCCAAGTGACAGCATGTTGGGGAGCTTTAGGCCATAATGGGAAGCAGAGTGAAGCTGCAGGTGGGAAGAGGCAGTAATAGCTCAGTTGAGACCTGGCTGCCCACCAGTTACCTAGGCCACCAAAGCAGGTGGCTCAGGTGACCTCTTCCCTTTCAGTGACCCTAGATTCAGGAGCCATTAAACTTTTTCTTAAAGGGTCAAAGAGTAAATATTCTAGGCTTTGCAAGCCAATTAAAGTCTGTGTTGCAATTACTTGACTGCCCTGTAAGCAGCCAGAGGGTATGGCTGTGTTCCAATAAAAACTTTATTTACAAAAATAGGTAGCCAGGTGAACAAGCTTGCCAACTCCTACCTCAATGTTCAGGTCAACCAGGTTTCCCTTTTATGAGAATGTCCTAAAATCCCACAATGTCCCCCTCCACTGGGAAATGCCAGGTAGCCAGAACCCCAGCCTGCAGAGGGGTTTCCTGCATTCACCATAGGGCCACAATGAGGGGCCACAGATAGGAGGAAAATGTGACCTGGGCAGGAACTCCCAGGGGCTCAGGCTTACCTGCAAACTCCTGCCGCAGGGCCCGGGCAAAGGCCCTGCCCACCACCTGCACCCCCATCACAATGATCTGGGCCAGGTATTTGGCCTGTGGGCAAAGCAGGTACCTGGTTAGCAGGTTACATTCTCCAGAGACGGGACCCTGGAAGTGACTGCTGAATGTAAGGTCTCTGAGGTTGTGAAGCACAGAGCAGCAGCCACAGGCAACTTCTTCCAAAGTACCCTGATAAAAAGCCTCTGCTTTGGGTGGCTTCAGGTGCTCACTGGATAGACGGCTGGGGGGTGAATCTGAGGGAGTCCCCAGAGGCAGATGGGACCCCCTGATCTTCAGACAGGAGGACAGGGACTAAGGCAATGGGGCTGCAGGGCACAGAGACTTCAAAAGCAACACTAGGGGGCACAGAGCAGAGCCAGGGGCTCATCCCAGACCCACCACAGATTCATCGCTGCCAGGCCAGGCCTTCCATGCTTCTGGGATAGGCAGTTCCAATCTCTGTTCAACCAGTAGGAGACTCCGGGAGCCTGGCGCTACCTCCCTTCTCCCAAGACTATTCACCACTCTTCCAAACAACAGAACAAAAGAGAAAAAGACTCTCCACCTTCAAGCAGCCAAGAGCCCACTAGGGAGGTACTTAGCCAAAGATACCGAGGACCAACTGGTGAGGGAGAGCAGGACTGGTCACCAGTTCCTCCACTGGTTCAAACACATGCAGCATCAGCTAAGCTTGCTCAGCGCTCAGGCTACAAGGACACACAGGAGCCAGCTGTGCCCGCAGAGCTCCTGCACACTGCCTATTTCTACTGGGCTGGATTTTGAGGGCAGGGAGAATCACAATGGGAATATTGGGGCTTTCAAGGCAGAGGGACGGGGTGAGCCCAACAGGAGAAAACGTAAAGGTTGTCCTTTACGTAAAGGGAGCAGGCAAGAGCATAGGGAACTTGTAAAGTTGTTCAAGACAAGATGAAAAAGGTGGCTGAGATGGGAAACCACCCAGACTTGATTGAGGACAGAGATTACATACAGACAGCACACTGGGAAATGGCCGGGTGTGGGAGACAGTACAACGCGGGTGTGCAGAGGCCCCAGAGCGCCCCCACTGCAGGTCGACACCACTCACGGGGCCCACCCCATGGTTCCCCTTCCTCTTCTCTGCACTTGTCTGCAGTCACATGTTCTGCGAGTCAACAAGTATCACCTCATCCTGGGTGCCAGTCACTGTGCCATTTAACCCAAAAACTCGACACGAGGACCAGAGGTTTAGTGATCAGCCTGAGGACACGGCTAGGACCCCAAATCGGTGCTGTTAGCCATGGCCTCCACAGGCCGCCCACCACACACAGCGTCCTGCAGGGAGGGCAACTGAGCAACCTGACCAGGATCGAGGACCCAACCCAGAGGCCAAAGAAGAGCTCATCAGATTCCAGGGGGATCTGGACTCCAGAACTGCCCTTGTTTGGCTTCCAATGAACCTGCCCTTATGGGCGGGGTGAGATGGTAGTTCTGGGACGTTAGTAGTAAAAAAATAAATGGAAGTGGTTTGGATTTCACAAGTAAGTTGAAATTTCACAAGCCCTGTATTTCACACCAGAAAGCAGAGCTCAGCGAAGGCTCCAGTGATCAAAGGGAGGGGGTGGTGCTGCAGACAGCTGCAGTGCAGGTGTCAAGACAAATAACGGATGCACTGCAGGTTGGGAAGTTGCCCAACTTCTCCCTCCGTGCCCAAAGCCCCTCTGAAGCGGGACAGGAGGTTCCCTGATGGACTTCTGGTCCCGTCTGAGTTACAGAGAGGCTGACAGGCCAGTAGGTGACTTCACAGGGTTCCCTCGGCCTACACACCCCTCGGGCCTCAGACCATACCTTTACCTGCTGCCATAGACCCCAGGGCAACCTCACTTCTCTGCCCTGAGCAGTGGCTGTTGCTCAACAATGAACATTAAGGACTGAGACTGTAACTGGGCAGCTTCCCCAGCTGGTGCTGCTGGCTTCAACCACAGTGGCACAGTAGCCCCATCGTTCCTGCTGCCAGAGCTCCATGGTTGCAGAACAGGCTGGGGTAGCCTGCAGTTTCAGAGGCTACCCTGGCTGGCCAAGGGAGCAGCCTGGCTGGCCCACCGAGGCCACGAATGTTCCTGTGGGATGCTTCTCCAGGGGATGAAGTGTGGTGTGTGGTCATACAGGCAAGCTCTGGGATCACCTGTGTGCAAATCCCAGCTGTGTGCCCTGCACAAGCTCTTATGTTCCCTCAGCCTGTTTCCTCACCTGTGAAATATGGTCAAAAACAGCACTGTCAGATGGATGTGATGAGACAATGTAAAGTGCCTGACACAGAGTCTGATGATACAGTAGGTACTCAATAAATGTCGCTTTTCATTTATTACACTGATTTCACAAAACCGGACAACGGTCAGATACTATGGAGTAGCAAAGCCTTTCCCAATAAGGCAACTCGTTTGATATAGCCACTGATTCCTCAGGGGAGAAGGCTGCAAAAAGCCAGGCTCCGTGCCAAGAGCACTGAGAAGCAGTGTGGAAGAGGAGGGGGAGGACTGCTTTGGAGCTTAAACCTGGACTCCCAGCTTGTCTTCACTAGCTGTGTGGCCCTGCATAAATTACTCAACCTCTCTGAACCTGTTTTCTTATCTGCAAAACGGAGAGAATCATACCTTCCTTACAGGAGGACTGCAAGGTCCTCAGAAGGCAATCCACATAAACCCAACCAGTCAGTGGCAGGTTCAAAGCAGCCCAACAGCTGCCTTTGCTTCTGGACTAGACCCTGCTTGGTGCCGGACGGTCCAGACATCAGGCAGTATGGCCAAGCTTCTCATCCACCTATTCAGTACCCAGTGCCAGCTGTGGGTCAGCCAGATCATTGTTCCGCCAGTTACAAGAGGAGATGATGGCAGCCGCTGGCTGAGGTCTCTCCTGGAAAGTCTCCAAACATCCCATAGTCCACTGACTGACACTTGGGCCTGAAGACCCTGGACAAGAACAGCCAGCTGACATGGCATCCAACTCAGGCCAAGCTGCCAGTCGAGGAGCAGAGGTCAGAGACACAGGTCGCCGAGCCTGGGAGCCACTGTGAATGACACATCTGCTTTCTCATCTGAGGAACGACATAGCCCAATGCAGAACCACAGCTCTGCAACTGGGACAGAAGACCACAGGCAAGCGTTGGGGGACACGGAGGAATGTGGCGCATCTCAGGTGAGGTGCATTACGAAGGGAACCCGGTTTTCAGACAGCTAGGATGTGCAATGTTCTCTTCAAAGCTTAGTTCCCGGCCCCTGGGCTGCTGGGCAGACACTGCCACTGAGACTCACCCCCTTCTTGAGGATGTTCACCCCAAAGCCCCTGCAAACAGCTGCTGGCATCACGACTAGGCGGGAGGGCAGTCAGGACCACAGTAAGCCTGGCGCCCCCGCCTATGGCTGGCATGGCAGCCCAATCGATCGTATCTGAATGAATGTGACACTTAACCAGGCCATCATCAGCAAAACTATGCCCCCAGACAGGGTTTCCAAATGCCTACCGCTCCCTCTGCTGGAGGACTCAGGCCATCCTCCAATACACACAACTCCGCGGCCAGGGCCTGCAAATTCAGCCCACTTCTCAGCTGGGCAATCTCACCTTGGACAGCTACAACTGCTCTGGTTTTCTCTCCCCTCACCTCTCGGCCCTGCAGCCACACCATCTACTTCTAGATCAGCTCTTACTTCTTTTACCCCCATGTCTCCCAACACACACACACACCATACAAGTTACTCAAGTATTCAGTGGTTTTAGGGTATTCACATACCTCTGTAAACACACTAAAAAGTACAGAATATTACTAGTCCTAGAACATTTTCATCACCCCCCCAAAAAAAACAATACCCATTAACCTTGACTACATCGTCCCTACTACTCTGATACTGCGTCAAAACCCAACATCCTTCAAGACTTAACAGGAGGGATGCCTGGGTGGCTGCCACTGGCACAGGGCGTGACCCCAGGGTCCTGAGATCGAGTTCCACATCGGGCTCCCTGCATGGAGCCTGCTTCTCCTGCTGCCTGTGTGTCTGCCTCTCTTTGCGTCGCTCATGAATAAATAAAATCTTAAAAAAAAAAAAGACAACACAATACTCCCATATTCCCTCTAAGCCAAACCTTCCCAGAGCACTATCTGTTCTGTCCTATTTTACAGACTTGCCGGATTCCTCCTTTAGGATACAGACTGGTCCAGAGCAACATTTTACGTGGCTCTTGGCGGGGGGGGGGGGGGGGGGGGGGGGGGGGGGCGGTGCTCAGAGTTACAGGCAGGAATGCGTGAGCAGGCCGCGGTCCAAGGGCTGGGCATGACTCGGCTCAACACCCGCCTCTGGCAACGCTGGATGAAACGACCCTGGAGGAATCCAACTCTGAGATTCAGGCTCCTTCTCTGTGAAACGGGAACCATGGCCCTATGCATTTCACAAGCATTAAATGAGAGAATCCACGTAAGGCTTCCAGTGCAAGGGCCTGGGCCTTGCAAGCTCTTCTGTTATCCTTCTTATTGGTTAAGAAGGGGCTCCCCAAACCGGCTGCCTCAGTCACCCGGGGGGAGGGGGGCTTCTAGAACCTCCGAGGACATGCTGCGTGTTTAAAGGGTCCCCAGGGGACTCGTCGCCGCCAGAGTGGCCCGGGTCTGCGGACTGGCTGCGGGTGCCACAGGAAACGCGGAGACGCTCAGGCTTCGGGGTCGCGGGGCCCGCTGGAGCCCCACGCCCGCCACTTCCTTGGCAAAGTCTCGGCGCCCGTTTCGTCCGTTTCCAAAGGGCAACACCGCCAACGTGCCGCGCGGCCGCGCAGGGCTCCCGGGCTGGACCCGGCCTCCGGCGCGGCAGGGGGCACGCGGCGGCCGCCTGTGCTGGGCATTTTCCGGCCATCCAGGCCCGCGCCGCCTTCTGGGCGAGAGGCCTCCGTGGCCCCGGGCCGCCGGCCCCCGCCGCGGTTCTCCCGGTGCGACGCTCCCCGGCCCCGGCCCGGCCTCCCTCACCGCCCGGCAGCGCCCGCTCGTGCCTCACCATGCCGGCCGCTCTGCCTCAGGGTTGCGGGCTTCGGCTTCCTGGCCCCGCGGCCCCAGCTCAAGGGCGGCCGGCAGGTCAGAGGTCAAGGGAGAGAGAGCGCGTGCGTGACGCCGCGCTGGGCATGCGCGTTGCTCCCTCCGGGGGACGGGACGGGACCCGTGACGTCACGGCGGTGGGCGGAGCCGCGCTCGGGTGATGGGCGGACCCAGGACCCGCGGTGGCCCTCGCGTTCGCCCTGCTGCGAGACGTGCTCCAGGATAGACACATCTGTCAAATGCGGGGCAACCTCTTCCCTGGATTTTGCCAAGATATTTGGTACTAAAGGACATGAAGTAAACATACAACACCCCACGAAGAGGAGGATGCCAAAGGCTCACAAATATGTAAGAAAACAGGAAACCTCAAAACGGGCTTCCTTCTAGTTTCCTTCTATCTGGGAAAGAGATCTCACTCTCTCCCTCTTCAAGTGCTTGCTCGGATGTCACCTTCCCAAGGAGGCCCACCCCGACCTGCTACCAACGCTGCAACTTGCCCCGCATTCTTTTGTGCTTTAGTAACCCTTTTGGGATAAAGTTCACACACCATCCGGTTCACTAAAGTGCATAATTCAGTCAGCGCTTCTTAGTGTATCCACAGAGTTGTGCAACCATCACCACTAGAACACCAGAACATTTTCATCACCCGCCCCCCCCAAACTCCCTTCGCATCAGCACTGGCCACCGCCCCCTCAGGCCGCTGACCACTAAGCTTGGGCCCGTCTATGGTTTGCCCCCTGTGAACAGCTCTTGGAAGTGGAATCATCCTGTCTGTGGCTTCTGTGTCTGGCTCTCAGTCCCCTCTATTTTTACCCCCAAAGTTCTTACTCATCGCCTTCTGCTGTATTATAGAATTCATTTATTTTATGTGCGCTGCTTATAATCTGTTCTTTCCCCCAGAAGGTGTATCCCTGGTGGGCAGGACTTTCCTCTTTTCTCCACTCTTGGATGGGTGGCCAGCACGTGAGAGGCACTCAGCACACCATCACTGAAAGAACATAAATTGGGCTGCCCTGGATTGTTTTGGACCACCGCCCTCTCCTCCAACTCTCCAAATTTTCTTCCCTCAGTGCAGTGGCTGCCCTTCCTTTTGTCTGAAGTGTTCTCTCAGCTCTGTGGCTCAGTCGCCTTCAGGTCTTGCCTCTCTTGACTTTGCACACCCTGCTCTCCCTGCATCTCCGCGGCTCCCTTTCACATAATTTTTTTTGTGTGAATTAAGCAATATCTATGCCCAACTCACTACCCTGAGGTCAAGAGTTGCACGCTCTACCAACTGAACCAGCCAGGTGCCCCTATTTTGTCTTCCTTACAGGTCTCCTTACAGTTTGCTTCTTTGCACACAGTCTGGCTGGCCTGCACAGGAAGACTCTAACAAGTACCTTGAGAGGCCCATTCATCACCATCCAGAGCAGTATCCTTGTGCTAAATGAGTGAACTAACTTGTAGCAGCTGAAAAGGCTTCAAGAACAAAGTGAGGCCTGGGGCAAGGGGGAACCCAGAGCCAAAATGCCCTCACTCATACTCCTGTCCCCTTCCCCTTCCAGTCAGCCAAGAGACCACAGCAGCACAAGAGGTGGCCAGTTTAGAAAAGTTTAATTGCTGAAAACATCCAGGGTATATTCAGGCCAGTACCTGAGGGGTTCACCCTCCCCCCCCTTAATTGGGCCATCAGCTCTGTAATGCTCCCTTTCTCCTGGTTTCAAACCTGAGGAAGAAGGCAGCTGGTCCCTGGCCCCTGAGACTGGTGCTGCTCCAAATGGCCTGGCAGGGGCCAGCCCCCAAGGCTCTTGACTAGAAGTGGAACAGCAGGCAAGATGGCATGGCACATAATGACTGAAGGTGCTGGGCAAAGTCAGCTCAGGCTGGGACCAGCCCAGGAATGTGCTACAGACACCCCACTCCCTTCCCACCCCACTCTCATGCCCCTGGCTCCACATGCTAGCAGGCAGCTGAGAAAAAGCAGCCAGTCCCATAGAAAGCAGAGGTGCAGACAATCCACAGGAGTTGCAGCAGGGCCCAGAGGCCATAGAAGTGCCCAAGGCCCAAAGGAAGCCAGGGCTTTTGGGACAAGGTGTGCCAAGGCCAAGGGCCATCTTCCAGTTGAAGGGTGAGATGTGAGGTGTGTGGGGCGGGGTGGGGGGTGGTGGTGGGGGCACACCAGGTGCTTCTAGGAGGTGGCAGCGGCAGGTGAGGCTAGAGGTAGCTGGTGGGCAGGCTAGTCCTACGGAGATAAACCAAGGGGGAGGGGTTTAGAGGTGGAGAAAGGAGGGTGGTGCCTGCTGCAAGGTGAGGGAGGGAGGGAGGGAGGAGGTGCCAGGGCCCTCTCATCCACTCACCCACTCGTCCTCGTCCACACCTTCAAAGGAGTCCTGGGGGAGCGGATCCTCCCGGTTCCCCAGCTTTGCCACCATAGCATTTAGCAGCTAGGAGAGTAGACAGGAGAAGTGGTAAGAAGGAAACAGAATAAGACTTCTAACCCCAGAAACACAGGACCCTATACTTCAAATCCCATCAAGGTTGTGAAAAAAGCCATTTTCATCAGAGCCATGACAAAGTGGATGCTTTTCACAGAAAAGCCATCTCAGCAGAGATCAGAGAGCTAGAGGCAGGCTGACTCGCATAACTGGAGTCCCAGGGCAGCCGTCTCCGCACACTGCCTCAGACGCTCAAATGTGTGCCAGGGTCCCAAATGCACTTGGCTCTGTTTGGGTTGAGCCAGGCCGAAGGGGGGCTTCTTCTGCCCTTCCCTGGCTTCCTGCATCCTGTGCCCCATGGGTCAGCTTCAGGGCTCTGGAAGATCTCCCCAACGAGCTGCTGAACCAAGAGAAGTGGGACACTGGCTCATGCCCCAGCCTGGGTTGTACTAGAGAACTGAAGGCAATCACCAGGTGCAGCCAGGACCCCGTGCATGCCCATATTGGCCAACCCTCTCCTGGGCCTACCTCTTCCTTTTTTTGCTGGTCTGACTTCTCTTCCAGGTAGACTGCTGAGGATGGGACCCGTCGGGCAGGGGCTTCACGGGGAGCCTGGCTCACTGGGGCGGGCAGGCACAGGGATCAGACATCAGAGACACCTCCTGCCACAAGGACTCCTCCCAACCCTTTGGCACCATTCCCTAGGGAATCCTGTGGCAGAGACCCCAGAGGGACAATAATAGCTATTCCACCTTCTGTTCACAAGGTCTGCTGTGGGCACCAGGCAGTGTGCGCATGCACACATGTTCATGTTGCAGTGGGAAATGTGGAAACACAGACCCTGGATCCTGCCTTCAAAAGGCTCCAAGTCTGAGCCTGGAAATGGAAGCACCCCACTCTCGGGAGTGCTGGAGGTTTCTGTGTGCCAGCAGGGACAGAGGGATCCGGGACTTGGCGCCTTGCCCTTTTCCCCCATCCCCACCCACCGCCCTGCTTCCTACTCACCACCTGCCAGGTCCTTGTCCTACCTGGGCTCATGCCAGGGGGCTGCAGGCTGATAAGCCGGGGCTGCCCATTAGCACCTCCCAGCCAGGCCTTGGCATTGAGCACTGGCTCCCAGCTCACAACTGTGTCTGGGAACACATCATCTTGGAAGAACTCTTTCTGTAGGGAGAGGAAGGGGCTACCCTGCAGCACCTGCCACAGGCCCAGGGCACACCAGCATCCCTTGGGAAGGGGGTAAGGAAAGACCCAGGACCCCGGTCTGGGGTTTCTGCCAGTTTTAGAATCTCAGCAAAGTAGCTGTATCTGTTACTGGCCCAAAGAGCAGTGAAACAGGACAGTTTGGTGATAGGGCCAAAGCCCCTGATAGAGGCTGAGAAGGGGGATCCAGTGTTGGGGTGCTGGACCCCCAACCTCACCCTGACTCGGGGAAGCCGAAAAGCGACAGGCTCCAGGGAGGTCTGGCGAAGCCGCAGGCACCGGGCAAACTCTACTTCCCGCACGTCACACTCCGTCTTGGGCAGGAGGATGAAGCCCTGGGGAAGCAGGGGACTCTGAGCTAACACCTGGGCCCTCACGGAGTGCCAACGCCCCTTACTGAGGACCCCCGGAATGATGGCCTGTCCCCAAATGGTGGTGTGCTGGCAGAGGCCCAACAACTAGCTCTCTGGAAGAAAAATGCTCTGATCTGTAGCCCTGATTAGCCTCTTTCTATGGTGTAAAAACCCCCACCATGTCGATCTCACACCACCAACACAGCTTGTTCAATGCAGAGTTGGGAGGACGTGTGGGAGTACATATGATACCTCCACTGATGGCTCCCACACGTACAAGCAAGCCGGACAGCACAAATAGCAGTAAAATCGGCTAAAATAAGTAAGCAATACACTGAATGTTTACTGCCCTAGCTTTTAATATAATTTATTTGTAGGTTCCCATAACTTAAGATTTTATGGTTTAATTTCTAATAATGGTGGAGTTTAACAACCAGCTCCTGAGAGCTGCTGGGCACACCCTGGCCCAGTGACCTGCTGACCCCACAGGCCTCTGCACTTCCCCATCTGACCGGGAGAGGGCGGGGGAGCCCTGTGTCCCACAGATAGGGGAGGACCCGGAGGCCCACAGGCTCACCTTGTGGGGGTCGGTCGAGGTGAAGCTATTGCACTCCAGGAAGAAAGGAGCCTCAGGGAGCAGCTCGTACAGGAACACGCGGGTGTCACCCTGGGTTGGGGGTTGGTGAGAGCGAGGCAGCCAGCTAAAGCTGCCTTCCTCTCCGCCTCTCCCCCACCCATCACCCCTGCTTGCACCCCAGCCCACCTTGCCCGTGAGTAGCACCAGGCTGGTGTCAGGGTCATAGCTGGGAAGCAGGGTCGAGGGAGCCACGTCCAGCCCCAGCACTGCCAAAGGGCCACCGGCCAGGGCCTCGGCGGGGTATAGGAGCAGCTGGCGCTCACTTCGGCTGCAAGGAGACCCAGGGAGCAGAAGCAGGTCCTTAGAGCTGCAGGGGCCTGGGTCAGGGCAAGGACTCCACTCCAGCAAGCATCCTGACCTTGTCAGGCAAGGGGTCCTGAGGGCTTTGGAGCCTGCAGAGTGCCTCTGTCCATTCTCTTTCCTTTTTTCTTTTTAAGATTTTATTTATTCATAGAGACAGAGAGAGAGAGAGAGAGGCAGAGACACAGGCAGGGGGAGAAGCAGGCTCCATGCAGGGAGCCCGACATGGGACTCATCCAGGGTCTCCAGGATCACGCCCTGGGCTGCAGGCGGCGCTAAACCGCTGCGCCACCGGGGCTACCCCATTCTCTTTCCTGATCCAGCTCTCAGAACCACTGGCCTGGTGTCATGCAACAGTGGCCTAACCTGCTGACCTCATAGCAGACTATTGCTCCCCCTGCTGCCCTCCGACCCTCCTCAGTACAGTCTAACACCAGCACTGGTCTCATGGCCACCACACTCTGCTTCTCATCCTTTGCCCTAGCCATGTGGTCAGCTTCCTGGCCTTTCCATCTAGACTTAAATGCCCTCTTCTCTGGGTTTCTGGTTATTAGCTCCTTTGTGACTCAGTTCAGATGACATCTCCCTTAGGAAGCCCTCTCTGATCCCTCCTCCAAAGTGCCAAATACTCATCCCTGGGACCTCTCCAGTAGGCTTGGTTGTTTCACATTCTTTACCTGGTCCCCACCAGGCACGGGCTCCAGGCAGCAGGGAGTGGCTCTTATCCCGCTGGGTCCCCAGTTGACTTATTCTTCCTCCCCACCTCCCTCCTTCCCTCCCATCCACCCACCCACTCATCCATCATCCATCCATCCATCCATCCATGCATGCATCCATCCATCCATCCATTCATCCATCCATCCTATTAGTGAGTAGGAAGAATAGCTTCTGATGCCTTACAGATGTATATGTGCCCAGGGAAGCAGCACATAATTTAGCTGCTTAAGTCTCAGGATGGGGATAGTGGTCCCAGAGTCCTTACCTGTCAAAACCAGACACCAGCAGACACTGACCATCACACACCCAGACCACGCGGGCTCCGCGGGCGCCCTCAGGCCCTGGGGCTTCCTGTGGGGATACAGCACATGAGGCCCAACAGCAGTTCCTCAGGCAGTTCTGAAGGTTGCATCCAGTGCATCTCGCTCACCTGCAGGGGCTCGGGGCCACCCCGGGGCTCATAGACCCGCAAGTACCCATCCTTGCAGACGGTGGCCAGATGCTGTCCGCTGGGACTCCAGGCCAGGCTAAAAATCTGGAGGCAGGTGCAGACAAAGATGTGAGAGGTAGCCTCTAGGCCTCTGGGAGGGTCCTTGCCCCCAAAGATGTCCTACCTGGTCCCGGTGGCCCTGAAGCCTCAGCTGCTCGGCTCTGGCCTGCAGGTCCCAGATCCGAATGGTAAGGTCATAGGAAGAGGAGGCCAGCAGGTCGGCTGCCAGTGGATGGAAGCGCAGAGAGTAGATCTTCTCTGTGTGACCTTGGGGTGAGGCATGGGATAATGCTGAGCCCCTCAGGAGTCACCACCTGTCTCCCAGCCCCCACCCTGGGCCCAACTGACCTGTGAGCACAGCCTCAGGTGTCGTGAGCACTTCCTGCAGGCCCTCTGGGGGCACCCGCCACAGTCGGATCCTGGCATCCTCCCCGCCTGCAGGGAGTGCAGGCTCATCTCTGCTGTGCCCAAGACCTCCAGGCTCCCCCTACCTTCCTTCAGATTCCCTGGACCCTCCCTTGAACCTAGTGCCCAGCTTCCTTACCCACAGCGAGGCGGTAGGGGTCAAAGGGGTCCCAAGCCAGATCAGTCACAGCTGCCCCATTCTGCAGTGTGGGCAGTGCTGTGTCGGGCAGGCGGCCAGGCTTCTGCAGCTGTGGGAGGTATCCCCACCCAGAAGCCCATCAGTAACAGGTGGGAAAGCTCAGTCCCCAGGGGCTGCAGGGCAAGCAACGTGCCTGGGCCCCCACCCTCTGCAGCTGATGCTCCACTGCTGGGTGGCTCAAGCTCTCTGCTTTGGCCATCTTGTGCTTTGAACCCCAAGTGCCCACTGTAAGGTCCCAGAAAGCGAGAGGGGCAGCGTGGAGTGGTGGAAAGAGCTCAGGCTTGGGGCCCAGGCAGTTTGGGTTCAAATCCCAGCTCCACCACTTACACAGCTGTGTGACCCAATAGGCCACAAACCTCTGTGCCTCACTGCGCTCTTCCATCTGTAAAATGGGGATAAAATGGTATCCCTGTGGGAGAGCTGACAGGACTAAAGGGGATGCTCAGAGAGTGCGAGCCAGTGTGGGTACCCAATGCCCTTAGCTTCTTACAGGGCCTAGAGGGGGGCACTGTGGTGGGTGGTGTCCCTCACCTCAAGCACAGCCACCTGCCCACCACTGCTGAGCAAAGGCACGGCCACACGCAGCCGGTTGGCACAGAATCCGTCACTCTCGCCAGGCGTGGTGAGGTTGAGCCCCTTGAGGTTGGTGATGTGGCTGTCTCGGTGCAAGACAGTGCCCTGAGCATGGCGGAACTTGGAACTGGGACCTGGCAGGCGGCAGGGACAGAGCCCCATGAGGATGCCCTGCCTGCCTGCCCGCACACCTGCAGGGGGCACGGCCTATGTCCCAGCCTCTGCCCTGTGTCCCAGCCTCTGCCAACACAACTCGTGCCCTGGGAACGAGCCTTGAGAGCCCAGGACTCGAGAGAACATCCAGGCTGCCCTCTTCCTTGACACTCGTTTCATCCCACAAGCACAGGTGACCCACCAGGAGGGGAGGAGGATGTAGACAGGGTTAGCTCCTGCCCTGACACACTTACCCAGCAGGCTCTGTAGGGACCTCTGGCTGGGGCTGGTGCCGATGCCACTGGTGCTAGAGAGTGAGGGCCCCAGGCTGGAGGGTGTGGAGGGCGAGGCAAGAGAGCTGAGTGGGGAGGAGAAGCCCTCCTGGGGAGAAGCATACTGAGTCAGCCAGTAGGCCCCCGGAAGTGTTGGCCAAACCAAGAGCAAGATAGGGCCCCTCCTTCCGGGCTGTGGGACACCGTGGGGGCATGAAGCCCACTGTGGGGTGCCAGGTGCCAACACCAATGCCGACGAGGGCCGGAGGTAGCACAGGGCAAGCTAAGCTTCAGACTGTGGGGAAAGAGGGTGGCAGCTGCCAGCTTCAAGCTCTGTAGGACAGGCCCAGTGCAGCTAAGATCTGCCTGCATTTCAAGAGAAGCCAAAAATCTGGATTTTTCTGTGAAAGTCTTGCTTTTCATGTGTTTGCTCAATTTATAGAAGAGTGCGAAGTTCTTTATTTATGCTTCACGAGTTCGTCTCTGTTGCGCTTGACAGCTAAAAAAGGCTCAAAGACCAGCTCAAACCAGCAGGCGCGCGCACACACTTGCCAGCTTTGACTCAGGGCACCCACTGCGGCCGCGTGATGGGGAGGACAGGCGGACAGCCCAGGCACTCACGCTGGGGTCCATGTCACCCACAGGTGTCTCTGCAGGCTGGGCTGCATCCGGGGAGGGCTCCATGGGGGGCACCAGGCAGGAAGTGAAGCTGGGGTGGGGCCGGTGACCTGGGTGGAGGCTAACCTTCTGCACCTGTGGGAAGAGGCTGGCATTTGAGGCAGGGAGGAGGTAAGGGATGGGGGGACATGGGGCAGCTGAGTTAGCAGACAGCTGGACTGCAAAGCCGTGCATGGGGCTGTTGGAGGCCAGGAGGGGCCAGCCAGGCCGTGGCCCTACCTGCTGGTTGCTCCCAGCCCACCAGGCATGGGGGTCAGAGGCGGGCACGCAGCCTGCGGTGTCTGGGAACAGGTCCTCGTGGAACTCCACAGCCTGGTGGCAGATAGGTACGTGGCCCGTGAGGTCCAGGCCTCCCAGGCCCTCCGAGGCCCTCACCCTGGGCCCCCTCACCTTGCGAGGCACGTGGTAGCTGACAGGCACGATGGCTGTGTTGCTCAACTGCAAGACGCGGAGCACCTCACAGTTCATGATAGCCAGCGCCCGCCGGGGTACAAGAGCTGCCCCCCGCAGCACGCTTTCCAGGAGGCACTGGGTCACTGTGGGGGACACCGCGGGAAGGCAGTCAGCGAGGCTGGGAGGGCGGAGGGGGAGGGCGGAGGAGAACAGGGCTCACCTGGGCTTAGTGCTGGCTGCTGGGGCAACACCTCGTAGCAGGACAACCGACTCTCACCCTGAAACAAGCCCAGCCTGAGTGCCGCTCGCTGCTCACACCCTGATGGCCCGGCGCATGCTCCGGGTCTAACACCAGCTCCTACTGCCAGTGCTCTGGACTGCGTCCTTGGTGGACTTCACATGCATGCAGTAAGGACAGGGCACATTGAGGATTTATAAAGTGCCTGCTGTGTGCTGACACTGCTTGATTGCTGGCCCTGTCCACAAAGCTGACATTCGTGGGAGTTATAGTCATGCCCACCTGAAGGCCACTCAGCCTGCCAGGGGTGGAGCATGGGTAGCACTACTTTGGCTTCTCTCTGGGGGCAGATGGCATCCCGGCATCCCACCATCCCATCTCCCAGCTGGCTGGCCAGGTCAGACTGGGATGGACCTGGCAAGTGAGGGCGCAACCCTGGGGGGCTGATGTGGACAGTCACTCCAGCTTCTTGCTCACCTTTCCTGCCAGGATCAGGAGCCCGGAGTCTGGGTCCAGCAGGGGCATCAGAGACCTGAGTGAGAGAGGGCTAGTTGGCGGGATGGGCAGCTGGAAGCTGTCAGCCCCATGACTCCAGCCAGGGGCTCGAGCCAAGCACCACACTGGCCAGGAGTGGCTGTACCCAGCCTGTTTGCTGGGACCCTCCACCTTCTCTCCCTGTGCTACCAACACGCTGACGCCCAGCACACCCCCATGTCCCAGCCTTTCTTGCCCTGGGTCCTCCATCCGCTCACCTGCTTTGCTCCAGGACCTGTATGCGTCCTGGGCATAGGTGAGCTGGCCCCTCTTTCTACACCTCAGTCCTGAGCTCCATCCCAGGCTCAGCAGCTCCAGAAACACCCCACGTACGCTCTGTCCCTGGTCCCACCTTGGCCAGCCACGGTACCAGGCCAGAGTTACCTGGGAAGATGAGTGGGCATGCCAGGACCAGGGACTCCCTCCAGCCCTGCCCAATGTAGTCAGCCTGGTTTGGGGACACCCCCTCAGAAACCCCCAGGCTCCTGATGACATCTTAGAGACTCAGAACGCCCCTCAGGATGACTTCAAGCCTCTGAGCCCAAGCCTAAGGCAGGGGCTTAGACCAGGGCCTCCTTCACCACAGTGCTCCCCTGCCCTCCCCATTCTCCGTCGTCACTCTGTTCCCCAGGTGGGGCTTTGGGTGGCGGGCAGGGGCTGGGAACACAGGGGCAGGGTGGAAGCCCCCAGCACCCCTGCTGCTCTATGTCAGGCTCCTCTGGGCCAATGGCCTATCACTGTCCAGGAGAACTCTGACAGGTGCCTTCATCTGTTTGTTTCTTCTCCTGGTCTTAGTTTCATGTCCCTGGGAACCCAAGGGCCTGGGCACTGACCCTCAGACAGAACCCCTTCCTCACTGTGGTCCCAGCAGAGGTCACCCAGCTGTGGCAGCTGCATCCAGCCCTCACCCAGGCAACAAAGGGCACTTTCCCCCCTACCCCTGCCTGTCCATCCCCTTCTGGCCAGCTGCCCAAAGCCCGCCTGCTGCCCACCTTCCACCCCCCACCCCCACCCTTTTGGGAGCCACAGTGTGGGCTGGGAAGCTGGGTGGGGCCCTGGGTGTCTCCACAGCTTCCTGAAGTGCTCTGGGTCGGTCACCTGTCTGTGAGTAACAAGGTCTTTAATTACCTTGGGCGGGCAGGGTGAGCTGGCCTCAGAACTGCCCTTCTTGACCTGGTCTGACTGTTGCCTTCTGTGGGGGAGCAGGGGGACAAGGTGGGTGCCTGACCTGAGGTGCCCCCCCACATTGATGCTGGCTCCATTGGGGTTGGAAGCAAGTCCTTTCAGTGGCTTTAACAAGACTTTCATTCGCTCATTCATTCATTCCCTACCATTCATTCCTCTGCTGGGCTGCTCTGCATCCAACTCCCTGGCTCAGCCTGCAGCTGTGACCAGAAGTGAGTGCAACAGACCCTACCTCTGCCCTCAAATTGCTCAAGGCTTGGTCTGAAAGGCAGACACAGCCCCACCCCCAATACACACACGTAAACACACACAAAGGAAAAGTTCCCTGAGGATACAGGGCAGGGGGCAGGGGGACCTGACTTGGCTGGCCACAGGGGAGGGGCATGTTCCTTGCACCCCAAGGGTTGAGGAGGCATCAACCAAGTGGGGAGAGTTCCAGGCAGAAAGAGCAGAAAGGACCTGCAGGTGTGGCAGGGTGATGCATGGTCCATCTGAGAAATAGGGTGAAGGATGATGTGGCTAGTGGCCTGCACAGCAATGGTGAGAGGCTGAGCCTCAGGACGGCGTGGGTAGAGGCCAGACAGAAAGGGGCCTGGCACATAAGTCGGGGAACTCTGCCTCCGTCCATCAGACAAGCAACAAGAAGCGGAAGACACATCTTAAATGAAGGGGGACAAGATCAGATGTGTGCCGAGTGGAGATCACCATGTGGAGATACACAGGAGAATGTGAAAATGAGGTGATGGGCTCAGGGAAGCATCTGAGAGCAAGTGGAGTGTCTCTTGAGGCCCCGCTGTCACCTTGGCAAGAACTGGGGAATGGGCCTGTGGGTGGCGTTGACAGATCATCTGTGCTCTAAACCACCCTCCTCAAGATGCTCCACCTGGCCTCCTGCACTCCCACTTCATCAACCCCAACTGGCCAGCCTACTGACTCAGGCGCTGGGGCGGGGGGGGGGGGGGGGGTGCGGGGCAGGGGCAGGAAGTCACGGAGGGCAGGGCTGGCTCCTCCAACAGGTCAGGCCAGTCTTCCAGGCCTCAGGCAGAGCCATCCATGGCACAGACCAGGAAATGGGGTCATGGCACCCAGCCCCCAGGGTTGGCCAACAGCTGGCATGGGCCTGACCCCGGGCTTGTAAAGAGAGCCAAGCCAGGTCTGGGTCTGGAATGCAGAACATAGTTCTGCCTTGGCAGAGGACCAGACGTGGTAAGAGCTGGCACTGGCACCCTCCTGCTGCCATGGTGTGGGGTAGGGCTGGCATCTAGGCCTGTCACTAGAAAGGACTCTGACCCAGGTCCAGGGGTCTGCCTTAGACCCAGTCATAGAAGGTCTAGAGCCCAGACTGGGACCCTTTAAGTCCAAGTCACAGAAGATGCTGGACAATGGTGGTGCTTGGTCACATGAAGGAGTCAGCACCTGATAATCCCATCAGCTTTCCCAATATTCCTGCAATTAGCCCAGGAAGTACTATCTGTCAGGAAAAACAGCTTTAAGAGTTTTCCGGTTCTATGTGCCAGCCCATCTCTCCTCTTCATTTTTTTTTTATTTTTATTTATTTATGATAGTCACACACACACACACACACACACAGAGAGGCAGAGACACAGACACAGTCAGAGGGAGAAGCAGGCTCCATGCACCGGGAGCCTGACGTGGGATTTGATCCTGGGTCTCCAGGATCGCGCCCCGGGCCAAAGGCAGGCGCCAAACCGCTGCGCCACCCAGGGGTCCCTCCTCTTCATTTTTTAAAAAATATTTTATTTATTCATTCGTGAGAGACACAGAGAGAGACAGAGGCAGAAACACGGAGATGCAGAAGCAGGCTCCCTTGTGGGGAACCCTATGCGGGACTCGATCCCAGGACCACGGGACCACACCCTAAGCCAAACACAGATGCTCAACCACTGAGCCACCCAGGCGTCGCCCATCTCTCCTCTTCAGACCCACCAATCCAGACATCCTGGCATTGCCACTGGTCAAAGCAGTCCAGATCCCTTGGATCTATCCCTGTCACCCAGGCTGTGCAGTTGGGACCCCACCCATACTGGACTAAGCTCACACTCCCTAGCCTCCTTAAGAACCAGGTTCTTTTTTTTTTTTTTTTAAGATTTTATTTATTCATGAGAGACAGAGAGAGAGAGAGAGAGAGAGAGAGAGAGAGAGAGGGGCAGAGACACAGGCAGAGGGAGAAGCAGACTCCATGCAGGGAGTCTGACGTGGGACTCGATCCCAGGTCTCCAGGAGCATAACCAGGGCTGAAGGCAGGCGCTAAACCACTGAGCCACCCAGGGATCCCCAAGAACCAGGTTTTAAGGGCAGGTGGTGGGGTGCCTTGATCCCCTATGAGAAGAGAATGGGAAACTAGGGAGGGAGGTCCCCTAGACACTACCCTTGCATCTCTGGGTGAGTAGGAGCATGGCATGTGTGAGTCCTGGCTCAGAACTGGAGTGAGGGAGAGACCCTTTAGTCAGGTGGGATCTATCAGCAAGAACTGGACACAGAGGCAAGAAGTTTTGGGGCCTGTCAGGAAGTCCTATTCTTTGGGGAAAGTCAGGTGGGGGCTGCTCAGAGCACCACCCCCCGGGGGCATCTGTGGACCTTCCTGAGAGCTTTAGGGGACACAGGGCCATCTGACCAAAAACCACACAGTACTGACCGTAAACTGAAATGTTTCAGGAATGTGAGTGAGTAAAGTAGCCTGTTGGGAGACACCTGGGAGTGGTGGGGACTGGGGCAGCCAGTGAGCCCGGGGCCTCCATCAGAGGGGGCAGCTACCACTCAGCCCTTGCCCAGAGTTCCTATTCAAGGCAAGCTGGGAAGTCCCGTTTTAATGTGAAACCACCGGATTTTTCAATGGCTTCAAAGTTTTAAAAAGTCCCAGACAAGCCAAATGAAATACACCCGAGAGCCAGCACTGGCCCAAGAGCAGAGGTTCACAAGCCATGCCCCACATCTACATATACCAAGAAAAGCATGTAGTGCAGTCTGGCTGGAGGGGACAGCAGGTATCCCAAGGCCCTCTGAAAGGGGGAGTTGAACAGGTCCCTAAAGGCTCTGACCCATCACTCTGACCACAAACATGGAGGAGGGCAGAGCATTTTCCTAGAATATTCCAAGGCAAGGGATTTTTCTGGACTAGTCTACCCCCTGGCACTGCCTCCCAACCCCCCTCCCCCAAGGGCCACCTTCAGCAACACCCAGACCCCACCCACTCCAGCACTCAGGTCACTTCCCCTTCCTGTGTCTCAATCCTTTCACCTAAAATGTGGAGAGGGTGGTCCAGGAATACTCACCTCCCTGAAGGCCCTCATTGCTAAAAGGACCCCAGAACTCAGATTTGGCATTAGAGATTGTATTTAGGAGGCTCTCGGAGGACTCTGTGTGGCCTGCCCAAAAGTTTTTGAAATTGGGATTAGCTACCAACAATAACACATTGAGAGATTTCACCTAAAAAAACCCCCCAGATTTCCAGTTTCTCTTGAAAAACCTCAAACTCTGGCAGACTGGGGCAGGTCACAGGGGCTGAGCCCTTACACTGACTGACCCCCAGTTTCCCTACCCACCCATCCCCACCTCTCCAGGTGTCCGTAACCCAAGGGGTCCGCCTGCCTGGTGTGTCATAGGTATGTGGGCTTGGGACTCTTGGCGTCGATATTCTCTTTCTTTTACAAAAAACAGGGACCTGCCCAGGGTCACACGGCAAAGCGCTGGCAGAGCAGCCGGGCGCGCGGCCCCCCGCCTACCCCCCGCGGGCCCGAGGCGGAGCCGCGAGCCTCGCGCACCCGCGACAGGACCCTTGGCGGAGCGAGGAGGCGGGTCTCCGGAGGCCCCGCCCCCGCCCGAGGCCCCGCCCCCGGCCCTTAAAGCGCTACCCGCCTCCCGCGGGCAGACTCCGCAGCCCAAGCCCGGGGCGGGGAGACGCGGACCCGACCACCTCGGGACCCCGGAACCCAGGACTCCTCCGGGCCGCCGGCCCGCCCACCCCCCCTCCCCGGCTCCCGCCGCCGCCGCCGCCGCCGCCGCCGCCGCCCGGTGAGTGTCTGCCGGGCCGGGGCGCCGCGGGGCGGGCTGTGCGGCCACCGATCCCGCGCGCGGACCCCCCCGCCGCGCGCACATGCACCCCCAGCACGGACACGCGACCCCCAGCCCCGCGCGGTCACCCGGGCCCACGGGGCCCCAGGGCGGGGGGGCCTCCTGCACCCCTGCCCGTGCTCGACCCGCTCCCGCCCCCTCCTCCTGCGGTCCCGGGCAGCCCCACGGCCGCGCGCGTGTAAGGCTCACCGGCCGGTAGCCGGCAGGGCTGCGAGCAGACAAAATAAACACCCCCTCCCTCGCTTCCTCCTCCCACGGCTGGGCCCTCCGGCACGACCAGTTTTATGAATCAAACCCCTTTGAGGGGACAGCCAAGCCATAGTCTTGGGTTACTTTTACCTCCTGGAGTGGGACAGTCTGGTTCTGGGCCTGGAACCCTCAGTGCCCCTGTCCAGATCTGTGCAGACTGGCCGCCTGGGAGTATTCAGGGCCCTTATCGCTTAGGACAGTGGGGGGGGGGGGGGCGCAACAGCATGCAGCCTTGGGGAGGAGTAGGGGTGGCTAGGAGGTATTTGATGCTCCATGGGAGGGGCAGGGGACAGACCTTGGCTGGCTGGGGCCCTTCATTTTCCAGATATTAGGGTGCCCCATCTCGGCCTGTGCCAGGGACACGGCTTTGCTTGGGCTGTGAACCCAATGGCCTGGAGCCAGCTTAGTCCTTTGTGTCCCTGGGCTGGCAGCTCTGGGGCCTGAGGGCTGCTGAGGTCCCCTGTGGTCACTGGCAGGCCAGGCGCTCGGTGCCAACCATTCTGCTTTGCCCCCATTCGTTAAAGATTACCACACCAGGGTCACTGACTGCCTCTCCTGCTGGGGCCCAGGGGTGAGTCTACAAGGTAGGAAGGAGGAAAAGGCCCTGAGGGTCCCAGCGTCCCCCTGCTTGCCTTTTATACCTAGGACAGGTGAGGTTCTGGAAGAGGCACCAGGACCCAGAGCCCTCCTCTCCAGGCTAAGAGCTCATGGGGCTGGGAAGCTGTACTAAATCTATTTCTTTCCTGCTAGGCTGCACTTTGGGTGTTGGGGGCATAGAAGAGTAACTGGGTGGGCGCCCTCCAAGTGAGGTCCATTTGAGCGGGCCCAGAGGGCGGTGAAGTCCAGTATGGGCCCAGCTGTTGGCAAGGCCCAGCAGGGATAAGGCAGGCGTGTAGGGGGATGGGAGAGCAGTCCCCTGAGTTGGCTGTCTTCTCCCAGGGGAATCAGCCCCCGGAGCTTCTGTAAACAGAGTGTCAGAGGCAGGAAGAGGGCTCTGGTAATGAGCAGCCCAGCTGGATTCCCTCCAGACCATTATCTGGCCCAGGGAGGGAGGATGAGCACACACGTGCCAGACTAGGGGCCTGGGCACTGCCTGTCCCCACCTCCCCCAGCTGCAGACTCAAACAGCTACCCGGGGACCTGTGGGTCCAGAGAGTCAGATGCAGCTGGTGGGGGACTGGTGTCCCAGGCTGTTTGCTGGGACGGCACCACTTTCTCCAGGCTCTGGAAAGTGGGGCGCTGAAGTGAAGCCCCTCAGACATTGCCCAGACCTGTGCTCTCCCAAGGAAGCCTCTTAGGGCAGGCAGGGAGAGGCCCTAGGAAGGAGATGGGTCCACTATTTCAGGCTCCCATTCCTGACATCCCTACTACTGCCCTGGGGGAGCTGGAACAAGTCCCAAATAAAGATGGTTGAGTCCTCACGGGGTCTTACAAGTGGACCCCACCCCTGAGCTGTGCAGCTCCTGGGAAAAGGAAAGTAGGGTCTCAGCTGGTCCCAGGAGGCAGCTCCCACCTCAGAAAGCCAGCCAGCACCCCCTTGGTCACCAGAAAGAAGGCTGGGTGAGCCTGTCCCACAGAAGCATCCCTAATCATCTACAGGCCCTGGACTCTTGGGAAGGGCAGCAGTACCCCCTAGTCCGGTTAGTGACCCCTCCTGGAGCCCCCCTCAGTTCCCCTTAGAGTCCCTCCCTGAGCCAGGGAGCCCAAGGCTCTGTGCTGCCAAGAAAACCAGCTCCCCTCACTGCTGTGGAATTTGCAAGAGTTCTTGGAGAAGGGGGAGGGTGTGTGTGTGTGTGTGTGTGTGTGTGTGTGTGTGTGTGTGTGTGAGTGAGAGCACAGCCCAGTGGGCGTGTGTCTGGCGTGGGCATGTGTCTACGCGCGCGTGACTGGAACAGGGTTATGTTTGGGGGCGGGCAGGGGTGCTGCAGGAGTCTGAGTGCACCGCAGGCGGACAGGGGCTCAGCCTTCTTCCTTTTATCGGTTTCCACATTCCAGAGTCAGCCGGATTGCTTTCCCTCTGCTGGCTGGGCCGCCTGGCTGGCCAGGCCCTCGGGCCTCCCCCACTTTTCCTCATTCCAGCCGCCCGGGTATGAGGAGGCTGAAGCAAGATCCCTTGAGCCACCTTGGTTTTTGGGGGTAGTGGCCGGCGAAGGGCCAGTTCCCCAGGTTGGGGATGGTCCCCCCAGCCAGTCTCCTCCGGGGGAATGCAATAAGGCTCTGACATTCCTCTGCGGCTGCCTGAGAGATTTAATTAAAGAGGGAGAAGAGGGAGGGCTTGCACTGAGAAGGGGCTGGGGCTCAGGCGGTCATTGGGGCCCCTACTGGCCCTGGGCCTGGATGGGCAGCAGTAAGAATTGAAAGACCCAGATGGGGGAGCCGGGTCATGGCTCCCCAATCAGCTCACAGACCCCAGGGAGACCCAAGAACCCCGGACGTGGCAAGGCTGAGAAGGGCAAAGACACCTCTGGAGCCACTTCCTGTTCAGTCCCTGCCTAGGACTCAGACAACCTGGGCCCAACTGGCTTGGGCTGGTGGCCTCCCTTGGTGACTAAGGTCCTCCTCTGGCAAATCTAGGGTTAATTGCAGGTTAGGGCCTTACTTGATGGATGCCTGGCCCTGGGTGGGGACAGGCCAGCCAGGAGGCCCAGCATCTGAGCCCAGCCCCTGTGGCATCATACCGGCACACGTGCAGATGGTGGCATCTGGTGGCATTTCTAGTTGGGCTGCAGCCACCAAATAGCTCCCGGGCAGCAGGTGTCCTCTACCAATAGAGTGGCACCTCTCTAGACTGAGATGATATATGTTGCAGCCCTGAGGGGCCACTTGAGCAGAATGGCTTTAGTCACTGGTCTCCCGGCCCTGGGCTGACAGGTCTGGTGGCTGCTAAGTCACCCATGGTGCCATAGAAGGCACCCATTTGGGGCCAGAAGGAGTGGGGGCAGTGGAGAGGAGTGGCCCAGCATTGCCAGCCAGCCAGACCTGCTGGGGATCCAGATCCCTCCCTGGACCAGGAGACAAGGCTGATATCCAGACTGTGCCTGCCTCTGCCCCAGGGTCTGAGCCCTGTTGGGGAGACTCACCCCAAGAGCTTCTCCAAAATACCACTCTATCTGGGCCTTACCCCAGAAATTCTTACTTAATTGGCAAGGAGGCAGGAGGGCACCGGGAACTTTCTAAAGCTTCCCAGGTGATTCTGATGTGTGGCAGGAGTTGAGAAACCCCTGGGGTTACAGGTGGGAGACAGACCCAGAAAAGGAAGGGGACTGGATGAGGTCATGAAGTGGTGTCTTGGGCCTCATCTGTAATAAGGCAGAGAAGTCAAGACCAGTAGGGACTCCTGGCTTCATCACGGGGTAAGACTACAGCCCCCACCCTCACCTTGGCCCCTTCCCCCGAGGGCATAAGACAGAGACCCTGACCCCCCCACTCTGCTGTGCCCCGAGGATGGGGAGATGGGCGGACCTAGGCTAGGCTCTGAGCCTCCTCAGACACGTCAGCGAAACCGGAGCCAGCCATCCTGGCCGCCGGCATGGTCCCCGCCTGACTGGGGGGTTGGCAGACTCCTGGGCTGGGCTGCTGCCAGGCCTGGCTGAGGTGCTTAGCCCCGGGGGGGCGGAGGGGGACACTGGGAGCCGGAGGCCCAGAGCCTCACGGTCAGACCCTGCAGCACCTGACCCCTGCACCCACTCCGCGGTGTCTGGCTCAGGACAGGGCTGTGCTGGCCTTGTCTGTCTGTCTGTCCAACCCTATCCCCCACCAGCCAGGCTGTGGCTTTCCCCAGGAGCTGGGAGATACGCAGCCACAGGTCAGATGCCGTCACCCGAACTCCTGGGTTCTGGCCACTCGCTACTACCTGCCTAAGCCAGAGCCTGCGTGTGAGTGGGTGCCTCCAGATGTCCCCCTGAGAGCCGAGGAGCATGTCCTTCCTTGTAGAGCCCTGCCCCCTCTGCTCCCAGGTCAGACGGCAGGGGGGCTGGCCAGAGGAGAGCTCACTACCCCACCCTCTTCCAGAACTAAATATGCCCCTCTCCCCAGGCTGCTCTCTCCAGCTCCCACTCTCCCACACTGAAGGATGGAGGATGGAGGGCAACCCCTACAGAGAGGGCTCACTCTGCCCAGAGGGCCTCTGTCTGTGCTGCAAGTGGCATGGAGCCCTGCCCATACCATGGCATCCTGACCCCATATGCGTAGAAGGCAGGGCTCAGGTTTTATGGGTAACGCCTTCAGTAGCTAATGTTTACTGACCACTTAGCATGCACTCCAAGTACAAACTAAACAGCCCTGACAATCAGGCAGGATAACCAGGATACCCCCTGTTCCCCCCCAGGCCCTTCACAGACGGGAACTGAGGTGAAGGAACACGGCCAGACTGTCATGCAGCCAGGCTGGGATGGCAGGCAGTGGGACCTTAAAGCCCCATCCTAGCAAGTGTCCCCTGGAGGGCATCAGGGCCAGCAGCAAGAGCCTGGGCCTCTGTGTCCTGCCTCTTCCCACCACATCATGGTGGAGCCAGGCCAAAGTGAGGCTGCAGAGTCCAGATGGAAGAGCAAGGACCTGGGTCCTTTGCCCTCTTGCTCCCACCATCCCCCACGCCAGGCTGCCTCCAGAAGTCTCTCCACACCCTTTGCACAGAGAAAGGTCCCTGCTTTGGGTCAGCAGATCAGATATCAAAGCCCAGGCCCCTCGTCCTTCAAGGCTGCTGGAATTGCGATGGCCAGGGCAGCCATGACCTCCCATGAGACACCCCACCACCAATGCGGGTGGATGCGTGCTCCTGCACACATGCACGCATGCACACACACGTGCGCACATACACCAGAATGAGCCCAGACTGGCGGGATTGCTCCCAGAACTTGGTAAAAGAACTTCCCCAGTTAAAAACAGACAGAACAAAGAACTATAACCCTAGGTGTTCAGAACAACTCCAGGGACGGAGGCAGGGCTGGTGAGAAACTGAGGCCCAGAGCTGAAAGGGGATGGGGAAGCTATTGAGGGACCAAACTTGGGCTCGAACTCAGGCCTCTGTCTTCTGTTGCCCTGCTGCCCACCACCTCCACGGCCAGCCTTCACCTGCTAGGTCCCTTCTGGGGGCTCTGTGATCATTTGGTGCCACGAGGGCCCCTGGCAGGGCTCCTGGCAAAGCCCCCAGAGCTGCTGGCACCCAGCACCCATCTTCCAAAGCCCCACTGCCAACTCCTTGCTGGGTGGGTGCAGCAGGCACAGGTGCTCACCCCTGCACCCTTGCGGGTGGGAAGCAGGTTAGCTGCTGCCTGCTGCGGTCTCCCTAGCCCAGGATGCCAGTTCTGACCCAGCCCCTGCTCCCCACCAACTCAGCCAGATTGCCACTCTGTGGTTAGATGGACCCACAGCTCCCCCATGATGACTTTCTGGATTCAAGGGCCAGCAGATTATGGAACGAAACTGATGCCCCTACTTGATGCACAGTGGGGGAATACCCTCCGGCACACATGCGAGGCCCCCAAGAGCCAAACCAGGCTGTTCAGTGTTTAAGCGCTCCCAGTCCTAGGAGGTGTCAACTCTGAAACGCCAAAGTAGTGAAGAAAGCAAGGCTCTGAGAGAAAGCTGCTGTCTATAGCCCAGGCTGCCTGACTGGAGTATGAGCTCTTAACCATGACCTTATACATAGCCCAGGGGGAGCCGAAGCCGCAGGGGTGGCCACGTGTAGGGTCCCCTCCCACCCCGGAGCCTGGCTGCTCCCTTCGTGACCCTGCCCGCCCCGCTGGGAGGGCTGATTCAGGGGGAGGCGGCTCACCCCACACGTGGACATAGGGGGTGGGGGTCGCTCACAGCCCACATCTGGAGGCCAGGCCACACCCGCTGCCTTCTGAGTCACTGAGGGTGGAGTGGGTCCACTTGGGGGAGGAGGCCGGGTGTGGTGCACGCAGCCCCCTTGGGATGGTGCCGGCAGGGCCAGGGGTGCACAAGGCCTTCCAGGTTCTGCTCCTAGCTTCATCTGCGGTTCAGTACAAGGCCCTGCCCCACCATTCACTCGGCAAAGATGAGCTAAGCATACTCTGGGACACACGAGAGCAGACAGGGCCTCCCCCCAGAGAGGGAACGGTATAGACAGAAGGCTAGAGAGCAGGGGAAGGGGCACCAGCGAGGGGTCAGGGAAGGCCTCCCCGGCTGGCCTCTGAAAGGCGGTCATCAGTGTTAGCTAGCGAGGGGCAGAGGCTGACAGTCCCACTTCTCTGGCAGAGGGGACCCTGCAGGCGAGTGGGGCCTAGGCAGGCGCGACCTGGGTCACAGGCCTTTACCTAGAGCCGGTCTCCCCAGGGACTTGTCTAGTCTGGCCTGGGACCACCTGGCCCCCCTCTGACTCACTCTGCAGGAGCCTGTGTTCCTGGGGGGAGGAGCCCGGCGGATGGCACTGGGGCAGAACACAGGCTCAGTTGAGGGGGCCCTGTTACCTGCTGTGGCCTGATGGCTGGTAGGGTGGGGGAAGGGGGAGGCTGAGCCCCAGCACAAAAGGCCCTTGTGTGAGCAGAAAGCGCCTGGAGAGGAGGGGTGCCGGCCTCCTGGGGATGCCAGGGGCCCAAAGAGTTGTGGCCCCTGAGCTCCCCTAGAAGCCTGAGTGAAGGGGGGCCCACGCTGTGGCCCCCTTCTATCTTGAGCAGTTCCAGCTACAGGCTGGAGCCCAGAGCAGCTGAGGGAGCCACCCCCACAGCAGCAGGCAGGACCATCACAGGCTGCAGGCCCAGCTGCACCTGGACGTGGTTAAGGACCTAGGCTCCAGCTCAGATTTCCTGGCAGTGGGACGGCAGCAAGTCACTACACCTCCTAAAGCTCCCCCGATCCCCCCTCTCCTGCTTCTGTCATCTAGGAGCAATGAGAATAGTTTCCACCTGCCCTGGCTGCTGGGGGGCGGGGGGGGGTACCACATGACCACATGAGGGGGCTATAAATGCTCGGTGTGCCAGCATGGAGGAAGAGCTGCCGCTCCTTATTCCCAGTGGTCAGGCCAGAGTGGACCCCAAGAAATGGCAGATGAATCAGTCTGCAGGACGTTTCCAGGCCTGGCAATGCTTCAGGGACCACCCCGCAACCAGTGTCCCTTGACCTGTCCCCTGGGTGAGCCCAGAGAGACCAGGACTCCCACATCTAGATCTGTCATTCACACCTCAGAGATGGGGGATCTGAAGACCAGGGTTCCCTGCCTCCCTGTCCTCACCCACATGGGGACATCTGCCAATGGCTCAGGCCCTCCTCTACCCCCCTCAGGAACATTCCCCCTGGCCACATCCTGTAGGGCCCTCAGCTCCCGTACTGGGCAGGTCTGACTTCACAAGTGGAAAAACACCGATCCCATAGTTTCCATGTGAAGTCTTCCCGCTGTGGTCTCCTCCTCACTTGGAGGACACAAAGCGTGGCAGCAGGGGCCAGCGGCACGGGGCAGTCAGCTTCTCTGCTTACGCGCTGGCTGCCAGCCCCTTCTCTCCCAGATGCTGCAGGGAGGGGCTGCTCTAGGACCCGTGGTGCTCCCTCCTTGCCTGTCTACCTCAGGAGAGATTTGGGGGGGGGGGGACGACACTTGAAGGGAAGGCACAGAGCCTGATGCGTTCTGACCACGTGTTCTCTCTGAGCCTCAGAGGTGAGAGGGCTGGGGTTTAGGAGACAGGAGCTTTTGTGGTCACTGAGCGTTTGGGGCCGGCCTCTCTGCATGCATCAGCCCACTGAACCCTGGTGACAGCGCAGGAAGTAGCAACTGATAGCATAACGAAGTCACGTGACTGCTCCAAGTCACTCAGTGAGGGAGCTGGTGGGGCTGGGCAGGAATGGGGCCAGGGCACTGGGGACCTGACTCATAACTACTGTGCGCTGTTGGATTTGGGGATAGGGAGTGAAGGGGGCTGGGAATTCCCTTCTTGGTCCTTCCTGGCGTGGCTGTCCCCTGGGCCCCTGACTCATGGTCTCCTGTCTCTCTCTGTCTCTCTCTCTCCCTCTCTCTCCTATGCTCCCAGGAACCAGAAGATGTGCTCCAGAATCCCCCTGTCCCTGGTGCTGCTGCTGCTGGCCCTAGAACCCAGGGTACAGGGCTGCCCATCTGGCTGCCAGTGCAACCAGCCACAGACGGTCTTCTGCACTGCCCGTCAGGGTACCTCGGTGCCCCGTGACGTGCCACCCGACACGGCAGGCCTGTACATCTTCGAGAACGGCATCACCACACTGGACGCGGGCAGCTTTGCCAGCCTGCTGGGGCTGCAGCTCCTGGACCTGTCGCAGAACCAAATTGCCAGCCTGCCCGGCGGGGTCTTCCAGCCACTCGCCAACCTCAGCAACCTGGACCTGACTGCCAACAGGCTTCGCGAGATCACCAACGAGACCTTCCGTGGCCTGCGGCGCCTGGAGCGCCTCTACCTGGGCAAGAACCGCATCCGCCACATCCAGCCTGGAGCCTTTGACACGCTTGACTGCCTCCTGGAGCTCAAGCTGCAGGACAATGAACTGCGGGCCCTGCCCCCGCTGCACCTGCCGCGCCTGCTGCTGCTTGACCTCAGCCACAACAGCCTGCCGGCCCTGGAGCCTGGCACCCTGGACACTGCCAACGTGGAGGCGCTGCGGCTGGCTGGCCTGGGGCTGCGGCGGCTGGACGAAGGGCTTTTCAGCCGCTTACGCAACCTCCACGACCTGGACGTGTCTGACAACCAGCTGGAGCGCGTGCCGCCTGCCATCCAGGGCCTGCGGGGCCTGACGCGCCTGCGGCTGGCTGGCAACACCCGCATTGCCCAGCTGCGGCCTGAGGGCCTGGCCGGCCTGGTGGCCCTGCAGGAGCTGGACCTGAGCAACCTGAGCCTTCAGGCCCTCCCGCATGAGCTCTCGGGCCTCTTCCCCCGCCTGCGGCTCCTGGCAGCCGCCCGCAACCCCTTCAACTGTGTGTGTCCCCTAAGCTGGTTTGGGCCTTGGGTACGGGAGAGCCGCGTGGCGCTGGCCAGCCCAGAGGAGACACGCTGCCACTTCCCACCCAAGAACGCTGGCCGCCTGCTCCTCGACCTCGAATATGCTGACTTTGGCTGCCCGGCCACCACCACCACGGCCACAGCGCCCACCACGAAGCCCGCGGTACAGGGACCCACGTTCTCACCTTCTAGTCCAGCTCCCACCTGGCTCACCCCCACAGAGCCGGCCACTGAGGCCCCCAGCCTGCCCCCTGCCGCCCCGCCCACTGTGGGGCCTCCCCTCTGGCCCCAGGATTGCCCCGCGTCCATTTGCCTCAACGGGGGCACCTGTCACCTGGGGGTGCAGGGCCACCTGGAGTGCCTGTGCCCTGAGCTCTTCGTGGGCCTCTACTGCGAGAGCCGGGTGAGGCAGGGGCCCCAGCCCAGCCCAGCCCCGGGCACCCTGGAACCGCCCCCGCCCCTGCCCCTGGGCATCGAGCCGGCGAGCCCCACCTCCCTGCGCGTGGTGCTGCAGCGCTACCTGCAGGGCGGCAGCGTGCAGCTCAGAAGCCTCCGCCTCACTTACCGCAACCTGTCAGGGCCCGACAAGCGGCCGGTGACGCTGCGCCTGCCCGCTTCACTTGCTGAGTACACGGTCACCCAGCTGCGGCCCAATGCCACCTATTCCATCTGTGTCAGGCCTCTCGGGGTCGGGCGGGTGCCCGAGGGCGAAGAGGCCTGTGGGGAGGCCCGCACACCACCAGCCATCCGCTCCAACCACGCCCCGGTCACACAGGCGCGAGAGGGCAACCTGCCGCTGCTCATTGCACCTGCCCTGGCTGCCGTGCTCCTGGCCACACTGGCTGCTGTGGGGGCGGCCTACTGCGTGCGGCGGGGGCGGGCAGCAGCAGCCATAGCTCACGGCAAAGGACAGGTGGGGCCCGGGACTGGGCCCCTGGAGCTGGAAGGAGTGAAGGCCCCCTTGGAGCCAGGCCCCAAGGCGACTGAGGGTGGTGGGGAGGTTGCACCCAGCGGGCCTGAGTGTGAGGTGCCACTCATGGGCTACCCAGGGCCCGGTCCCCAAGGGCCCCTCCCCACCAAGCCCTACATCTAACCCGGGGAGCAACACGCTGCTAGGCTGGGCCCTCAGCCAGGCTGGCGACCCACCAGCGCCCTCCTGCTGCCAGACCAAGGAAGTTCTCAGATCCCTACAAAGAGGACACATCAAGGTAGGGGCTGTGTGACCACAGCAAGACCCCACCCCTCCATTTCCTCATCTATGAGATCCTAGGACCCAGGTGGCCACCTCTAAGGTGCCCCGAGCCTGAGTGCCTATGAGGATGGCGTCTGCCCTGTCCTCTGCCGAGTACAGCCTCTGGGGAAGGGTGGGGCGGGCCCTGCCGTGTGCTGGTAACACAGGCCCAGGGCTGCCGGGCCCCCATCCCAAGGAGACTCTGGGGGCCAGTGAAGGAAGCCCCCAGAAAGACGGCAGAGGGAGAGTGGGACTGGGGATGGGGCATGTAGGTCAGCCCCGGCCCCAAGGAGCAAAGGAACAAAAGAAACTGGAAAGACAGACGCTTTAGGAACATGTTTTGCTTTGGTTTTTAAAAACATATTTATAAGAGATTCTTTCCCATTTATTCTGGGAAAATGTTTTTCAAACTCAGAGACAAGGACTTTGGTTTTTGTAAGACAAACAATGATATGAAGGCCTTTTGTAAGAAAAATAAAAGATAAAATGTGTGTGTTTCTCTGGTGTGGCCCAGGGTACCTGGGCTGGGTGGAGAGGTGGGGGTGCAGGACGAGCATAAAGAGATAGGTCTCTTTGTGGGGACTAGGAACCCTCTCCCCGATGGGCACCAGGTCCTGGTCAGCAATCTTTGGGCTTGGGAGGGCTGCTGCTAAGGACCATGCCAGGAAGGGTGGCTCTTCCAGGTACCCTGCCCTGGGCACTGTCTGCCCAGCCTCACCCTACCCAGGCCCAGTGGTCTGCCAGCAAGAACTGTAGTGCTCCTGTGAAGCTGGGGAAGGTTCAGGCAGATAAAGGCCAAGAGGGTACCCAGGGTGCCCTCCTTTACCTTCCTCTGTGGAGGGGGTCCCTAGAGCTGTGTTTTGCAGCCCCCACAGTTGGTCCTGGGCCAGGGAGAGCAAACAGCCCAGCCCTCCCCACAGTCCCGATGACCTTCTGCATGGGCTCAGGTTGGGAAACCTTGCTCCTGGCCACCTGCTCCAGCTGCACAGAGAGGTCTTGGTGGAGGGGCAACACAGATCCTGAATGACAGGAACTGTCTGGTGAATGGGGAGGATGGGCCACACTGGGGCTGTTAGGGGCAGGTGCCCCAGGGACAGGACCAAAGGTCTGAGCCTGGTTTGTGAAGGCCTGATGGCTCTGTGATACCCTTTTACTCTCTGTACTTGGGATGTGCCCAGGCTTTCCAGAAACCCCGGAAGTGGGAGTGTTTTCCAGGAAGGCCACAGGCTGTGTGGGGGCAGGGCCAGGGATGCAGAGTGGAGCTCTGGCCTGGACTGGGTGCTGGGTGCAGGGGAACAAGGATGGATTCACAGCACCTTCTCCCATGACCCTGAGACGGGAGGCAAAGTGGGCCCTGGGGCTGCAGAGAGGTGCTGCAAGCACTGAGCCAGCCTCCCCAAGGCCCTATGCCCGTGTCCCTTCTACGGGTCATAGCCCCTGGGCCCCCTCCCTGCCTCACCCTGGATGGAAGCAGGCAGCCCAGCCAGGCCTGGGGAGCAGGCCCTGTGGCTCAGGGCGTTGATGTCAGCGCCGAGTCAGGCCCAGCCACGCGAGGCTCTGGATTCAATTAGCGGCTGCTGAGGGTTCTGGCATAGGAAGGGAGGAGGTGGGCGGTGGGTCGTGGCGGGCAGAAGTTGGTGGCAGCGAGCCTGGGTGGGGCCCCTTCTTCCTGAGGCAGCGGCGGCCCAGGTGGATTTCCTGTGAGCCTGGGTCCCATTAGGGGAGCGGCTATGGTAAGGCCTGCCCTCCCCCTCGGCAGCCCTGTCAAAGGAGCCATTGTGGGCCTGTGGGCTGCTGCTGAACACAGCGTGGCTGCTGAATAAATGTTTTCACTGCAAAGCCAAACCTGGCTTAGTGGGATGGCAGGGGGTGGGGTGGGGAGGCGGGACCCAAAGACAGGGGGCTAAACACTCACTCCAGCCCTCCCAGAAAAGGTATTCGGGATATCCCATCAGACACCCCAGAAGGACAGGGGCGGTGAAGGGAGGCCCAGGGGCAGAGTGGGAGACCAGGCCAAGATGAAATCCTTACCCAGGGCAATCTCAATGGTTCCAGAGCAGGGTCCAGGGATGGATGTGGGGAGATGCCAGTCTGATTGTTGGGACCTTGCTGCCACAGGCCCTGTGCCATCCACACAGGCTATACATGCTCCCGTTAGTGCCCAGCCAACACTCTACAGAAGACAAGCACTGACTAGGAGAGGTGAGCCAGCAGCTAGCTCAAGGCAGGCAGGGACAGGATGTCAACACACGCTCCCTGGCCCAGCACAAGGTTGCTAGCCATGTGGGCCTCCAGGAGACAGTGGGGCCGCTGTGAGGGGCAGAAGCTCCCCAGTGTGAAGCAGTGGAGATCAAACACCAGCCTCTATCTTCCATGGACTGGCTGCTGGGGTGACCTCCACAGACAATCAACTTCTCTGGCCTCAGCTGCCAGAGGAGATACGTCCCCAGCTGCCTGTAGCCTCTACGACAGGTACAGCTGATCATTTACCCACCCAGAAGCATCGCACCGAGAGAGTGTTTGTGCACCTCCTTGTCTAGAACGTGAGCTGGTCCTTCAGTGCCAGGCCCTACCACTTACCCTCCCACCTCCACCTTGTACACAGTATAGCACCTGGCACACCTGCTGGACCTGCTGCCTGAACCTGGGTTTACAGATAGGCCCCTGATGCCCTGTTCCTCCAACCACGGCATGTCTCCTCTTAGTGAGGAGCACCCCACAAATGATGAGAATGAGAAGGTGGGAGGACACAGGTGGAAGCTGTGACAGAAGCCTTTGAGAGGGTGGGGCCCTAGGTTCTCTATGGGAGATGACAGGGAGAGAGGCCTGTGCCTGACCCGTGGCCCCCTCTAGCTTTAAAAGAACACTCGCTGTTTTGCTCAAATTGAGATGGAAAATCCATAAAATAGTGGAGAAACTGAGGGAACACAGTGGAAACCCACAGCTGTCCCCACATTCAACACCCTCTACACTTCTCATCTCTGGTCCACTCAGCCGGACTGACACCCCAGGGAGCCTCAGGGGACAGGGGATCCACCACCATTCCCTAGGTCCACCAGCTTTACAGAGGGCTGGAGAGTCCCCACTCCTCTGCCAAGGGTGTGGCCTGGCAGGGCAGGGGCCAGGACTGGAGGATGGAGGGGCGGGACACTGGTCTGGCCACCCATCTGGGAGTGATTTGAGAAATTCCAGGCCCTGCTAGCCCTGCGAAGCTATTCTTAACTGCTGTAATTACAGGGTCAGCCTTGGCCAGTGGCACCGTGGGGTCTGGGCATCATTAACTCCTCCAGGGGCCAAGCTGGGGACAGGCAGGGGCTGCTCTGCGGGGGGAGGGGGGGGGAGACCCATCAGGGGTCAGGGGTGGAGCCTGGAAGACAGGAAGTAGTGGGTGGAGGAGCAATGGATGGCTAGCCCTGGGTCCCCTTTCCAGGCTGGGCCAGCTGCCTCCTTCTGCTAGGGAGCCCTGTAGGGAAGGAGTTGTCTGGCCTGGGGAGGTACCAATGCAGCATCAGGCCTAGGAGCTCTTACTCTTCCAGCAAAGGGGGTCCCAGGGAGTGCCCCCCTCCTAATCCCCAGGGCCCAGAGTAAGCAGACGCACTGGATCTCATTCAGCTTTGCCATCCTCGTCTGCAAAATGGGCCTCCCCAGCTCCCTAGCCTCTCTCTAGGTTGTAAGGGGATGGGAGCACAGGTTCACTGACACTGTTACCCCTTCTCTGGGAGCTCTCAGCTGAGGCATGCTCTGGCAAGAGTCCTTATGGCAGTCAGACTTCCCCACCCCCAAGCATGGTCTATGCTACTCCCAGAGCTTGGACAGGTCACTGTGACTGAAGTCACACTTCTGTGACAAGAAGTCATACTTCTGTGACTCACTTTCCCCAGTCATGAAATGGAAGAGGAAGGGGCTTGATGGATAGCCAAGGACCAGGACCCTCTCCTAGCTCTGACCTTCACAGATCCCTGCCTGGGGATCATGTGGAGGTCCGAGTAAGCTGCTCCAAGACTCATCGCTGAGCAGGGCTGAGGCTTCTGAAAGGGAAACAGGCCCCCACCTCCTCATACCCCAGCCAGGCTGGTCCCCCACTCATCTGCACCTGTTTGCTCAGCTGTGATATGGGAATCATTGCTCAGAGCCTCTGGTGCCTAAGCCACAGTAAGCCCAGGGCCCCTTCATAGAGCCGGCTTGGTGAGTCCCCACGGCACAACCACAAACCCTCCCATATGGATGGAAAGATGAGGTGTACCTATAGTCCCCAGCTGATGGGGCACAACCACCCCCACCCCATCCCAAACCACCAGAGACAGGAGTGTGGCTGGGTCTGAGGAGGTTTCATAGAGCCTGTGATGCTAAGGCCTGCCTCCGAGCCTGCCAGCCTGTCTGTCCCCACATCACCCCACCCTGTGTCACCCATGCCCATCCTGTTATCTACCAAAGCTTCAGTCTCTTTGACCCCCAGCACCACCAAAATGGCCACAGCAAAATCAAGTACATTCGCACGTTTCCTGCCCATGCCTCTGCAGGGTCAGTCCCTCCCCCAAATGCCAAAACACACCAAGGTGAGCCCTTAGGCTGAAAACCTGCATGACCAAGGGCCCACTGTTGTTAGGGACCGTGTGGGATGGGGTCAGTGGGCTCATCCACTCATGTAGAGCTGCCTCACCACCCTCTGCTGGTAAAGCTCCATGGAGGTTCCTGTAGGGCCAGGACCAGGTTTCTTTTGCAAAGCCTCAGAGACCAGCTCGAGCACCCCTGACCACTTTGGTGATCAGCCTCTCCCTGACAAGCTCTGAGCCAGGTGAGGCTCTTCTATGTGGACTGGGCCCTTCACTCCACAGGTGGCCCTGCTACAGCACATCAGAGGCCCTCACCAAGAGTGTCCATTATAGACTCAAAACATCATCTAGGCCCTTGACCCTCTCCACCAACCCACCCCAACATGCCAGCTGCTCCTACCCAGGTGAGGTGTCCAGGGTGAGGGAGGCAAGGGCGCTGGAGAAGTGCCGGGTGTCCCAGACCTTCACTTCACGCTCACGCATCTGCAGGGAGGGAGCAAAAAGGGGCTCAGAGAGGGCCATCCCTCAGCCCCCTGGACTCCCTGGAAACCCAGTGCCTGAGGACACAGCCTGGTTCAAGGGCACTTGTCCCAAAGCAGAGCTGGGAGGGGGAGAGGTGAGTCATGCTAGGGAGGGAGAATTTGGGTTTTCTTGTCCTGCCCCTTTAAGAACCCCTAGGTGACAAGGGACAAGGGGCGGTTCCCTCCATGGACTCTGGTTGGGTGGGGGGTGGGGGGGCAGTGGCTACCACAGTTCCCAGGGTCAGGGTTAGCTATTGCAAATGGAATCTGCCAGTTTTCAGCAGCTGGAGGTCCCCTGGGGCTCTGAGACCCAGCTGAACACAGGGCCGTATATGGACAGGCAGAGAGCTGGCTGGCCTTCCCCACCTCCCAGTGGGCCTCATCCCTACCCTCTTGGTATGGGTGCCCTACCCATCTGGGAAGAGCCCTACCTGGTTGAATCCAGTGGACACAAGGTGCTCCTGGATTCCCATCCACGCCAGCCGGCCATCCTTGCCATTCTTGTGGGCCTCTGTGCTCTAGAGGAGACAAAAGATGGCACTGAGCCACTGGGTCCTCCTGGGGTGGGCCACCTGCCTGAGAGCCCCCCAGACGGCAGGAGGGGCCAGGATGGGGACCTCCAGAGGCTAGCTGGGGACAGAAGAGGCCTCCTACCCTACAGGATGGACCCCAGCCTCACCTGGGCTGAGGACAGCTCTGCACCCAGAGGGCTGACCTGGTCATCAAGCTTGGGCTGTCTCCCTCCTCCAAAAGGGACTGTCCGGCTGCCCGGCTACAGCACTGGGGCTCAGGGCAGTAGCACATGCTTGTCCTTGCCGGTATCCTAGAGGAGACGCTCAGCAGCCAGCAGCTATCTCCAGCCTCTGGGGAATCCCCATGCTCTCTGAGACCCTCATTTTTCTCACTTCCAAGTGGGGCTCACGTTTCCAGGGCTTTCCATGGACCAACTGACACTACATGTGAGAGGGACCAGCCTACTGCAGATCAACGGATTACCAGCATCACAGCTACTTCCTGACTGCCAGGGCCTGGGGAGAGGGCCTGGTGCCAAGCTCTAGGGAACAGTCCCCAGAGAGGGCAGATAAGTGTCCCTCCTCGCCTTCCTGCAGTGCTGGAGCTTGGCCAGCAGGAAGGCTTCCTGGGCCCAGGGAGTAGAGGCAAGTTCATACCACAGGCAGCCTCGTCCCCAGGGCCCAGGCAGAGGGGAGGAGAGGGGGCCAGAGGAAATGCAAACAGCTCCCTCCCAGTCACCTCGGCCCCTGGAGCCTGAGACCAAAGACCCTGTTACCAAAAATAGCTCACCCCAAACTGTGGCCAGCTTCCTCCAAGCTTCCCACGATCTCCTTGGGAATGAATGAGGGAGGTAGCCTGGGAGGAGCTGGCCCAGCGTCCCCTCCTCAGCCTGCAGAGGAGGACCCCAGCGTGGGAGACCCTGGAACGACCCATGTTGTTCAAGGGGCTTTTCTCACTGCTCCCTTCCTCACTCAGCAGCCAGCACAGGAAGTAAGGGCTGGGGCCTGAGAACCAGCGCCCCACACCCCTCTCCACACACAAGGGGCTGTGGGGCCAGGGCCAGGTCAGCCTTGCCCTGACACCCCGGGGTCAGTGGTAAGTGTCACATGCGCCCTCCCTCACACTGGTGTGCAAATATCCCATGTCTGCAGCAAACCAGATGGCTGGCAGAGCAATGGGCATCACTCATTCATTCAGCAGACATGTGAAGCTTCCCCAGGCCAAGCACCCTGCTAGGAGCTGGCGGTGCGGCCAGAGGGTTCTCAGATGGTTCTCCAGGGGATGTTAACGGAGTTCGGTGAAGCAGGGCTGCTCATTCATTTGCTCTTTCATAATATGAATGTTTGAGCCGCATATTCCACTAGGCACTGGGGACATGGTGGAAACAGAAAGGGTCCCCCAACTCACTGAATGTACAAGTTAGGAGACAGAGCTGAACCAAACAGAAATAACTATGTCACTACACGTTATTTTAAGTGCAAGGAAGGAGCAAAGTGGAGGTTAAAGGCACAATCTCTGGAGTGTGGGTGACACCTGTCCTCCCATGAACTGCCTCATCTCAGCACGAATACCTACACCTATACCTATACCACCGACCCTGTTCCCTCACTGGCAGAAAGAACGCTGTAATGGGTCCTACTTCGCAGGACTCTTACGGGAAGTGTTAACACCAGTGAGTGCTCAATACCCAATATGCATTTTCTTAAAAAGCATGACAATGAAGTACAATAAAAGTATAATAGAGGGAAGTAGATTTTCGGTAACACTTGAGACTTGAGCTAAGGTAGGAAAGATCAGCAGGTGTGAGCCTGTGCAGAGTAGGGGCCTGGGAGAGCAGAGGCTGGCGCAGTGGCAGGGGGCAGGGGGCAGGGGGCGAGGGAGAGGAGACGTCCTCAGCCTGCAAGGTGCATGCGCTGTGATGGAGGGCATAGGTGGGGGACAGGATTGGCCTGTCTCCCATTTTCCTTCTTCTCTTCTTTTTTTTTTAAAGGTTTTATTTATTTATGAGAGACACAGAGAGAGAGGCAGAGACACAGGCAGAGGAAGAAGCAGGCTCCATGCAGGGAGCCTGACATGGGACTCGATCCCAGGACTCCAGGATCAAGCCCTGGGCCGAAGGCAGATGCTCAGCCACTGGGCCCCCCAGGTACCCCCCATCTTCCTATTTCATAGGGAAACCAGAGGCTCAGGCAGAAGCAGCCACCGGCCTCAAGTCACCCAGCAAGACAGCTGTCTGCTCCCTGAGCCTCCTCCCTGTGGGCTGAGTGACTGTTCTGTCTGTGTGAGAGGGGCCTGGGAGATGAGGAGACAGAGCAGGGGGCAGAAGGCAGCAGAGTCGGGACCAAGAGGGGTCCCAGGTCCCAGCTGCACCCCCAGAACCGTCCCTGGATGAGCTCACACCAGGGGACCCAGGCTGTCCACAGGGTGGTGATGGGCAGGGCACTGGTCTCTCAGGACACCGAAGGCACCAAGGTCGCTGGGATGAGGAAGGAGCTTACGCCAGGCCTGCATGCCCACTGTGGGCTTAGGCGTCCAGGGGGCACAGGAAGCCCCTGGGGGGGGGCACCAACCCCACCCCTGCCTCTGTCCCCGATCCCTAGACTGATTTTCATTTTCAAAACTGGCAAATTCTTCTTCCCTGACCTTACCGGGACTTAGGGAGGAGGAGTCCCCTCTCCAGATCCCCAAATTCTCATTCTCCAGAGCAGAGGGGAGGTTCAGCTGGAACTCGGGCAGCTGGCCACCCTGAAGTCCCACACTGTCACAGGAGGCTCAAGGGGAAACCGCTGGTGGTCATCCCCAGCCTGCAGGCCAAGCCTTGGGCTTTCCCTCTCATAGGGGTGGCCTCTATCCCAATAGGCAGTAGGGCACTGTGCTCATGGACAAGGCCCTTGGCTCCCTCAGGTCTCCCCCACACCTGGCCCCAAGGAGAGAACAGGAGGGGCTGGCTGCCCAGCTCAGGGGCACCAGAAGCAGGCACATACCCAGCATTCCAGCTGTGGTCCTGCCAAATCCCCCCCTGTTGCCACGGCAATGCTTCCTGTACAGGATAGGGTGGCTGGAGGTGCAGCCCTGGGCTCCTGGGCTCCTTCCTCAGGTGAGGGGACCTTCTCTGGTGTAAGACCCCCACCACCCACTGCTCCCATCGGCCAGGCTCAGTCCTGGGCTCCTGATGCCAGCCCCCCAAGCCTGCTTGACACACACCCAGTACACAGGTCTCCCAGCCCACACCAGAGCTCAGAGGGCTCCTCCCAGGCCCCTCCTGCCCAGGAGGACGGAGGACAGTGCTGAAGCCTCACCACTCCCTGGATGCCCCGCAGCAGCAGGTTGCTACTTCCCTGGTGCACCCATGGCTTCAGGCATTGGCTAACCCCATCCAGATGGCAAAGGGGCTTCGGAGTCAAACACACAGAGCCTGCCTGGGCCACTCTGCTGTGACCCTGGGACAGAATGACCAAAGGGCCAACTTTACAGGACAATCATGAGGATGGAAAAAGACTGTGTGTGCCAAGGGCTCAGGACATAATAAATGGTCATAAATGCAATCTAGAAACAAAGTAGGAGATGTGACTCAAGCTCAGGTGGAGCAGGGTCCAAGAAAGACAGCAGAAGGAGGATTCCCCAAGGCCCCCCTGCCCTCCACCCAGCTTCCAAGCTCTAGTGACAGGCCCTGGGACAGGGAGTGCATGCAGCCCCTCCGGCCCCCCTCCAACAACGTCCCCCTCTAGTGCGGAAGGAGGATCTCAAAAGAAGGCACTCCCAGAAGGCCTCTCCCCCGAGCTGGCCCCTCAGCTCACACCGACCCTGGCCGCCAACAGTGGTTTTCCTAATAGAAGCCAGGTGTGGGCCAGATGCCCTGGGCGGAAGTGGGGGGCAGGGCCACGAGGAGGGCAGCATTCCAGCCCCTGCTGCCCCCGCACCAGTGCACCAGCACAGAGCACAGGCACCATCCCAGCAGCTGGGAGGGGGTAGGAACCACCCACGCTCTTCCCAGGTCTCCTTGGCCCAGAAACCCCATTCAGGGGGGCTCCCTCCAGAACCAAATCCTCCCTCCCTTCTAGGAACTTGGAACAGTTTGGACGGCAGCCACTCTGTCTCCACCTCGGCACCATCACGATCCCCCCCACCCCCTGCCTGCCGAAGGAGGAGGAGGCAAGGAAGGAAGAAAATGTTCACGCCAGGGGAGCCGGCCCCACACAGTGCCCAGTGGAGGCAAGAATGGGGGTACCATGCACAGTGCCCTGGGACCCTGAGGAAGCTGGAGGTAGACGGCCTCAGCCTCCCTCCTTCAACCTGGGACCTCCTTTCCGGGCAGAGGCTTGGAGGTCAATCATAGAAAGCTCCAGGGAGGCTCACTGCTCATACCCACCTTGCTCTGAGACTCAGACAGCTACCACTGCCAGCCACAGAGCCAACTGGGACCAAAAGCCAACCTCCTGGGGAAGTATGGCCACTGTGGAATGGGGGGTGGGCTAAAACCTCCTATTTGGCTTGGTTCACCTGTCAGTACAGGACCTCCTTTGGGTCTTCAGCCAGTCAGAAACAGAAGTGACTGGTCTATCTTGGGCAAAAAATTGCTGTGGACTCCATGAAGGGGATCCTGTGTGTGCGTGTACACATGTGCATGCTACAAGTATGCAGGGAAGCCCCCCCACACCCACACAGCTACTGTTGATCACATTTAGGCTGGTGAATTACCCCTGACCCCAGGTAGGGAACAAGCCCTAGAGACGGGATATCTGTGATGGGCCTGGGTTTCACTGGAGAACTCTTTCCCTGAACTGGCAGCAGGACTCTGATTTTTACCTCCCTCAGGAAATAAGCCTCCTCACCTTCTAGAAAAAAAAAATTTTAAATGTCAATCTGCTCATCTCACTTTCTGCTTAAAACTCTCTAATTGGCCTCTCATAGCCCGGATGATAGGCCCTTCACCATATGCCTGGTACTTGCTGTCAAGCGAATGAATGAGTCCCCACTGGCTCAGTGACTACAGCATGAACCCAGAACCCACCACCCACTCAGCACTCAGAAGGCCCATACACCCCAAGCACCATCAGAGACCCAAACCAAACAGGCTCAGTGCCTGCATCCCACAGACCCCAGGTACAGAATGAGGGGCCCTCTGGCTTTGAGACAGGAAAGGTACAGGGTTGGTGGCTCTGTCCGTTTGGCTCCTCTGAGGCTGGCCTCTGCCAACTGTGCCACGAAGGGTAGAGGGATGAGGGTCTCAAAGAAGGAGCAGAAGGTGGAATCTTGAATTAGCTTCCAAAAGCCACAGGATGCCTCCACTGAAAGTCTGTGGACAGCCTGTCTGCACTCCACCCTGTGATCAAAGACAGGTCCTCCCAGGACCCAAAACATGTTTCCCAGAAAGAGCTTCTGGCAGCAGAAGCCCACTCCCAGGTGACCCTACACACCTACTCGGTCTTGACCAGGGACATAGGGTGTAGCAGAATCTCTGCCAAGAGGTGGAACCTGCCCTCACCTGCACCTGCTGGAGCCATTAGGGCCTCAATTCGGGCCCCTGCCCACACAACTCACCTGGGAGGCCCCTGGCTTGGCTCTGGGGTCAAAGATCCGTAGCTGCTTGTCCTAAAAAGGAGAGAGGAATAAACAGAGTGCACTTAGGACAGGCAGGATCCTTAGGGGTCAGCTTGTCTCCTCCACCCGTAGGCTCTGATGGCCCCGCCTCCTAGTACACAGGGCTGGCATCACACACCAGGGAACCCCTCCCCAGCCTGGTTCCTTTTCACAGCAGGGGGCAGGCCCCCTTTCCTGCCCCAGTCACCCACAACAGAGAACTTGGTGACAGGTGTTCACATTTCCTAAACACCTACTATGTGCCAGGCCTGCTACACACATGATCTCTCCCCATTTCTCCAACCACCTTATGAAGTAGTGGGTATCACCATGAGCCCTTCACAGATAGAGAAACTGAGGCTCAGAACCAAACTCTAGGCTGCCAGCTGGTTCAGCCCAGCCCAGTGTTCAGCCCAGCCCAGAGGAGCACAAAAGATGATGTCATTTCTACACATAAAGAACTTGGTGTCTAACCAGGACAGCAAGCTTACACATCCTAACCATCACTCAGCATATGTTACTGACTCAGATCACCTAAGGGTGGAGATGGGAATAGATCAAAAGATAGATAATGTCAAAATAAAATGCCCATACCTTGAATAAGGACTTTATTCTTGTGGAATAATCAATGTGTATGTGCACAAATGTACACGCATAAAGAACTGGGGAGAGGTGCATCTAGGTGGCTCAGTGGTTGAGTTTCTGCCTTTGGCTCAGGTCGTGATCCCAAGGTCTGGGGATCGAGTCACACATCGAGTTCTCTGTGGGGAGCCTGCTTCTCCCTCTGCCTGTGTCTCTCCCTTTCTCCCTGTGTCTCTCATGAATGAATGAATAAAATATAAAAAAAATAAAATCCTGCTTCTCTGTCTACCTGTGTCTCTTCCTTTCTTCCTGTGTCTCTCATGAATGAATAAAAAAAAAAATTAAAAAAAAAAATCCCACTTCTCTCTCTGTGTCTCTGCCTGTGTGTGTGTGTTTCTTGTGAATAAATAAATAAAATCTTAAAAAAAAAAAAAAAAAGAAAAAGAACTGGGGAGAGAGGGACAGAATTTGCATTGGTTGACTACTTACAGTCTTGGCCATGATGAATTGTTAAGCATTACAAGGAAGGTGCAGAGTAACATGGATGGTGTGATTTTGCTGTGGTAAAAATAAACAAAGATCCCTATTTGACCACATTCCTGTAGCTTCTGCAAGTCTGCTGAGCAAGGAGAAAGGTCTTGAACAGCATGGGCTGTGCATTAATGCTGAGTACTGGGGAGGGTGAAGGTAGGGGGTGATTAGCTTTTCCTTTTTTCATCTTAATACAGTTCCACTTTGTTCCAATCAGCATGGATTCATATTTTAATATTTTGAAAAACAATGAAAAATAAATAAAAATCAAACAACCCCACTGAACCAGCAATGAACAACTGGAATTTGAAATGAAAAACACAATACCTTTTACATCAGCACCAAAAAACCTGAAACTCTTAGCTATAAATCTAACAAAATACACACAAGATCTACGGGAAGGATACTATAAAACTCTGATGAAAAGAATCAAATGACTAAATAAATAAGACATACTCCATGTTCATGGATAGGAATACTCAATACTGTCAAGATGTCAGTTCTTCCCAAGCTGATTTACAGATTCAACAAAACCCCAATGAAAATTCCAGCAAGTTATATCATGGTTATCAACAAATTGATTCTTAAGTTTATATGAACAGGCAAGAGCTTCCTAAGGGTCAACACAATACTGAAGGGGAAGACCAGTCAGAGGACAGACAGTGCCCAACTCTATTCTAAAGCTACAATAAGCAAGACAGTGTGGTATTGGCATAAGGACAGACAAATAGATGGAAGAGAACAGAAACAGAATCCCATAAATACAGTCAACTGATCCTGACAAAGGAATAAAGCCAACACAATTGAGAAAAGATAGTCTTTTCAACAAGTGGTACTGGAATACATGTACATCCACATGCAAAAAGATGAATCTACACACAGACTTTACATCTTCTTTTTTTTTTTAAGATTTATTTATTTATTTATTTATTTATTTATTTATTTATTTATTTATTCATGAGAGACACAGAGAGAGAGAGGCAGACACACAGGCAGAGGGAGAAGCAGGCTCCATGCCGGGAGCCTGATGTGGGCCTCAATCCCAGGACTCCAGGATCACGCCCTGGGCTGAAGGCAGGCGTTAAACTGCTGAGCCACCCAGGGATGCCTTCTTTTTTTTTTTTTTTAAGATTTTATTTATTCATTCATGAGAGACATAGAGAGGCAGAGACGGAGGGAGAAGCAGGCTTCTCGCAGGGAGCCTGATGTGAGACTTGATCCCGGGACTCCAGGATCACACCCTGAGTCAAAGACAGATGCTCAACCATTGAGCCACCCAGGCCTTTACACCTTTTACAAAAATCGATTAAAAGGGATCACAGACCTAAACATAAAATACAAATCTGCAAAAGCTCTAGGAGATAATACAGGAGAAAATCTCAGTTACCCTGAATTTGGCAATGACTATTCATTTATTTATTTTGAATTCATTTTCTCTTTAAGATTTAACTTTCTCTTCAAATAAATTTATTTATTTGAGAGAGAGAAAGAAAGGGCACACGTAAGGTGAGGGAGAAGCAGAGGCAGAGGGAGAAGGAGGTAGAAAGAATCTCAAGTAGACTCCCCACTGAGCACGGAGCCCAACATGGGGCTCAATCCGATGGCTTTGAGATCATAACCTGAGCTGAAATCAAGAGTCGGATGCTCAACTGACTGAGCCACCCAGGGAGCCCTGGGAAAGACTTTTTATTTATTTTTATTTTTTAAAGATTTTATATATTTATTCATGAGAGACACAGAGAGAGAGAGAGGCAGAGACATAGGCAGAGGGAGAAGCAGGCTCCCTCTGGGGAGCCCGATGCAAGACTCGATCCCAGGACCCCAAGATCACAACCTGAACTGAAAGCAAACACTCACCCACTGAGCCACCCCAGCGATGATGTTTTAGATACATTAAAAGTATGACCTATGAAAGAAAAAACTGAATTTCATTAAAATCAAACTTCTGGTCTACAGAGACACTGTTAAGAAAATGAAGACAGGCCACAGACTGGGAGAAAATATTTGCACAGCATGTATCTGAGAAAGGACTTGTACCCCAAATATACAAAGAACACTTCAAACTCAAAAAATAAGAAAACAACCCAATTTTAAAAGTGAGCAAAAGACCTGAATGAACACCCTACCAAAAAAGATACACAAGATGAAAAGTGAATACATGAAAAGAGGTTTTTAATACCATATCTCAGGGAATTAAAAACTAAAACAATTACCACTACACACCTCGTAAAATAGCTAAAACTTAAAAAAAAATGATAACACACATGCTGGCAAGATTGTGGAGTAACAAACTCTTATTTGCTGATGGGAATGCAAATGGAACAGCAACTTTAGAAGACAATCTGGAAGCTTCTTACAAAGCCAAAAATGCTCTTAGTATATGATCCAGCAATTATGCTCCTAAGTATTCATCCAAATGAGTTAAGAACTTATGCCCAGGGTGTCTGGGTAGTTCAGTCGGGGTGAAGCGTCTGCCTTCAGCTCAGGTCATGATCTCAGGGTCCTGAGATAAAGCCTTGCGTGAAGACCCACGTTAAGCTCTGCCTCAGGTTCCATGCTCAGTGGAGGAGTCTGCTTGTCCCTCTCCTGCTTATGTGCATGCGTGTGTGCTCTCTCTCTCAAATAAATAAAATCTTTTAAAAAATTATGCCCATATAAATGTTTATGGCACTTTTAAAGTTGCAAAAAACTGGAAATAATCAACATGTCTCAACAGCTGAACAGATAAACTGTGGTACATTCCCACAACAGAATATCATTCAGTGAGAAAGAGAAAGAGTAAGAAGCCAAACCATAAAACTCATAGAAGAAAACTTAGAGGAAAAGCTTCATGACATTGGATCTGGCAATGATTTCTTGGATTGGTCACTGAAACAAAGACAGGTAAATGGGACTACATCAAACAACTTGTGTTCTGCAAAGCCTGCAATCAATGGAGTCAAAAGGCTGGGATGGGAGATGATGCTTGCAAATCATATATCTGATAAGGGTTTAAGATCCAGAATATATGAAGAATTCATAAAACAACAAACAAAATCAAATAACTCTAAAAAATGGGCAAAGGACCTGAACAAATATTTCTCCCAAAGTATACAAATGGCTAGCAAACATACGAAAAGATGTTAGTCATCCAAGGAATGCAAATTATTATTATTATTATTATTTTTTAATTTATGATAGTCACAGAGAGAGAGAGAGAGAGGCAGAGATACAGGCAGAGGGAGAAGCAGGCTCCATGCACCGGGAGCCCAACATGGGATTCGATCCCGGGTCTCCAGGATCGCGCCCTGGGCCAAAGGCAGGCGCCAAACCACTGTGCCACCCAGGGATCCCAAGGAATGCATATTAAAACCAAGATGAGGTATCATCTCATATCCATTAGGACGGCTACTATTAAAAACTCGGGAACAAACGTTGGCGAGGGTGTGGAAAAGTTGGAGCCCTCCTGTACTGTTGGTGGGAATGTAAAATGGTGCGGCTGCTGTGGAAAACAGGGTGGCAGTTCCTCAAAAAAGTAAATATAGAATTACCTTATGATCCAGCAATTCCACTTCTGAGTACATTCCCAAAAGAAGCAAGAAGAGGGTCACAACCAGCACATCAATGTGCACTATTCTCATTAGTACCCACAGCACTCACAGCAGCATCATGCACAAGAGCCAGAGGTGGGGGCAACCCAAGTATCCGCTGACAGAGGAGCGGGTACACAGAATGTGGTATACACACACGATGGATTCAGACTGAAAACAGAAATCCTGTCACATGCTACAACACAGATGAACCTTGAGGACATTATGGTAAATGAAATAAGCCATCACAAAAAGACAAAGAGTCCATGATTCCACCTACACGAGCTATATAAGGTAGTCAAAACCACAGATATGGAGGGCGGAATGGTGTTGACTGAGGGCAGGGGGAAGGGGAAAGGGGAGTTGTTGTTTAATGGGTAGGGGGTCTCAGTTCAGGAGACCTGTTTCACAATGACCTAAGTAAATTTAACATCCCTGTATACATAAAAACAGTTAAGACGGCAAATTTTATGATGCGTTTTTAACCACCATAATGAAATAGCTGTCAGTCCACAATAAGACAGAAGACCCATAAATGCACATTACTAAGTGAAAGAGGCCAATCTGGAAAGGCTACATATTGTAGGATTCCAACCATATGACATTAGGGAAAAGGCAAATCTCATGGAGACAGCAAAAAGTCAGCGGTTGCCAGTGGTCTGGGAGAGGGAGGAAGGAATGGAGTGGTGAAATACAGGGCACTTTTAGGGCAGAGAGGTTATTCTGCACAATGCTGTAATGTGGGTATATGATGTCGTGCATTTGTTAAAACCCCTACAATGCAGCCCCAAAGGTGAAGCCTAATGTAAACTCTGGCCTTTAGTTACTGTAGCAATATTGATCTAATTATAACAAATGCACCACACCAACCAGCAGGGCACCTGATGGGGAGGAGGGACATGGGAACTCCTGGTACCACCTGCTCAGTATCTGCCTGGTTCCTGCCCAGGTGCTTGGGATGCAGGGCTAGCAAACAGTCCCTGCTGAATACTGGACTCCGCAATGTACAGGCAGTCACAGGGAACTTCAGGGAGAAACTCAGGCCCAAGATGAATCTCCAAGGACAAGCAGAGCCTGCACCGGGAAGAGAAAGGTATTCAAAGGAAGTGGAAATGTATGAACAAAGATGTGGAAACAGGAACTTGCTGACACGTGACATGAAGGGGAAGGCAAGGCCATGCAAGGAGCCTAGATGGTGGGAATGGAGGGGGCAGTGGGCGAGTGCACAACTGGACAAGAGGGGGGCCTCCCTTGGCAGATCAGTCCCGGGTCTTCCTGACACACCTGGTGGGGTCCCAGGGTTCTTGGGTCACTCCTGACAAAGTCTTCCCTGGCTGCAGCTTACTGAGCACCTGCTACATGCCAGGTGGGAAGCAGGCACAGTCTGGAACTAGCCATGCAGCAGCACCATTCCACGACACTGCACAGCTCTGGGTTCAGGAGGATGCTGTTTTGAGACAGAAGAGGACAGTGAGGCACACAGGACAGAAACAGACAGAAAGAACAGTGAAACACAGAGAGAGGTGGAGAGGAATGGAGAGAAACACGGGACAGAGAGAGGACAACCAGAGATCGAGGACAGAGACAGGGAAGTGAGAGGCAGAGAACAGGGAGAGACAGCGGATCTTGAGAGATGATGAGGTAAGAGAGAATGCCTCCGAGGGTGCCTAGCTGGCTCAGTCAGTCAGTGAGTGTTGATCTCGGAGTCGTGAGTGCGAGCCCCACACTGGGTGTAGGAGTACGTGGAAATAAAGAACTGAAAGAGAGAGAAAGAGAGACTACCTCCTGGCAGGGAGGGCCACTTTCACGTAAGTGACGGAGTCAGTAGAGAGCCAAATGGCCTGGGTTTAGATTCCAGCTCCATCACTCATGAGCTCTGTGACCCGGGCAAACCCCTGAGCCCTCAGTAGGAAGAGGACAACTGATGGCAGCACCTTTCACAGGTCAAAGTCCCAATTCTTGCCACATGGGTACAGCCGGAAGGCAGCCGGGCCAGCATACACAGAAGTTCAACACTGGATCCACACCAGGGGTCACACTGGGCACCAGAGGCTGGGCCATGGCAGGGGGAGTGGCCCTGGGCTGCGGAGGTGCACGCACTCCGAAGCTCACAGGCACAAGCACACCAGCGGAGTGGGAGCTTAGGGGGCCCACCATCTGTGAGGTCGGGGCGCCCTCTAGCGTCTGCCTGCACTTTCGAGGAGCTGAGAGGGAAGCGCCAAGGGGCTTCTGCGGGGCCAGAGGGGGCTTCAGGGGTCCTGGGAGGCAGATCCAGAGAGCCAGGTGGGAGATGGTATGGAAAGGGGGAGGCTCTGAGAGGAAGCAGAGCGTTGCCACACCCCTACTCAACTCAGGCAGCCCTGTGTGGAACCCCAGGGCCCAGCCTGCAATCCCTGGCCAAGCAGACCTCAGGCTCTCAGGCTCCCTGCTGCCGAGGGCAGGCCCACTCCCTGGCTCCCCCAACATGCTCAGGACAAACCCATGGGCACCTTCTCCTGAGCTTCAGTCACAAGGGTGGCCTCTCCTTCTGCACCATTCTCCAAAGGTTAGGACTGTGGCACCTATCTAGCCAGCACTGACAGGTCACAGAGTGGAGGTCACACCCTGCTGGGACAGTGTCCCCTAAAGGATGTCACCCCCAGACAACAGCCTTGTAAGGTCCTCTGTCCCCACAGGTAGAGCACCTAGCTGCACCTCTGTCGCCACAGGTAGAGCACCTGCCCCTCCTGTGAGGATGCTGCCGTCATCCACTTGGGGCTGCTCTACCATTGGGGAACCTAGCTCCAGGAACAGCACAGGTGGGGGGCAAGGTAGGGCTCCACTCCACAGACCCACTCAGGAAATCTGTGTTTCCTCCCTACGACTTTGGCTTCTCTGGGTCTAGAGGGGATGAGAGAGCTCCACTGGACTGACCTGTGGCCTCATCACACTTATTCTTCCTCAGGGGACACCTGCAGGCAAGAAGCTGAGCCATCACATCAACAGGAGGTGGCAGACAGAACGGGGTGTTGCGCACCTGGGTAACTGGGTGGTAAACGGGGCTCAGCTCCCTGGGGAGGAGGGGCTGGACAGCTCCTGCACACGCCCTCAGTAGACTCTCTGCATGAAGTCCCCAGACCTGACACCCTCTTCCCCACGCTCTAGGTCCTCTTCCCTGTTCCACATACCCTCCTGGGAAGTCACTCCCACCTCCTCCCTGTCCACGCTGTTACCCAATCACCAAGGCCTGATGCTTGCACTGCCCTTTCTCCTGGGGGCTGCAACACTCCTCACAGTCTCCCCATGTCCCCTCCTGTCCCACCCCACAGCACCATTCAGCCACCCACCCCCATGCTGTGCCCCCCACATCATGCCCACTGCTTTCCTTTGGCCTTGTACTTGCCCTCAGTCCACCCACCTCCCTCTCTGCCTGCAGCTGCCTGAAGCTGCTTTTGCTGACACTCCTCACCTGGCTGCCTAACTGGTAGAAACCCAGGGCAACATCTCTATATCCTAATCCATCTCTTTGTAGCTGCATCAAAACCAGAATCAACTATGCTAGGCCATGAGCTCTGTGGAAGGATGGTGCCTCTCTACTCCACGGGAAGGGATCCATGTCAAGCCTCTAGACATCTGACCTCAGACATCCTACCTGGTTCTGGGGTGAGGGACAGGGAACAGAAAATACAAGACCCAGAGGAGCCACATTTCTCCAGGCTACAGCCTGGACTGGAGCTGGGAGCTGCAGCTCTTAGGTGAAGGGCCATCCAGGTCATACCTGCAGGCCAGAGGTAGGCAGTTGCTGGGAACCCCCCTTCACCGGTCAGCAGTCTGGCCTTGCAGCTAGAGAGAGCTCTAACAGAGGTGGCCCCAGCTTGCCCTGAGCCCCACAGCTAGCTTCCTTCTTCCCTCTCCAGGGCCATGGCCCACACAGGCTGGCCTGTACAAGGGCCACTAAGGCCACCAGTCCCCGCTCAGAACATTCATACAGAACATTCATACACCTGCCCCTCCTGTGAGGATGCTGCCGTCATCCACTTGGGGCTGCTCTCCCATTGGGGAAACCAATGCACCTTCCTCCCAACCCCCTACCACAGCCACCCAGCTATCATGGGGCTGCAGATCTGATCCCTTCAGGTACCTACCAGGGCTGTAAGGCCAGAGAAGGACAGGCAGCTCAGAGCTTGGGCCCTGCCTCAATGGCCAGGACTTTCGCCTCTGGAACCAGTACTCCTACTGCTCTTATTTTTCAGGGGAGGAGCAGCAGGCTAGGACCAGACTGCTCATCTACACACAAGTCTCCTCCCAAAGCCCAGCCTAGAAACCACAACCTCCAGGGGAGCTGCCATTACTCCTCTAGAAAACAGCTGCTAAAATCTATCAACAACCTTACAAACCTTCAAACCTAGAAGCTAGCAACATCCCTTGTAAAAATCTAGATCAGGGGTGAGCAAGCTAAGGCTCACAGGCCAAATCAGCCAAATTCAACTCGAGACATGATTCAGCAAATATAGTTTTACTGCCACATGGACACACCCACCCACTTACATTTTGTCTGTGGCTGCTTCCTTGTTACAAGGTGGCACCGACAGAGACAGTGTGGCCTGCAAAACCCAAAGTATTTACTATCTTACTACCTAGTCCTTTATGGAAGTTGCTCTAAGTCACATTGACAACAAAGAACAAAAAGCAAAACAAAACAAAAAAAAAGAAACAAAATCTGTGTACAAATATATTCAGTTGTTACAAGTTATCTAAAAAGTACACTGGTGGGCAGCCTGGGTGGCTCAGCGGTTTGGTGCTGCCTTCAGCCCAGGGCCTGATCCTGGAAACCTGGGATAGAGTTCCGCATCTGGCTCCCTGCGTGGAGCCTGCTTCTCCCTCTGCCTGTGTCTCTGCCTCTCTCATGAATAAATAAATAAAATATATATTTTTTAATTACACTGGTAAATTTATATGATAAAATATTCTATACATTGTTTGTTCAGTTACTGATAAACTGGAAAAAATATTTATTGTGCTGAATAGAAAATGGAGAGTAGAATAACCTGGAAAGCATGATCTCCACACACAGACAAAGAGAGAAGAAAGAAAGAAAGGAAAAGCTCAGAGAGAAAGATGTCAAAATAGTAACTAGTATGGTCCCTGGGTGGGAGGATCACAGGTGATTTTTTTTTCTTTACTTTTCTACTGCTTTCCCAAATTTGTAAAACAAGCACAAACTACTATACCTTGATCACCATAAAGTAAGAACTTTCCGTGAGCATCTCCTTCCACCTTCCTCCTTCCCTCCATCCATGTCTCCTCCTCTGCACCTCCTCACACAGCAATGAAGGGTGTGGAAATGAAGGGCACAGAGAGCTTCTCATTGGAGAGGGAGGTCACAGCCCAGAACGCTGTCCAGCTGGTGCTTCAGCCAAGAATGCCTGTCCCCTTCTCCTCAGTGAGGGGAGGCCTGACCTCACTGTCCCTGGGAAGCCGTGCTCACCAGTGTGGAGCCCACGCAAGTGAACCACACCGCACTACGTGACCACCTTGCCCTTCACCAGGGGCTCCTTGGAGGTTGGCAGCCCCGTGGACCCCGGAGCACATGCCAATGGCTGGAACCAACTGTTTGATGAACCAAATGGGGAAAAAGGCTGATTTAAAACACTGGAGTTGGGGGGAGCCTGGGTGGCTCAGTTGGTTGAGTGTCCAACTCTTTTCTTTTTTTTAAGATTTTATTTATTTATTCATGAGAGACACACACAGAGAGAGAGAGAGAGAGAGAGGCAGAGACAAAGGCAGAGGGAGAACCAGGCTCCCTGTGGGGAGCCCGATGTGGGACTCGATCCCAGGTCTCTAGGATCATGCCCTGGGCTGAAGGCAGAGCTAAACCGCTACCCTAAAATAAATCTTTAAAAAATTCTGGCAGGGATCCCTGGATGGCTCAGCAGTTGGGCGCCTGGCTTCAGCCCAGGGCATGATCCTGGAGTCCTGGGATCGAGTCCCGCATTGGGCTCCTTGCATGGAGCCTGTTTCTCCCTCTGCCTGTGTCTCTGCCCCTCTCTCTCTCTCTCTCTCTCTCTCTCTCTGTGTGTGTGTGTATTTCATGAATAAATTGTAAAAAAATCTTTTAAAAACAAAACAAAAAAATCTGGGAAGTGAGGCTTCTAAGAAAGCAGAGAAGAGAAATTTGGAAAGAGGATCCTCAAAGTATGCAGACCCCATGTTTTCTCCCTCAGAGAAGCCCTTGGTGCCCTCTGAGTCCCCCAGCCAGCTCCCAGAGGAGTCCTTGCAGGCTCCCATGGCCTCCCATCCTGCAGGTGTGACTCCAGGAGGCAGCACATCCCTACAGATCCCGAAGCTCATGGATCTCCCCAAATTCAACAGATAAGTGTTATTCACTGCTCAGCAGATTCTTTCTGGTGTTCCCAGCCACTTCCCTCGGGGACCCTGTCGCCCTGGGCTCAGGGCATAGACCTCCAGCCCTGTCTCGGCTTCCTTTCTGCCACAGAACGGCTCCTTTTGTCTCCTGCACAGGTTCCGAGCTCACTCTACCACTCTCCCCTCATTCCCTTCTCTCCCACTTGGGGTCACCCCTGTTTCTTCCAGCAGGTACCCTGTAACACAGATGGCACCTACACTTCTACCCAGCTCAGACTCAGGCCCAGACCTTCTGTCCACGGACTCAACTGATGCCTCCACTGGACACAGGCCCAGGTCCCTCCAGTCCAACAGGCCTAGAATTATCCTTAGAAGCACCCTGTCTGCACGGCAGGCTTCCCCTCCAACCAACAACCCAGGAACCAGCCTCCTGAACCCCTAAACCTCACCCTAGACCACCACCAACGCCCTGCTCTCCCCTCCCCATCCCTCAAGCCTCTCAGTATCACCCCTGGCTGAGGAGGATCCTATCTCCCCCAGGAGGTGTCTTACCCTCCCTTCTAAATACAGCCCATCCCCGCAATGCTTTTGTCCACACTGCAACTGGGGAGCTTTCAAAATACAAATCTGCTCACCTCATGCCACAGCCTGGCCCTCCCTGGCTTTAGAGACCCCAGGACTCCTGCCACTTCTAAGGTAACAAGCATAACCCTGTGCACATGACTCCAGCCTTGCACCACTGCTCTCTGCATCCAGCCCCTTCTGGGTCCACATCTGTCGCTATTCTGCCCTGTTCTCCCCACCCAACCCCATTAATTCGCCCTTCAGAGCCCCTGCCTGAGGCCAAGCCTCTTGGCCTCTCAACCAGCTCAGAGCTCCTCATGTCCCTCTCAGAACCCGTATCACAGCTCATACTTAATCTTTTCATCTGTAAGATCCCTGGGCCCATGTTGGCTACTCTCACCAGCAAGAGACCAGGTGAGCACAGGACCTGGCATTAGGGAGGACCTGAGGCCTGCCGACTGAATGTAGGGGCAGCACAATGCCCCGTGTAGGGGTGTCGCTCAACACAACCTCCAGAAAGGATAGTAGTGTGAACGAAGCACAAAGGATGAGGCTGGCTAAGGACGGAGAGGAGCTGAATACACAAACTGGAGCCCAGGGGTGCTAGCATGGGGCTTAACTTGAACCCCTAATAGGGTCCCAATACCCTGGTACTGAGGGGGTGTAGGGGCTTCCAGATGCAGGTGTGAAGCAGAAAGTGTGAGGACAGCTGAGGTGGGCGGAAGGGGTTCAAAACATCCCCGACTAGTGCTTTTCTGCCCCACAAGCATCACCGAGCCCGCCAGGTACAGCCCAGGCCATGCGCTCCTCAGCACCAGAGCCCCGCACAGAGCCGGGCACATCTCGGTCCCTACTGTAGGCACTTACCCAAGGCTCAGGGCCCAGCTGCTTACCTTGCATATCGTGCCCAGCAGAGCTCCGTCCCGGCTCCAGACGGCAGCCTGCACTAGGTCCCCATGGGCCGCCAGCTCTGTAGAGAAGCAGCCAAGGTCAGGAGGGGGTCCAGGGTCTCCCCACCCTATCCTGGGCAGTGGGGGCACCAGGGAAATAGGCGCAGGAAGGCCCGGCTTGGGGTAATGCCCAGGACAGTGGCAGTAGCTGCAAGTGTCTGTCTCTGGCAGGAGGACCAAGGGCAGCGTCTCCTTCCAGACATGCTGCGCTACAGCTGGACTCCTTCCTTTAGCCCTTTCTTTCTTTTGTGTTATGGAAACCACAAAGAAAAGGAGCGCCGTCCAGACGGGGGCTGCCCAGGGAGGGGTGGCCAGTGCAGGCCGTACCTGTGAGGGCCTGCTGCTTGGCTACATCCCAGACCTTCACGGCCGTGCCCGCTGCACTCGCCATGACACCGTCCGCAGTGGGATGGAAGTGCAGCACCTCCACCTGGACCGGCTCAGGGCCCAGCACCAGCCCGGGCACCGAGGGCAGTGCCTGGCCAGAGGCGGGCAGTCGCCACAGTTTCACCTATGGGGAAAAAGCAAGGCCATGAGCCCTGGGCTGCCCCAGCCCCAGGGGTTGTACTTGGGCATGGGGGCTGTGTATTCCGCATGAGGAAAGGCAGGGTAATGCAGCCCAGGATTGAGGAGTGTAATTGCGGGGGGGGGGGGGGGGGGAGCGCAGCCACAGGATGGGAGCTCTGCTCCATCTCCTCCAGCATCCCACATCACCCCAGCCCTGCTTTCCGCAGGCAGCCAAACAGTAGAACAGCAAGTCTGGACCACAGGGGAGCCAGTGTGGGCCGAGGAACAGAGAATCTGGGCTAGCCGGGCTCTGGAAGCCTGGGGTGGAGGGCAGTGGGAGGGACATTGAGCAGCTCGTCCAGCAGCTCCACTCACCGTCCTGTCGGCTGAGCCCGTGGCCAGGAGGAAGTCATCAAAGGGAGAGAAGTCCAAGTCCGTGACCAGGTCTGTGGGAGAGGAATAGCTGACACAGGCCTGGCAAGAACTCACCAGAACTTTGTTTTCCAGCCCAATATCCTATCTCCCCAAGGTGCAGAACCACAGCCCGGGGTTTCAGAGGTGGGGATAACTGCCTACACAGTGGCAGGCTGAAAGTCCACAAGGAAAGGCATTTCTGGAAATCCCTGCCTGTGACACACAAAGGCCCTGGCATCGGGAGGTCAGCACAGTGAGAGGCAGGAAGCTCCTCAAATTACCAAGCACCTGAATTTGCCCAAAATCCAGAGCCCAATGCAGGGCCTGGCATGCAAATGTGTGAATGAATGCAAGTGCCAGGCCTGCTCTGGACCCACGAAGGATTCACAAACTGGACAAATGCTACCCAGGCCTAACAGACCCTCAGCACCCACATAAGGAGACACACACACACACACACACACACACACACACAGACATCTCTGCAGATGTGGCAAGAGTAGGCTAACCATGAGGACTCCAAGGTCAGGGCTCAGGGCAGCTTCATAGAGGAAGCACGGTGAGCCCTGGGGAGTATGAAGGACTAGAACAGGTGAGGACAACAGGGAAGCAGGCGTACACAGCCAAGCTAGGAGTTCTCTGCCCCTCAAATCCCCACCAGGGCTGACGCTCAGGCCTGAGTGTACCTGACCACTGCCTTAGGGGGAATTCTCTCTTAGGGGAATTAAAGCAGGAATTGGAAGAGCCTAGTGACACGGCGCCTCAGGGACTGGCCTGGGTGGAGGGCAGCCAGCTGGGAGGAAGCCGTCAGCTCCCATGCCAGGACCCTCCTAAGGCCTGCATGTCCAGCTGCTCCTTTGGATCTGGAAACTCCCCAGGCCTTCAGCTCTGGAAGCTCTCCTATAAATCCCCTTTTGGCTAAAGACAGCTGGACTTGGTCTCAGTTCTTCACAACCCAAGAATCTGAACTGCTCAGCTCTGGAAGGCCAAGAGAGGGAAACAAGGGCACACAGAGTGAGCCTGTTTCCTGAAACCACCAGGGGGTGAAGGAGGTCAGGGCTCAGTGTGGGGAGTGGCAGGGAGTTGTGAGCATGATGGCCAGGCTTACATCACCAGAGCAAGGAGCATAGTGATTATCCCTGCTGCCTGCCTCCTTGGAGGGGGTCAAGCAGGTATATTTTCCTCTCAGGGCAGAACCAGACTCTGGCCATCCTGAAGGGAAGGGAAGGGAAGGGAAGGGAAGGGAAGGGAAGGGAAGGGAAGGGGCGAGGCAGATTGGCAGATGAAGACAGGCACGCACTGGGACAGCCCTGACCTGGACTCTTGGAGCCCCTGCCACCCTGCCTGTGGGCTGTACATGGGACTGAATCTCAAACCATTATGCTAAGTGAAAGATGCCAGATTTGAAAGACTATGTGTAGTATAATTCCATTTCTGCAAAATGTCCAGAAATGGCCAGGCAATGGATCAGAAGCTGGCAAACATTTTCTGTGAAGAGTGAGACAGTAAGTACTTTAGGGTTTAATGGCCATACGGTTTCTGTCACAACTCTTTGACTGTAGTTGCTGGGAGAAAGCAGTCACAGGCTGAATGTCAATGAAGAAGCGTGGCTGTGCCTCCAAAATGCCATTTACAAAGACAGGCAGCAGGCCAGATTTGGCCATGACAGTAGCTTGCAGACCCTGGCAGCAGAGGCAGAAAGTAGATCAACGGGTGCCTGAGGCTTTGGTGCCACAGGTGGAAATGGATTAACTGCAAAGAGGCACAAGGATCCTCTGAGGAAACGTTCTAAAATTGGGTTGTGGATACCCAACTCTGTAACTTCCCTAAGAGTCATCAAATTCTTCACTTAAAACAAGTCCGCTAATGGTTCATAAACGACGCCTCAATAAACTTGTGAAAGGCTTTAAGAAAGAATTAGATGAGAAAACACAGACAACATTCTCAGCACATGGAGAGCTCCTGCCCGATGTTCACCACTGTTCCTTTATCAGCTGCTGTTCGCATCACCTGGACCCCAACACTGAGCTGCACACCCAGACTGGGGACCAAGACTCGGCCCCTTCCCTCACCCAAGGCTGCCCAAGAGGCGGCCAGGAATGCAAGCCAGAGGGGCTGGCCCACAGCCACAGCAGCTGGACACGAAGACAGGAGGCAGCTGGGCCCGTGCTGCCGCGGCCCAGGGAGAGCGAGCTGTTCCCACAGAGTGGGCAGGCTGCCAGGCAGGCTGCCGGGCGCCCCCAGAAGCAGCTGCAGCACACAAAAGCTCTCTTTGTGAGGGCCCGTCTCTGGCCCCAAAGCCCAGCCAGGCCCCCCCTTGAAGACACTAAGCAGCCTGGCTGGAGAGGGGGCCTGGTGGGTGAGGGGTGGTCTGCTGGGGTCTGCAGGGCTGAGAACCGCATAAGGTTGGGTCCTCCACAGTGACAGGGAGCCAGCATCAGCCTGGAGCCTGGTGCTGGCCAGCACACATCCCCTTCCTCTCACCTGGACAACCTGAAGCACTCAACTTCCCCTCTCTTTGCCCCAGCGGAATTCTCAACCAGGACCCAGCCTTCCAATATGGACACCATCTGCACGAATGCACAGTGAGGACAGCAGGAGGAACCTGGCAAACCATGGGGCTGTGGCACCAGGTGCGTACAAATCCCTGCACCCGGGGAGGGAGGAGCAAGTTCTAGACTTCCTCGGTCCAGTCTCCACTCACCCGAATGGCAGCCAAGATAGGTCACCTGTCTCTTGTCCTTTCCTTGGCTCTCCAGAGGCACAATGCCCAGCACACCTGTCAAGCAAACACAGGGGCTCTGACTTCAGTCCTAATGGGAACCGTCTGTTGCCCAGGGCTCCCAGAGGACACAAGACCCAAAAGCTTAGCCTTGGACCTCCCCAGAGTCTCCACCAATCACATAGTGATTGGTCCAAGATTATTTTCTTAACCCATATGAGAATCTTCTGTGACAGAAGGTGTATGGAAGATATTAGAGAAAAAGGTGGTCTCTTTTTGGCATAGTGGGTCATATGAGGTCAGCTTAGGACCACCAATTACCATTTTTCCCAGCTTTACTTGAGAAAGGACAGCAGAGCTGAAGGACAGCACACAGCTCAAGGCTGATGGCACATGTGAGCGTCCAGATACAGCTCTGCCTAAAGCTTTTGGACTTCTTACTTATACCAGCCAAAGAAGTATCTGAGTTTTGTTTAAGTCAGTTTAAGGCCCGATTTATCACTAGCAACCAAAAAAGTCCCAACACACACAGGATACTTTTCAAATCTTGGTGTTCCTATGGACCCCAGCCAATCCAGACTCCCAGATGAGGACAGCTGAAAACAAAGGGGGCAGTCCTATCCTTGTGTCCTGGCCTCCTCTAAAAACCACAGCCAGGGGTGCCTGGGTGGCTGTCAGTTAAGCGTCTGACTCTCGATATCAGCTCAGGTCATGAGCTCAGGGGCCTGGGATTGAGCCCCATGTCAGGCTCCACGCTCAGTGTGGAGCCTTGCTGGAGAGTCTCCCTCTCCCTCTGCCCTTCCCACTCATGTGGATAAGTACAATCTTTTTTTTTTTTTTTTTTAAGATTTTATTTATTTATTCATGAGAGACACAGAGAGAGAGAGAGAGAGAGGCAGAGACACAGGCCAAGGGGGAAGCAGGCTCCATGCAGGGAGCTCGACGTGGGACTCGATCCCAGGTCTCCAGGATCACACCCTGGGCTGTAGGCAGTGCTAAATCGCTGAGCCACCCAGGCTGCCCAAATAGGTAAAATCTTTACAAAACAAAAAAAAAAAACACAGCTAGCGTGGTTTATATAAAGTTTACACACATGCTCGAATTAAAATCAATCTGATTACTGTACAATGATGCCGACCTCTAAGCCCCACGAGGATGCTCCAAGCCTCTGGCCTGCAATGAGCCTGCCCTTCTTCCCCATCCAAATGAGGGTGACAATTTTTGAATCTCCACATCCGTGTCCACCTCCCTACCTGGACGGTCAGAGATAAATGCAATCAAGTGGCAGCTGGATTTGATATGGCTCCCACATGAGGCTGTTGTTCCTGCTCGAATGTCACTGATCCAGGCCTGAAAATAAAGAATAAGAATTGTGACAGCCAGGTCTCTGCCCATAACTAAACCAGGGGCTGGGTTATAATCCAAAGAACTTTACCTTAAGGCTGCACCATTAGAAATCCATTTTTTTTTTTTTTTTGGATCTAACCCTGTCTCCACTTATGTACTCCCTCAGAATATGCAAAATATTATTGAAATGATAACCTAAGTCATAAGGGGGGGTAATATGGCCTATTAAATCAGTTCTCTGATTTAATAAGGAAGAGATGACTGTCAGAAGAAGCTCAGGATAAATGAAGTCAAGAGGCCACAGGGGTGATTCTGTTAAGAGGGAGGGAGAGAAGCAGAGAAAGCAGAAGTGAGCATCACGTAAGAAAACAGATTCAGTTTCCTCCAGGGCCTTGCTGAAGCCTCCACCAAATACAGGGGTGTCCTGTAAGCCCCAGAAAAAAACATTCAACTTCAAATCAAGGACTCTCCACAGTCTCACAGAAAGGTGAATGATGCACCCCTGAGAAAAGGCAATAATGTTAACATCCCCGCATACTGAGAGGCAAGGGGCCACTTTTTTGAAACTAAGATCAGCAAGGTCCAAATGTTTTCTGTTGGTATCAAAGCACTGTGTGACATTCCTCCCTGTGGCATGACAACTGAACACCCTTGTTTCCTGGCCCATGCAACCGGGCACCGGAAACCGCCCACCACGTGCAAGTTTCTATTTAAGTGTTCACCTGTGGGGGGTAGAACAATATTATCTTGCATTATTTCGTGTTTACTGTACAAATAGAGTGACAGGAAATATCTTTGAAAAGGAGAACAGGGACGCCTGGGTGGCTCAGTGGTTGGGCATCTGTGTTCAGCTCAGGACATGACCCCGGGGTCCCGGGATCGAGTCCCACATTGAGCTCCCCGCAGGGAGCCTGCTTCTCCCTCTGCCTATGTCTCTCATGAATGAATAAATAAAATATTTTTAAAAAAGAAAAAAAAAGAAAGAGAAAGAAAAAAAGAAAGAAAGAAAGAAAGAAAGAAAGAAAGAAAGAAAGAAAGAAAGAAAAGGAGAACAGATCACCTGTGTGTCATTCCCTGCCTCCTCTCCCATCTCACTGACCTAAACTGTCTAAAGCTCTATCTGTAATCTCTGGTCTCATGCTTATCTGTTTACCTTGCTGGACTAAGACCCACCTGGGACAAGCCCCAAGGCCCATTGAGTATACCCCAGATCCATTCCAGGAGTGCTTACTACACTCAGAAAGACAGTATTAATGTGAATCTGAGCACCTTCTCCACCCCTTGCTTTGCTTTCAACCTTTTTTTTTTTTTTTTAAGATTTATTTAGTTATTCATGAGAGACACAGACTGAGACAGAGAGACAGAGACAAGGGCAGAGGGAGAAGCAGGCTCCATGCAGGAAGCCCGATGTGGGACTCCATCCTGGATCCCGGGATCATGACCCAAGCTGGAGGCAGGTGCTCAACCACTGAGCCACCCAGGCCGCCCTGCTTTCAACCTTTTAATGGTTCCCCACTGCACTCAAAAAATAACCCAACTTCTTCCTGTGGCCCTCAGGCTCTGCAGCACTGCTCTGGACTCATCTGACACCCTGCTTCCCCATCTTTGCCCTCCATCCACTCTGGCCCACTTTCTATTCCCCCACCAGGCTCTTTCCCACCCCACTTTTCTTATAGCTGGCTGCTTCTCACTCTTCTGGCCTCGGCTTAAATATCACCTCCTTCCTACAGCCTTCCCTGACCACTCTATCAAGATTAACTTCCACGTGGCCATTTACCTCCATCTCCAGCCCAGCCCTTCTTGTGCATTCTTCAGTGCATTTACTAAAACTTGTCATGCCCTTGCAGGCCTATCTGCCTGCTGGATGTCTCCCTCATAAGACTGTAAGCAGCCCAGAGGAAAGAAAGCGCTGCGGTGTCCACAGCTGTGGTTTCCGGAGCACACGGAAGTAGGGAGGAAATACCGTCCAGAGCATGAAAACAGGGTTTCTGCCCCAGGCTACCCTGCTTGCTGTGCGTTTGCTCCTGATGGGGCTACTGGAGGTCAGTTCCTACGCCTGCCCAATAACATCGGGAGCAGCAGAGCAGGACTGGCAGCATCTCTGAAGCGCACCCGTCCTCAGGCCGGCTGCCCTTGCAGGGGCCCGAGGGGTCCCCCCAACACCTGGCTCAGCTCTAACTCTGGGCCCCGCCTCCTCGGGCCTCCCCAGACCCCACCCGGCCGCAGGCAGCATCACCCCAGTAAGAGAAGAACAGCTCTTGCGCCAGCCGCGCGAGAAGGAAGCGCCGGCGGAAACCCGAGGGAGGGGCGCGACTCTTTCTGAGGGGCTCTGGCTCTTGGGCTGACACACCCGCACTCGCCAAGGCCAGGGGAGACGGAGGCATCTCTCCCGCAGCCCAGCCTCGGGCAGGGCCGATCGTGGCGGAGCGGGGGCCCGCAACGCCCGAGCCCCGGCTCCGCGGTGAGGCCGACCGGAAGCCGGGAAGGCAGGCAGCCTCGCAGGCCTCAGGCCTCCGCCGGGCGGCTGCACCGCTTCGGGGGTCCCGGGGCGAGGCGGGCGGGCGGGCGGGCGGCGGCGCTCACGGAGCGGCCGGAGAGAGCCCCTGCCGCGGGAGCCCCGGACTCTGCCCTCCGGGTGCGCCGAACAGCCGGGCCGCCGGGCCGGGCCTGAAGGGGGCGCCCCGGGGCAGGCGGGCTCCGGGGTACCCGCGCCGGGCCCGGGGGGGAGGGGCGGGGGCGCAGGGACCCGCGGGCAGGGCTCACCTCGCGACGGGACGGCCGCGACTCCGTGTGCCGGAACTTGGACATCTTGAAGCGGCTCATGGCGACGAGGACGACGATGGGTGCAGCTTCGAGGGCCCGGGCGTCGGCTCTCAGGTGCACGGACAGCAGCCGCGACTCCCGCCGCCTCCCGCCCCACCCGCCAGCGGCCGCCCGCGGCCACGCCCGGACACGCCCCCGGCCAATCGCAGTCCGCTCCGGCCCACCAGGCCCCGCCCCCCGACCAATCGCCGCGGGGCCGCCCTGCGAGGCCACGCCCCGAAGCCGGCGAGCTGGCCGCGCGGGCGGGGAGGTCACGTGCGGCGCGCTGTCCGCCCCCAACCCCGTGGGGCGCGCGCGGGCGATGGGGGCACAGTCCCGGTTTGGGAGTCAGGCGTTTTCCTGGGGAGGCTCTCCGGCGTGCGAGGCGTGGGGCGGAGAGGGAGGCAGAAGTGGACGCGGACCGCGCTCGGGACAGAGGAGCCGCTGGCCGCAGTCACACACACAGCGGGCGGCCCCGGGGGAAGGAAGGGGAGAGGGGAGTTCAGGCCTGATGCGCATCCCTGCCGCGGTGCCCGTCCTCCTCACCCCTCCTGCTTAGGCCAGGTGGGCTCGATGACCGATGACCGATGACCGCAGTGGGGCCTGCAGCATCCCCGCATTAGGGCATGTCTTGGGTGCAGGCCTTGGGCGCCTTGGGGTAGGAGTGACACCTGCCAGGAAACTAAGGATGATTTACAGATGAATGGAAAGGGAGAAAAGTGAGAGAAATGGAAGATACCTTTATTTTTATTTTTGTTTAAATTTTTATTTATTTATTCATGAGACACAGAGGCAGAGACATAGGCAGAGGGAGACGCAGGCTCCCCACAGGAGCCTGATGTGGGGCTCGATCCCACAACCCGGTGAAGACAACCTGAGCCAAAGGCAGCCGCTCAACCACTAAGCCACCCAGGTGCCCGTGGAGGATACCTTTAATAGCACTTGTGCCTCACTGTCCGCTGACTTAGGCCCCAAAAAACTAATAGCTTCATTCCATCTGGGGCCATTCATTCCACAAGCACTTCTCTTCACTTTGAAAATGTACTCCGTGATTCCAGAATAAGCTCTCTGCTTGAGAACAGGCAGCTGAACACCTGCTCAGGCGTGTCTGGAAAAGGGACTTTGATCTGAGGAATGCAAATGACTGCTGCGAAAGTTTCAGAAGCCTGTGGCAGAGGGTAGCCTGGCCCAAGGTACGCTTGCAGTGGTGGAGGGCACGAACGGACCCTCAAATGCAAGTTCTTTTTTTCAGTTTCCACAAGTAAACTGTGAGGTCTGAAAGGCCTCTTCCTATCTGTACCCTACCAAGTGAGTTAAGAGCAATTTTGATCTTCATAAACTAAAAATAGGATGCCAGTGGAGTTGGCTGAGGCCGGGGATTTGGAATTCTAAGCAGTCCGTCAGCCACTGGATACAGAGTTCCCAGGGAGCCTACCCTTCAGATCTTGGAATTCCAGGAGCTTTGGAAAAGGCACCATCAGGGCAGGATTGTGTTGGTCAGAGTGTTCAATTACTGCTAATATTGATTGCTTCTTTAAAAAAAATGTGGTTAAAAAACATACAATGTTTATCACTTTTAAGTGTATAGTTCAGTAGTGTTAGGGACATTGGCAGTGTTGGACAGCAGATATCCAGAACCTTTTCATGCGATACTGAGACTCTATACCCATCAAACAACAGCTCGTTTCTCCTTCCCACCAGCCCCTGGTAACCACCACTCTACTTCCTGTTAGACTTTTTAAGATTTTATTTTTAAGTACTCTCTATACTCAATGTGGGACTCGAACTCACAATGCCAAGATCAAGAGTGGCCTGCTCCTCTGACTGAGCCAGCCAGGTGCCCCTAGTTTGATTACTTTAGTTATCTCATGTAAGTGGAGTCGTGCACTATTTGTCCTTTATTTAACATAATGTCCTTAGGTTCATCCATTTGTAGCATGCGACAGTATTTCCCTCCCCCCCCCCTTTTTTTTTTCTAAAGTAAGCTCTACACCGATTGTGGGGCTTGAACTCACAACTGCGAGATCAAGAGTTGCATGCTCTACTGACTGAGCCAGGTGCCCCCTTTATTATTATTATTATTTTTTTTAGGATGTCTTTCCCTAAGTCTAATTATTATACTACCATATGTACCACATAATATACACCACTAATACATCACATTTTTTTATCCATCGACAGGCATTGTGTTCTCCTGCATCTTGGCTATAGTGAATAATTCATGGATATGCAACTATCTCTTTAAGGACCTGCTTTCAGTTCTTTAGGATATATACCCAGAAGTGGGATTACTGGATCATGTAATACTTATATTTTTTTGAGGTTCCTCCATACCAGATATTGCTCTTAAAATTATAATTATTAGTAGTTTAATGCCATCTATTACTATAGATTGTTTAACTCTACGGTGTGCAGTAATCTCTTTTTGCATCAACAGTATTTGACTTATAACCTCCCAGGAGGGGACACTCAGGCATTTTGCATTGTGGTTCAAATGTAAATCAACTCTAGATTTAAAACTATAAAAATCTGGGACGCCTGGGTTGCTCAGTGGTTGAGCATCTGCCTTTGGCTCTGGGCATGATCCTGGAATCCTGGGATCGAGTCCTGCATCAGGTTCTCCGAAGAGCCTGCTTCTCCCTCTGCCTGTGTCTCTGTGTCTCTCATGAATAACTAAATAAGATATTTTAAAAATGGTTTGCATATTTGTTTAAAAAATAAATAAAACTAAAAAATAAATAAATAAATAAATAAATAAATAAATAAATAAATAAATAAATAAATAAATAAAACTAGGGGCAGCCCCCGTGGCGCAGCGGTTTAGCTCCACCTGCAGCCTGGAGTGTGACCCTGGAGACCAGGAATCGAGTCCCACGTCGGGCTCCCTGCATGGAGCCTGCTTCTCCCTCTGCCTGTGCCTCTCTCTCTCTCTCTCTGTCTCTATGAATAAATAAAATCTTTAAAATATAATAAATAAATAAATAAATAAATAAATAAATAAATAAATAAATAAATAAATAAAAATCTTAGAGGAAAATATAGGGCAAAAGCTTCACAACAGGGGGATCCCTGGGTGGCTCAGTGGTTTAGCGCCTGCCTTTGGCCCAGGGCGCGATCCTGGAGTCCCTGGATCGAGCCCTACATCAGGCTCCCTACATGGAGCCTGCTTCTCCCTCTGCCTGTGTCTCTCATTCTCTCTCTGTGTCTTCCATGAATAAATAAATAAATAAATAAAAATCTTTTTTTTAAAAAAAGCTTCACAGGGGATCCCTGGGTGGCTCAGCGGTTTAGCGCCTGCCTTTGGCCCAGGGCGCGATCCTGGAGTCCCGGGATCGAGTCCCGCGTCTGGCTCCCGGCGTGGAGCCTGCTTCTCCCTCCTCCTGTGTCTCTGCCTCTCTCTCTCTCTCTCTCTCTCTCTGTCTATCATGAATAAATAAATAAATTTAAAAAAAAAAAAGCTTCACAACACTGGGTTAGGAAATGATTGTTGTTTTTTTTTTTTTGGATATGACACCAAAAGGTCCAGGCAAAAAAGAAAAAAGTAAGTAATGAAAAATTTAAAAACCTGTTTCTCAAAAGACATCATCAACAGAGTAAAAAAGTAGTCTACAAAATGGGAGAAAATATTTACAAACCATGTATGTGAAAGATATGGGATTCATATCCAGAATATAATAGAGAATTCGTAAAACTCAACCACAAAAAGAATCACTTAATTTAAAATTAGCAAAGACCTGGGGTGCTGGGGTGGCTCAGTTGGTTAAGTGTCTGTCTTTGGCTCAAGTCATGATCTCAGGGTTCTGGAATCGAGCCCTACATTGGGCTCCATGCTCAGTGGGGAGTCTGCTTCTCCCTCTGCTCCTTACCCTGCTTGCACCTTCCCTGTCTCTCTCTCACGCACACACACTCACATACACACACAAATATATTTTTTTTAAAATATTTTTTTAATTGGCAAAAGTCTTGGATGGACATTGCTCCAGAGAAGACATACCAATGGTCACTAAGGGTATGAAAAGGATCTCAGATCACTATTCATTAGAGAAATGCAAATCAAAACTATTATGATACTACTTCACACCCAATAGGATGGCTAGTCCCAGCAAACAAAACCCCCAGAAAATAACAGATATTGGTGAGGATGTAGAGTAATTGGAACCTTTGTGCATTGTTGATGGGAATGTAAAATGATGCAGCCGCTGTGGAAAACAGTGTGGTAGTTCCTAAAAAAATTCAAAATAGAATTATCATAGGATCCAACAATTCCACTTCTGAGTATATACCCAAAATAATTGGAAACAGGGTCAGGAAGACATATGTGTACATCCATGTTCATAGCAGCCTTATTTACAATAGCTAAAAAGTGGAAACAACCCATGTCCGTTGACAGATGAATGGATAAGCACAATGTGGTCTACATATTCCATGGAATTTTATTCAGTTTTAAAAAGGAAAGAAATTCTGACCCCTGCTACAACATGGATGAATCCTAAGGATGTTGTGCCGAATGAAATAAGCCAGTTACAAAAGAACAAATGGTGTATGATTCCACTTATATGAAGTAGTTAGACTAGGAAAAATCATGGAGACAGAAAGTAGAATGGTGATTTCAGGGGCCCAGGGGGATTTTATGTTGTGTGCATTTTCCCACAATATACTTTTAAAAATATTTATCCATTTATTTGAGAAATAGCATGAACAGGGGCAAGAGATTCTCACCTGAGGGTGGAGCCCAACACGAGGCTTGATGTAGGAGCTCCTCTCAGGACTCGATCCCAGGATCCTGAGATCATGACCTGAGCTGAAGTCAGATGCTTAACCAACTGAGGCACCCAGATGTTCCTAAATTTTTTAAAAATATAAATCAACTATACATCTACACCAAAGGTTCGTGTAAGCCTTCCAAATTTGCTTGGTGCCACCTCCTGCTATCCCTGGGTTTGTTTTTGTTTTGCTTTGTTTTAATTTATTTTATGTCAGATGGGCCTAAACAGGCAATTTAGAAAAGTGAGCCTTTAACCCCCAGTAAGCCTTTAACCCCCAGAGGTAACAATTGGACATGTCATGGGCCAAATATGGTTCACAGATACATTTTAGTTGGTTTATATGATGTTTTAAAAATTGGAAATTTCCCTAAAAGTTTGGATTTCAGCCTCTCTGGAAAAATGGAAAGATTTGGCAATGCTTGGTCCACATCCCTACATGGCTAAAATGGGCTAGTACCATCTGCCACTAATAATGCATGTTTTCCCATTCACCACAATCCCACTGATCCCTGTTAACTTAGGTGCCACTTCTATTTCACTTGTCCTTTATGTGCCTGGCCCTAGCACCTAGGCTTGTGACTCTGACCTTCTCTCCCAGGAGAGAGATCAACCATGACCCTCACTGTGTTGAGTCATATGACTGTACCTCCATAAACTGGAGGTTGATGGAAACAGAGCAGAATGTCAGCTTTCCCATTCCCACTGCCACCAGCCCAAGCTCCACAGCAAGGAGAAGGAAGAGACAGAAGAACATGAAGGCCCAGGGACTGATTGTCTCATTCATTCATTCACGGATCCATTCTAAGTGGAGAGAAAAACTTGAGTAGAAAGCTCAGAGCTGGGCAGCCCCGGTAGCACAGCGGTTTAACGCCACCTGCAACCCAGGGCATGATCCTGGAGATTCTGGATCAAGTCCCACGTCAGGCTCTCTGCATGGAGCCTGCTTCTCCCTCTGCCTGTGTCTCTGCCTCTCGTTTTCTCTCTGTGTTTCTATGAATAAATAGATAAAATCTTAAAAAAAATAAGAAGAAAGCTCAGAGCTCTATGGCTGCTGCAAACTTGAGCAGAATAAATTGTGAATTGTAAGGTTTTATGAACTGATAGCCTCCAAGATCCCTTGTAGTCCCATGAGCCTATAAATTACCAGCTTTGTTTTATGCTCCTAGTGACCCCACTTTGCTGTTTGTCTACAAGAACACTGGAAAACCTCTCTCTCTCTACTCTAAAGGACAGTTTATCAGAAGGTAGGTCAAATTCTAGTAAAACAAGGATATCTGGTTGACTTGGGGACTGGCAAGATGATTCAGATTTCACAGGTGCTGTTTCCAAGAATAATTACTAGCAAACAAGATTTTAGGAAACCATTGTAGTGAAGAAAATATAGAAAAGAAAAAGAAGGGGATCCCTGGGTGGCTCAGTGGTTTAGTGCCTGCCTTCCGCCCAGTGCGTGATCCTGGAGTTCCCGGGATCAAGTCCCACATCAGGCTCCCTGCATTGAGCCTGTTCCTCCCTCTGCCTGTGTCTCTGCCTCTCTCTCTCTGTGTGTGTCTCTCATGAATAAATAAATAAAATCTTAAAAAAAGAAAGAAAAGAGAATACTTTATGTACCTAAAGGGATATTAGCAGGGAGAAGAGGGCAGCAAGGAAAAAATAGAGAAGGAAAAAAAAAGGCACAAAAAAACTTAAAAGAGCTTCAGGCTGCATCTTTATTTTAAACTGATGGCAAAGAAAAGAAGTTTCCATCTTTTTTTTTAAGACTTTATTTATTTATTTATTTATTTATTTATTTATTTGAGAGAGAGAGAGAGAGAGAGAGCAGCGAGCACAAGTGAGGAGGAGTGGCAGGAGGGGCAGAGAGAGAGAGGGAGAAGCCGACTTCCCGCTGAGCAGGAAGCCCAATGTGGGCTCCATCCCAAGACCCTGGGATCATAACCTGAGCAGAAAGCAGATTCTTAACTGACTGAGCCACCTAGGCACCCCAAGAAGTTTCCATCTTGATGTTCCCTTAATCTTCTGTGAAATAATCTTCTGTGAAGGTTTCCATAAATCAGAATTTTTGCAATAGAGCCATGGGTGCATTTAGTGGCAACAAGAAATTCCTTAGGTCTAGTTATCTGTTCCTGAAATGACTGTTTAAGATGCACGTTGAAAACATTAAAAAAAATTCATACCTTAAGCCCTGCCATGTTCATTTCAGGAACTGGTGCAGAAAGGTACTTGTAGTTCTCAGCACAGAAAACAATTTTGCAACAAAATACATTTCAAAAATTGGGGAAAACACTCTATATCCCATTCTAACCTGACAATGCACCTCACATTATTATTTTGTTGTTTCTCAAATTGAGGTGTACCCACAGGTTCCTAGGGCTCTGAGGTTTTACTACACCTAGTGATTTGTTTCAATTTTTTTACAGTAATGGGAAATATGTTAGCAGACACAAAATTTAACTTTTGTGGTGATACTTTACAACTAAAGGGCATTTTCACAGAAAAGACTGTCATTTTCTAACATGATGTTTTCCATCCTGGAGCCTACTGATTGCTAGAGGATCCAGAACTTTATTCTCAGTGTCAGTGATTTTTTTCCCCCTTTAAAAGAATTCCTTTGGGCAGCCCAGGTGGGTCAGTGGTTTAGCGCCACCTTCAGCCCAGGGCATGATCCTGGAGACCTGGGATCAAGTACCATGTCGGGCTCCCTGCATGGAGCCTGCTTCTCCCTCCTCCTGTGTCTCTGCCTCTCTCTCTTTCTGTGTCTCTCATGAATAAATAAGTAAAATCTTTTTAAAAATTTCCTTTCATTTCTCAGGTTTGTGAAACATTAGTTAAGTTTAAGCCTCCTTTGGGCAGAAGAATATTTAGTTGCGAGCCAGACACACCTGCAATATATTTAAAGGGCTGTTTAGGGAAGTATTAGCCTGGAGGGCCGAATGGGGAACACACAGGTGATCAAGTTGAGGATAGTTTGTCTCCTTGTTCTATGGGGAACTGCTCTCATGGCAGATGTCATTCAAGCCTGGGAACATCTGGGTCACACATCCCACACCCCCTTCGAATTGTCCTATACTCTCAAGGGGAGGGAAGAAAATGCTACAACTAGAGAAATAGCTGCTTTTTATTTCCTCTGAAAAGACTGGCTCAGGACCTTGTCTTCCCTGGAAGGGATCTTCACTCACTTGGGGAGAGGAACAGACATCACACTGGGTACCATAGACTTGGCTAGTCCCCCTGTGGCTTGGATGGTCAGTGTCTGCAGGAAATCATGGACTAGACCATACTTAAAACTCCCTACTAGGGGTGCCTGGCTGGCTCAGTCTGAAGAGCATGCGACTCTTGACCTTGGGAGTTGAGTTGAGTTGAGATTGCTTAAATAAAAAAATAAACTTAAAAACAAAATACAACCAAACTTCCCTACTAGCTCTCACTGACCTCACTGCCTCGGGAGACAGGGAAAGGGACCAGAGGAACAGCAAAATGACAAGTGTGGGGCAGGGTTGGGGAGAAGCTTGTGAGCCTTGTGTGCCTTTGCAAGTCATATTTGTTTCTCCTTAAAGCTAAAGTTTTTGGCTTTAGACTGGAGAAGGGGGAGAGTGGGTGATGGACACATGAGGCATTCCGCCTTGCGGGGAGAATATGGGTAGATGTGGCCCAGGTGCTCATCCCAGTTTTTGGCAACAAGCCTGGGATGAGTCATTTTGTGTCCTGTCACAGCTGAAGTCCTTGGAAGGCAGTGAAATATTCTGTAGGTGGAGTGGTAATAGATACTTGCCCTGCCTCCCTTTTTTTTTTTTTTGTGAGAAGCAGAGGAGATTCAGCATGAGAAAGTATTTTGTAAATTGGTAAGGCCTGTCTGACTAGGACTTATTGATCACAATGACATGGAGGTGCATGGTTAAAGGGAAGAGCTGTGGGTTTTGTTAGGGGGTCTTGGCTCACTCACACACTAGCTCTGTGACCCTGGATGGGTTTTTCTATCTTCCAGAGTTTATTTAATTGTGTGTAGGGGGTGTGGGAGGAAGGGAGTCCATTTGTAAATACAGGAATAGCCTTTGCCTTACCTTGCACAATTATGATCAAAATAGAAAATATGACAAAGCTCTTTGTGAACTGGAAAGAGAATGTTCTTAACTCAATGGATTTTTTCAGATCTCTCCATAGCCACCAAGTGCCTGAAATTGGTCCCACAGACATATCAAGCATGGTAAGTCCAGACTACAAGTCATCATCCTTCGCCCTCAAACAACTTCTTCCCTGGGTTTTTCAGCTTGGCGTTAGGGGAATATAAATAAGCTTATTCATTGTCCTTCAACCAACTATCCAATCAAGGCAATTCAGGTACCATGGACCAAGGACCTCTGTCGTGAAGATTTCCAGAGCTTTGTAGCTTACCTATGTTTCCTAACTGTATCATCTCCTGCTTCCCTGTAGTGACCAGAAGGGAAAGGGATCTTGCATAGGCCAAGGCTGCTCTCATCAGAGAGTCTTTCTGGTGATTTCCCCAAAATCCATCTTTCTCTCCTTCAGTAGCCACCGGCACCCACTCCATTTCCTGGGGAGTTCTCTGCTGAGATGGAACACAGGCTCTCCAGCAGTCAGCCTTCCTGCTATCCCCTAAAACAAGTACACACACCCCATTTCAGTGTGGATTTTTTTAATTTATGATAGTCACACACACAGAGAGAGACAGAGAGAGAGAGAGGCAGAGACACAGGCAGAGGGAGAAGCAGGCTCCATGCACCGGGAGCCCGACGAGGGATTCGATCCCGGGTCTCCAGGATCGCGCCCTGGGCCAAAGGCAGGCGCCAAACCGCTATGCCACCCAGGGATCCCTCAGTGTGGATTTTTACTGTTAATCACTATGGGGAAATGGATGGGGGGAAAACTAAAATACCAAAAAGATGAGGAAGTTACAAAACTGACCAAGTTTTCATATTAGTGAGCCCTCCATTAGTTCCTAACTCACTCTGAGGCGGTAAATCAAAGTCCCTTTGCCTCTTGTCAACATTTATTCCTGAGAGTTGTACTTCTCATCCAGCACCCTCCCCCACTCCTACCCCTTGGGCTCCCTGTGGGCAAGTAACTATGCCTGAGTTCTGCTTGGTATCCTCGGTGCTTAGCACAGGGCCTGGCACATAGGACAACATTTGTTGAGGACTTACTATGTGCCAAATACCGCATGGAGCCTTTGCATGGATTATCTCATTCTTTCTTTAGATGATCCTTTGAAGGAGTTACCATTCTGTCCCCATTTTAGAGAAAGGAAACCAAGGCAGAGAGAGGTAAAGTCAGTTGCCCAAGGATACACAGCTGGTAAGTGGCAGGGCTGGGATTCAATCCCAGGAGATCTGATTCCAGGGCCCATACTCTTAATCATGATGCTGAAGACATTTAAATATTAAACATATTAGGTAAACTCTTTTCTCCACTTCCCATGTCATGACATCTCTGCCTTTTTTCTCTAAAAGGCCTCAGCTCTAAGTTCACTAGCCCAAACTCTCAACTACTCCTTACACTCAACAGTCTTGAATTTTTTTCACTAGACTAGTGGTTTTTATCTTTCATTTTGTTTTAATGTTTTTTAAGATTTTATTTATTTATTCATGAGGGACACACAGAGAGAGACAGAGACATATGCACAGGGAGAAGCAGGTCCCCCACTGGGAGCCTGATATGGGACTCGATCCCAGGACCCTGAGACTGCAACTGGAACTGAAGGCAGACGCTCAACCACTGAGCCACCCAGGTGCCCCTTCATTTTATTATTATTTTTTTAAGGTTTTATTTATTTATTTATGAGAGAGAGAGAGAGAGAGAGAGAGAGAGAGGCAGAGACACAGGCAGAAGGAGAAGCAGGCTCCATGCCAGGAGCCCAACATGGGACCGATCCTGGGACTCCAGGATCGCGCCCTGGGCCAAAGCCAGGCGCCAAACCGCTGAGCCACTCAGGGATCCCCCATTTTATTTTTTTTAAAGATTTTATTTATTCATTAGAGAGAGAGAGGGAGAGAGAGAGACAAGGAGTGGGGGGCAGGGAGAGGCAGAGGGAGAGGGAGAAACTGACTGCCCCACTGAGCACAGAGCCCAACCAGGGGCTCCATTCCATGTGCCCCAGACCAGTGGTTTTTAAAACTTCTTTGAATCTCAGTGGAGAATTTGATCAATGAAAGCTATGGCTCTTTACCCAGATTAACATCCACATCCACAAGAATTTGGGTACAATGGGCAGAAGGGGCAAGGAGCACACATCATCTTAAACCTATGGTGAACCCTCAAGCTCCCTTCTTACCATGTGGGGGTGGCATCCCTGTGTGTGTGTGTGTGTGTGTGTGTGTGTGAGAGAGAGAGAGAGAGAGAGAGAGAGAAATTCCTTTACCAGGCTTACTAGGCGAGGTGTATCTGTCTAGCCTCATCTCGTCACACCCCCTAAGTTTAGGGCTTAAACAGAGGAGAAGCACTTTCACACCTCTGAGACAGCTGCTTTTTTTTTTTTTTTTAAGATTTTATTTATTTATTCATGAGAGACACAAAAAGAGGCAGAGACACAGGCAGAGGGAGAAGCAGGCTCCCTGCAGGGAGCGGAGGTAGGACTCGATCCCAGGACTCCAGGATCAGGCCCTGGGGTGAAGGCAGACCCTTAACTGCTGAGCCACCCAGGGATTCCCCCCCCCCTCTTTTTTTTTTTTTTTTCAAAAAAGATTTTATTTACTTATTCATGAGAGACACAGAAGTAGAGACAAGGGCAGAGGGAGAAGCAGGCTCCATGCGGGGAGCCTGATGGGGGGACTCGATCCCAGGACCCCCGGGTCACGCCCTGAGCCAAAGGCAGACGCCAACCACTGAGACAGCCACCCAGGTGCTCCAAACATCTACAGAAGTTCCTGCTTCTGGGAATCCTCCGCCCCTCCACCCGCACCTGACGCACTTGTCCTCAAAGTCCACTTAGAATGTTACCTCTCGGGATCCCTGGGTGGCGCAGCGGTTTGGCGCCTGCCTTTGGCCCAGGGCGCGATCCTGGAGACCCAGGATCGAATCCCACGTCGGGCTCCCGGTGCATGGAGCCTGCTTCTCCCTCCGCCTGTGTCTCTGCCTCTCTCTCTCTCTCTGTGACTATCATAAATAAATAAAAAATTAAAAAAAAAAAAAAAGAATGTTACCTCTCGGATGCCTTCCCTGACACCCCAGCCCCTCAATTTGTCACCTCCGTGCCCCTGACACTGTTCACACCTCCGACAGCACCGGTCGTGTTATGTTAGCTGCTGCGGAGCCCGTGTCTCTCGATTCGGCGTTTGCTCCCCGCCCCCGAGCAGGGACGGCACGTCATTCATCGTTGTAGCCCGAAGAGTCTAGAAAAACGCGCATGACAGCAGGTGCTCGCAACATTTATTACACCCATTTGTGACTGGTTAAGTTCATTACAGGTCTGGAGGAGACTAACACGCTTAGGACAGAACCGAATGATCGAAGTCCGCCCCATGAGGAACCAGCCAGAGAAAAAGCGACCTTGAGGCCAGGCTTTGGAAGTAGGGCAGAGGCGCTGACACAAGACGAGCAACACTCAGGCGGGAGGCTGAGGGTCCGGTCAGGTTGAAAGGAGACGCGCACTGCATGTTGGGATCGGCGCGACTGACGGCCGCGTTGCACGCCGGGATTTTTGTAGTCCCGCCCTTCGCCGGAACCCTCCGAATAGTCACATCTGGCTACCCTCGACCACGTCTTTACACAGATAAGGTACACTCTTGGCCATCCAGCACAGAATGACGGGGTTTTTCAGGGTCACTGTACCTAGTTGCACTCCTCAGAGCAAACCTCATTTCAGCGTTGGCAAGCAGAACGATTGAGCGCTGCTGCGCGTGCGCAACGCGTGCGTCCGCGCGTGTGCTCGCACCGGGCCCCGCCTCCGGAAGCCCGACGCTTCGTCCGCGCGATGTTCTCGCGAGGCCTCCTTGAGCCGGGTGGCGCAGGCGCAGTGGCCCTGGGCCAAGATGGCGGCGCGGTGCTCCTCACGCTGGCTGTTGGTAGCCGTGGGGATCCCGCGGCTGCCGGTTGCAGCGGGGAGAGGAGCCCGGCCGTCTAGGGGGGGCGTGGTGGGGGCTTCGCTGGGCCACAAGCTGAACGTCAGTACCTTCGCCCCTTCCCCGGGAGCTCGGGGCTCCGGGGCACTGCTGACATTGACACCCGGTGTCAGCTTCAAAGGTGAGAGCAGGTTCCGGCGCCCGAGAGGGGCTCTGAGGCCCGGAAGGGGGTGGGCTCGGTCCCGCCGCGGGGGTGGCGGGGTGGAGGGTGGCTTCTGACCTGTATGCGGAATTGCTTGGAGAGACTGGCAAGCAGGAGGCAGAGAGGCCCAATGGCTTCTCAGAAGTGAAGCGGGGAGAGCTGCTTGGAGCCCCCGGCGCCGGGAGAGGAACGCTCCGTAGGCCCGCCGCCTTCACTTCTCTCTGACATTTCTAGAGTCTCTTCTGGGCTGCCACTGCTCCGTTACCCTATTCGATTCCCGTCTCCTCCCTTCACCTTCTGGCCGGAAGGGAAGAGGTACCTGCCATTCGGTGAGCACCTGCTGTAGTGCTCGGCACTTGGTGCCTCGTTTCACTTGACGGTAACAGTCCTGCAGGAAGGGCGGCGTCATTCTCATATTAGGGAACGGGCAGCCGACGTCCTATAGCTAGATGAGAACCGTCATCCCAGACCCAAGCTGTCCTTTAATAGCTCATACTCCTTCTGCCGCATGATTTTAACTAAAGGGCACTCTTAACGGTCTTTTCTAAGACCTTATGTTGGCGGTTGTAATAAAAATGCAGACTGACATTTATTGAGCACTTTCCAGGCACCAGGCTTGGATCATTTCCATGCGATAGACGTTGTTCCACTCCGTTGTATAGGTAAAGAAACTAAGCCTAGATGTTAAACAGCTTGTAGAATGACAGAGCAGGAAGATGGAGCCGTGATTCAAGTCCCGGCTCTCTGAACTGCTGGAGGCGATACTGAATTTTGGTCCATCTTAAACCTCTAAGTGTTTAGCGTTGATGGTTCTGCTCTGTGTGGGATGACTTCCATTATAGTAAGAGAAGGAAGGAGGAAACATTGAATAACCATCCATGTGTCTGGATTCTGTTACTGATTATGTTTCCGTAGAATTTGTGCAAATAATATTAAAGCTATCGATGAACTTAGTTTTTTTTAAGATTTTATTTATTCATGAGAGAGAGAGAGAGAGAGAGAGGCAGAGACACAGGCAGAGGGAGAAACAGGCTCCATGCAGGGAGCCCGATGTGGGACTCGATCCTGGGACTCCAAGATCATGCCCTGGGCCAAAAGCAGGCGCCAAACCACTGAGCCACCCAGGGGTCCAACTTATTTTTTTTTTTAAGATTATTTATTTATTTATTCATGAGCGACACACACAGAGAGAGGCAGAGGGAGAAGCAAGCTCCATGCAGGGAGTCCGACATGGGACTCGATCCTGGGACTCTAGGATCACACCCTGGGCTGCAGGCGGCGCTAAACGGTTGAGCCACCCGGGCTGCCCACTGTCTATGAACTTATAAAGGAAATTGCCTGGTGGGGTCCAACTTTGTAATGCTTGCCTAAGAGGCAGTCATTAAAGTACCAGTAATCTTTATTACTTTGTAAAGTGAACAGACTGGCCTCCTCCACTGGAGCGTGTGTGTGAGAATTGGGAGAGACCCGAGAGAGGTATTTAATCCGTTTGAGCCTCTCTTTTCTTAACTGTGAAAAGTGGTTCAATGACTAATAGGTGTTTATTGAGTGCCTTTCATACACTAGCCACTTGTTCTAGGTACTGGGAATTTAGCAGAGGACAAAGAGATTGGATGAGGTTTTGGTCAAGTGATCCCGTTTATTTATTCTGTTCCTGCCACCAATATTTAGTCACAGATGGAGCAGTAGTGGGCTCAGATTTCCTTGGAGCAGCTTCACGCTGTATTTCTCAGTATGAGCAAAAGTGGTCGTTTTTGAGTTCTGCTAACAGTTTTTTGTTTGTTTGTTTTCCTAACAGTTTCTAATGTCAGGGTTGTTTTAGATGGAGTTTGGCTGCATCGTTCTGTTCAGTTGTCCTTTAGGTAATTATTAAGCTAATTCTGTTCACATTACCTTTGTACAAGTTTGGGGAGCATTTTTGTTGATTGTGTATATATGAGAGGGACAGGCGCTACGTACTGAGCCTTCATGGAGCCATTACTAAGGACTTGTGGTCAGCACGTAGCCCATGATGAGCATGTTTTGTATCACATGATGAATATATGTGAGAGGTGGCATCCTTCAAGATGCACTCTGTTATCATATCTAAAATCATCAACTCAGCTCCCAAACATTGGTTTTTTATTTCCTCTCAAATCTAGTAGTACAATTAGGTGACATAAAAATAGCACTTTATTTTTTTTTTAATATTTTATTTATTTATTCATGAAAGACACAGAGGGAGAGAGAGAGAGGCACAGACACAGGCAGAGGGAGAAGCAGGCTCCATGCAGGGAGCCCGACATGGGACTCGATCCTGGGTCTCCAGGATCAGGTCCCCGGCCGAAGGCAAGCGCTAAACCGCTGAGCCACTTGGGCTGCCCAAAAATAGCACTTTAAATACAGCTTTTCTCCCAGGGCAGAAAAAAGGTTGTTATTTGGTACTGGGTCGGTCATTCTTGGAACAACTTGGTGGCTGATCCTATTCTTGGTTGTTCCAGAAAGGGCAAGGCATTTATTGATCATACCTTGGAGAAACATTTGTCTATCACGTGAACTCTATTTTAATCATTGATGCCTTTTGGATAATGTCAAAAGTCATCAGACTTGTAGTAGTTAAATGTGATTTGTCTTTATTCGCATGCAGTTTTGCACAGTACTGTACCATTCTTGCATCCTAAGTTCTCTGCCTGAGTCCTTGGAGCTGTAGCTTCCAGAGCCTTTGCCACTACCAGTCTCTGCCTTCTGGATTGGAAGGAGCGGAGAGGGAAAGGCTGGACAGGACTAGGACAGCTCCTCACTCCTGAGAGAAGAGGGGCTGAGTACAGGAGCACTAGGAGACTAGCTCTTGTTTTTCTCAGATCTGACCAAAGAAAGACAGCTGTGGTCTCCTAACCCCCACTACTTCCACAGTCTACTTTTCATGTTCCAGCAACAGGGTGCAGCAACAGAAAACGAGTATGGGGATGCTGAAAATACAGATTTGCTCGCTGGTTCTGATTTCAATCATTCTTGCTTCATTCCTACACATTCTCCTGTCTTACTATCTTTTTTTTTTTTAAGATTTTAAAAATGTATTTGACAGAGAGAGAAAGCACAAGCAGGGATAGTGGCAGGCAGAGGAAGAGGGAGAAGCAGGCTCCCTGCAGAGCAGGGAGGCCAGTGCAGGGTTTCATCCCAGGACCCTTGAGCCAAAGACAGAAGCTTAACTGACTGAGCCACCCAGGTGCCCCTCCTGGCTGATTATCTTGCCCCTTTTCTGGTTGGCCTCAACACCCCTGGTTGTGTTTTGTGTTCAGATTAATTTTAAGTGGTCTCTCAGGCCTCTTGTTTGTTGTTGTTGAGAGTGCTTTCTCAAGCAAGGCTGATCAATTCCCTGTTTAACACTTGCAGTGTCTCCCTGTTGTCTTCAGGATAAAATCCTGAGTCCATCCCATAGCTCAGAGGCCCTTCAGCTTATTTCTAGGCCTCATTAATCAGCAGCATCATTATGTCTAACCACCCCTCTCTGCTTGCGTAGAATCTCATTATATGGCCCAGTTAACTAAATGCACGAGGACTTTATGTAAGCCAAAGGTGATACATGATTTAGCAGCCAAATGAGGCACTTTTGAACATGAAAGGGGAAGCAGTTGCAAATGTCAGGACTGTAGGTGTGATTCCAGGTGGATTCAAATCTTTCCTTAGCCTGGTTAATTTCTACACTTAAATAGCAGTTACCTAAAAGACCTTTCCTGAACTTTTTCAATTGGATCGTCAATAATTCTCAACTGAGGATGATTTTACCACCCTCACCCCCCACAGGACATTTGGTAATGTCTGAAGTCATTTTTAATTGCCAGTGTGTGGCAGGGTAGAGGGGGAGTAGAGTGTACTACTTATAAGTAGTTGGCCAGGATGCTGCCTAACATCCTTTGACATATGGGTATTTTAGTTGGCCAGTGATGCCATAACAAAGAACCACATTTATCTTCACAGTTCTAAAGGCTGTAAGTCTAAGGTCAATGTTTTGGCAGAGTTGTGATTAAAGATCTTATTTACAATTATAATCACATTCTGAGGCACTGGGGATTAGGGCTTCAACATATGAATGGGGACACAACATATGAAGAGGACACAATTAGCTTATAACAGTAGAAAAGCCCCTCCACTGGGAGGAATCCCACTGTCAACAATTTGGGTTTAAGAAACCCTGATTAGGTGATTCTGTGTATGTGACTCTGCATGTCCTTGTGTACTAATATCTCTTTGCACACTGCCTCCGACACGCCCCTGCAGGACTGTAAACTCCTTGAGAGTGCTGGCTTTGGCTTTTTTTCTTCATCTTGTATCTTCAGTGCCTATTACAATGTTAAGATCTTGAATATATGTAAGCTCCAGGAGGGCAGTGCCTTTGAATGGTCTGCTGCCTATTCCCAGCCCAGAACCCAGTGTCTGGCAAGTAGTAGATGCTCAGTGAGTAATTGCTGAATGAATGAATGGTGAATCCATAAGCTGCTTCTCTGTAGGCAGAAGTTTGACTTAGTAATTGGGAGCTGGGGACGCCTGGGTGGCTCAGCAGTTGAGCGTCTGCCTTTGGCTCGGGGCGTGATCTGGGGGTTCTGGGATCAAGTCCCACATTGGGTTCCCTGCATGGAGCCTGCTGCTCCCTCTGTCTGCATCTCTGCCTCTCTCTGTGTGTCTCTCATGAATAAATAAATAAAATCTTAAAAAAAGAGAAAAGAAAAGAAACCGGGAGCTGCCATGACTCTGCCTTAACTTGGCTCCCTTCCCCTCCCCCAGCCCTGCCTTCCCTGTCTTCACTTGTCACAGGATGGGTTGGGGGTTAGACAGGGCTCAAGATGTGGGGTGGCTCCCTCTGCTTCACTTGGTGACAGACCAGTCCAAGTTGATTCTCTACCACATGCACAGTGGGCTGTTGAGTGGGACAGAGTGTTCTGGTGGCGGTTCCTCCTGGTGCTGATACCAGCATCATGAAAGGGCATGTGGTTGCCTGCCTTGGGCTTTGACCTGTTAGCTGTTCTGGGGTAAACAGGTTCAGGCATAGGGCCTTTTAACCCCTTGTGTCTGTTTAGGTGTATTGTTTTAAGGAGAGGAGCAGCACTTTTATCAGATTCCCTTAGATCTGTGACTTTAAATGCTAAAAAGAATTTCTTTAGTACAGTGGTTCTCAAATTGAGCATGTGATGAGCAGAATCATCACCTGGAGGGCTTATTAAACATAGCCCACTGGAGTTTCTTTTTTTTCTTTTTTTTTTTTTTTTTATTGCTTTACATCGAGCTCATCCACTCTTTTTTTTTATTATTATTATTTATTTATGATAGTCATACAGAGAGAGAGAGAGAGGGAGGCAGAGACACAGGCAGAGGGAGAAGCAGGCTCCATGCACCGGGAGCCCGACGTGGGATTCGATCCCGGGTCTCCAGGATCACGCCCTGGGCCAAAGGCAGGCGCCAAACCGCTGCGCCACCCAGGGATCCCCCCACTGGAGTTTCTGATGCAGGTCTGGGGTGGGGCCTGAAGGTGGACATTTCCAACAAGCTGATGGTGCTGCTGGTCCACTCTGAGAACCACCCCAGAAGCAAATCCCCAACTTTGCATGGTGGCGGGCAAGAACCTAGGGAATTGCATTAAGAGAGACAAAGAATATGAAGACAGCTGGCACATGGCAGGTGCTTGTGTAATGTAACAGTGGGACTAGGTTCCTTTTTAATCATCCCCCAGCTACAGCCTCCATCTGGGGTGCTGTTCCTTCGGTGGTGTAATGAGGGTACAACCTCATTGTATTGTGATCCAGCAGAATCAGCTCTGCCCGGTGCTGTTTGTTTTATATTCATTGTATACTGTGGTCTTGACCATTTTTGAAATGCAGTGAGTTTGGTCTCCAGAGAGAGAAAAGCTGACCCTAAAGCTGTGATCTCCATTACTTTATGGGTATAACGTGGCTGGTTCTTTACTCAAAATTTCCTTTTGTTGAGCACATTCTTAGAGTGATTTTCTTTACTTTTTTTCTTTTTTAGGAGTAAAAAGTTACCCTTTTGTTTGTACTGCCTCCTTCCACACGAGCTCCCCTTTGGCCAAAGAGGATTATTACCAGATACTAGGAGTGCCCCGAAATGCCAGCCAGAAGGAGATCAAGAAAGCCTATTACCAGGTCTGTATGGAAGCCAGATTTTAGGGATAAGACTGTAGAAGGGATGCTGTGGTGTAGTGTGCTCACCAATGAGGCATATCTGCCCATACGTATGGTTCCCTTGCAGCTGACAGTGTAGAATGAGATGAGAACAGTGGGTGCTGCTGGACTGCTGTTCCTCAAGCGCATAGTGCCCTGCTGCTTAATGCTTCAGAAAAAAGAGGCAGAGCCAAAGATTTTTAGGAGCCTTTTCCAAAATTGTATTAGTGTTTAAAATTATTCTGCCTCTTAATACTTTTATGAAAAATTCACTAGAAGACTCTTGATTTTTTTTTTTTTTTGGTCTTTTGGGTGTGTCTGTGTGTGTGTGTGTGAGAGAGAGAGAGAGAGAGAGCGAGCGAGCGAGCAAGCACACGCACAAAAACTTGTCTAAGCCTAATATTTGTGAACAGGTACTAATCAAGACCAGATCTGACAGCTATGGCTTGGATAGCTAATCCCTCCTCTTACTTTCTTTAAAGGGTACACTTCACTGCTTTTTACTGTATTCATAGAGGTTTTACAACCATCACCACAATTAATACATTTTCATCTCCTTTAAAAAAAACAAACAAACCATACCATTAGTACTTACTCCCCATTTTCTTCTCTCCTCTGCCCTTGCAGTTGCTAACCTCCTTCCTGTTTCTATGGATTTGCCTGTTCTGGACATTTCATAGAAATGAAATCATACACTGTGTGGCCTTTGTGACTAGCTTCTTTCATTTTTGAATAATTTTTTAAAAAATTGTATTTATTTATTCATGAGAGACACAGAGAGAGGGAGAGACATAGGCAGAGAGAGAAACAGGCTCTATGCAGGGAGCGCAATGTGGGTCTTGATCCTGGGACTCCAGGATCATACTCTGGGCCGAAGGCAGGCACTCAACCACTGAACTACCCAGGCGTTCCTTGAATACTGTTTTTAAGCTTTTTCCATGCTATACCATGTATCAGTTCTTCATTCTTTTAATGAATGGTCTTGTAATAATACTTCCATTGCGTGGATATACAACATTTTATTTACCCGTAGATCAATTGATGGGATTTGGATTGTTTCCCTTTTTTTCTTAAGATTTATTTATTTTAGAGAGAGAGAGAGAGAGAGTGCATGAGTGCATGCATCTAAGAGGGGCAGAGAGAGAGAATCTCAAGCAGATTCCTCCCTGGGGGGGGAAAAAAAGATTCCTCCCTGAGCATGGAGTTCAACATGGGGATCAATCTCATGATCCTGAGATCCTGACCTGAGCCAAAACCAAGAGTTGGAGGCTCAACCGAGCCTCCTGGGCACCCTGTTTATTTCCACTTTTTTGCTATTATGAATAGTGCTGCTGGGAACATCCACATACAGGTTTTATGTAGACTTATGTTTTCATTTCTCATGGGAATGTTCATATACTTAGGAGTGGGTCACATGATAACCCCATGTTAACCCCTTGAGGGACTACCAGACTATTGCAAAACGACCATACCATTTTACATTCCCACTATCAGGGGGTTCCCGCTTCTCCACATCCCCATCAACACTTGTTATTGTCTGTCCTTTTAATTACAGCCACCCTAGTGAGTGTGAGTTCGAGCCCCATGTTGGGTGTAGCAATTATTTAAAAATAATAAAATCTTTAATATTGAATAAAAAGAGAGTAGGGAACCACTCAGGTTTTTAGGTGTGGAAATAAAAAGATCAGGTAAAGCTGTGCAATTTAAAAGTGGACATTTTTAAAGTAGCCTTTATAGAGAAATTCTTGGGGTCAGACCTTGATGAAAGCTTTGTGTGTATTGCATCATTCTCCTGATGGGCTTGGAAAGGTTATGACATACAACTAAGGCCCCATCAGTCAATATGTGTCATACAGGAGACTAAAATGCTATAAAAGATCTCTCTTTTCCTTAAGCTAATCTCATCAGTGTACTGTTATTTCTCCCTTGGCTTTGGGGACCAGCTTCGTGGTCCACATACTGGCTGTCCCTGGAGACCCTGCTTTGGGGTTAACACACAGCTTCTGGCACACCTCTACAAGCCGGTGTGAAGACCAACATCTCCAGAAGCAGATTGAGTTCTGAGGCTTCAGTGGAGCCGTACTCTGCAATGGTGGAGCTTCTCCTGGTGCTGCCTTTGTTCTGTCTTCCTGATTTTGGGGAGTGGGTGGATGTTTCTGGCAATCTTCCAGCACCCTCCGTCCCCCTGGAAACCAAAGTTGGGTAGCACATGAACAGTTTTTTCTCTGTCAGCTAGTGACTTCTATTGCTTTCTTTTTCTACTGTGGAAGATTGAGAGCTCTTTGGACTCTTCTTGCAGAGAAAGGACTCTATGGGGTCATGATATCCAGCCTCAATTATTTGAAGGCTGCTTTGTAGAAGCAAAAGCAGAGAGTTAGGCTTACTCTAATGAAGTACTTTTTTATTTATTTTTATTTTTTTAAATTAATTAATGTTAAAGGTTTTATTTGTTTATTCATGAGAGACACAGACAGAGGGAGGAGAAGCAGGCTCCATGCAAGGAGCCCGATGCAGGACTTGATCTGGGGAATCTGGGATCAGGCCCTGAACCAAAGGCAAGACGTTCAACTGCTGAGCCACCCAGGCATCCCTATTTTTTATTATTATTTTTTAAAGATTTTATTTATTCATGAGAGAGACACAGAGAGAAAGGCAGAGACCTACACATGATGGTGGGACTTGATCCCAGGATCACAACCTGAGCCAAAGGCAGATGCTCAATCACTGAACCACCCAGGCGTCCCTAATGAAGTAATTTTTTTTAATTGATGAAGGCTGTTAGCCGTGGGCCACTCCACCTTGGCTGGAAGTGAGTCACCCATCACAGAAAATAATCCTGTTATGTTTCTCAGACTTGGATAATGTCCTGACATCCTTTTTTTTTTTTTTTAATTGTGGCTGTTTAAAAAAAATTTTTTTTAAGATTTATTTATTTATTTATTTATGAATGATAGACATGGAGAGAGATGAATGATAGACATGGAGAGAGAGAGAGAGAGAGAAAGAGAGAGAGAGAGAGGCAGAGACACAGGAGGAGGGAGAAGCAGGCTCCATGCCGGGAGCCTGACGTGGAACTCGATCCCGGGACTCCAGGATTTTGCCCTGGGCCAAAGGCAGGCGCTAAACCTCTGAGCCACCCAGCAGGGATCCCCTGTTTAAAAATTAATTAAAATATACCCAAGCCCCTTTGAAAGCATATGAATCTCACATGATCATGTTTGTGTAAAATGAGACTGTTGTGTGTTGTGGTTGTTGTACTTGTGTTTCCAGCATGGCCCTGTGATGTCTCCTAGTACTTTCTTGAATTTGAACTCTTTTGGGTCCTCATTTGGCACTTGGAGCCATGAATCCATTGTGTCTTCACTTGGCACAAATGTGCTGTTTACACATGATACCTCCCCTCGTTCCTTTCACCAAATCCGTGGACACAGTACTTGTGGGCTCTGAGCTTTAATGCTTCGATGCTCTGTTTCACAGTCATCGTTCTGATAATTTTTTTTTTAAGATTTTATTTATTTATTCATAGACACAGAGAGAGAGAGAGGCAGAGACACAGGGAGAGGGGGAAGCAGGCTCCATGCAGGGAGCCTGATGTGGGACTTGATCCTGAGTCTCCAGGATCACACCCAAGGCTGCAGGCAGCGCCAAACTGCTGCGCCACCAGGGCTGCCCGATAATTTTGGTTTTGGCTCTTCATTGAAAATTTAAACCTCCTGTCAGAACTTCTTAGATGCTCCCACCTCCTAAATATGTCCTCTGCTCCCTTCTGTGTTCTGATAATAGCTGATGTTGAATGTTACCATGTGCCACAACTTGTGCTTATTTTAGAATATGCGTTAATCTCATTTTATCCCCGCCAGTACCCTATGAAGTAGGTACCACTATTGTCATTTTACAGATGAGGAAGTTGTACTTAGTGACATTCTGCCAAAGGCCCCAGGGCTGGCGGACAGTGGATCTCGGCTCTCAGACCCTAAGGCCCTGCGCTTAACTTCCCGCACCCTGACTACAGCTGGCTGCTGGCAGTGTTAGAGCCACATGGCTTCTCCACTCAGCTTTAGAATTCTGGGTGCCTCCTTTCCTCACGTGAGGGGCCTGCAGGAAGCCAGACTTAGAAGGCGTCAGTAGCCTCAGCAAACACAGTGAACTGCCTACAATGTGCACAGCACTGCTCAGAGCAGCCGAAGGTCACCTTAGTTTTACAGCGGCTCAGCACACCTGTATGCTCTGGACAGCCAGGCGAGTTTTTTAATATTTAAACCTGTGTTTTGAACAGGCAGTATATTTCCTTTGTTCAGATTTTGAAAAGTACGAAGGAGTATTCAGTGGAAAGTCTCTCTGCTTTCCTTTTATTTATATCCCTCCTATTGCAATTAGTGTTACCTGTTTATTGTGTGTTCTTCCAGACTAGTTTATACAGCAGGTACATCTATTCTTTTAGTTAGTTTCTTCTCTTTTTACATAGATGGTAGTGCATCAGATACAGTTTTACACTGTTTTCATAAAGGTTCCCAAGCTCTAAAGAATCAGTTTTTTTTTTTGTTAGACTGTTGTGGTTGAAAAATGTGTATATATCTCAGATTTGAAGAGACAGTTATATTGAAGTCTTAAACCTTGTTTTAAGAATTGTTGGTCGCAGGCAGCCTGGGTGGCTCAGCGGTTTAGTGCCACCTTCAGCCCAGGGTGTGATCCTAGAGACCTGGGATCAAGTCCCACGTCGGGCTCCCTGCATGGAGCCTGCTTCTCCCTCTGCCTGTGTCTCTGCCTCTCTCTATCTCTCTCATGAATAAATAAATAAAATCTTAAAAAAAAGAATCGTTGGTCGCAAAATCTTAACTGCTATAAAAGAGGTGAGATTGTGACTATTGCTTGGGGTCCGGTGTTAGTAATCATTGTGTGTCCATAATAATTTACCATTTTCTCCTTTAGCTGGCCAAGAAATACCACCCGGACACAAATAAGGACGATCCCAAAGCCAAGGAGAAGTTCTCCCAGCTGGCAGAAGCCTACGAGGTAATTTGACCTACCTGTGTGTACAGCTGCCATCATTCAGCCACTTGTGTGCATCAGAGTGTGTGGCACAGGGTGGCTCAACACCAGATAACCTCAGTGAAGAAAAGATTCCCAGTCTCCCACTAGATCTCATTGGCATCTCAGTAGAAAACAGGATCTAATAATCTGCAGTTAACAGAGCTCCCAGGTCATTTTAATTTATAGCTGGGTCTGGGAGCTCCCAGTTGGATTAATTAATCCTACCCTTATTTGATTACCCTCTGACCTAGGGCATCACTGTCTCTTAGGGCTGGTGGGTGTTGTAAAATTAGAAGGCTGCCTTTGAGGAATTTGAAATGTAATCAGAGGGATGAAGCACACACTTCTGGATGACTGCTAAGCCATTCCAGAGTGCCCTTCTTCCCAGACTTCAAGCATCTGAGGGGTTCAGGATACGTATTGTGTACCTGTCCTTTGTGTGTGTGTGCTCATCCCCTGAGCCGTTTGGGAATAAGTCACTGACCTATCTCTTTAGTCTTCAGTCCTCCAGTGTGTATTTTCTAAGAACAAGAACTTTCTTTTGCATAACTACAGTGCATTTGTCAAAACCAGGAAATCTAATGTTGATACAATACCCTTATCTCTACCTGGTGTGCACCTGTGTCTGTGTTCTGGGCTTTGGGAGATTCGGGAGTGCTTGACTCCTGGGCCTTTCCGGTAGGTGCTGAGTGACGAAGTGAAGAGGAAGCAGTATGATGCATACGGCTCTGCTGGCTTTGATCCTGGGGCCGGCAGCTCCGGACAGAGCTACTGGAAGGGAGGCCCCACTGTCGACCCAGAGGAGCTCTTCAGGAAGATCTTTGGGGAGTTCTCATCATCTTCTTTTGGAGATTTCCAGAGTGTATTCAATCAACCTCAGGAGGTAAGTTCCTTGTTTTGAAGAATCATTCACATTTTAGCTGCTCAGCATGAGGCAAACAGATTTTAGCAGTTTCTTTTTCTCAAAAAAAAGGTATAGCAGCTTCAGTGGAATGATCTGGAGGCTGCCATTTCGGTAGGAAATAATTCTATTATTATTATTTTTAAAATTATTTTAAGAAAAACCATGTAGGTAATATGTATAGATCTATTTTAACTATATTTTTATAGTTGCTTAATTAGCCTAAGGCTAAGGCTCTCAGAGTCCATGAATAAGGCATAAGTATTTTACCTTGAGCCTGCTTCATTATTCTAGGAGAGCTCAATCCAGTAGGGAGACATGCCACATATTTATTTCCTAATAAGATGATTAGAGTTGAAGACGATTTGGGAGATATTGTATGATTTAAGTTACAATTGTGGATGTTTTCAGCTGTCTTTAAGGACTGTCCAAATATGTTTGTTGAAAGGCATATTTTCACTTAAACATTCTTTCTTAAAAATCCTGAGGAGTAGGGGGCAGAATCAGTGGAGTCCCACCCACTTTTACTAGGCAGAGTATGGGTAAGTAAAATAGTTCAAAAGTAAAGTAACTGAGTGAAGGGATGAATAGGTGGAATGCAGAGGATTTTTAGTGAAATTTCATAGTGAAAGTACTCTGATTTTATAACCATGGATATTTGTTCGGACTCCTAGGATATATACCACCAAGGGTGGACCTTAATGTAATCTATGGGCTTTGGATGATTATGATATGTCCATATAGGTTCACCCTTGATTTAAAAAAGTGTACATTCCAGTGAGTGATGCTGATAATGGAAGAGGCTGTGCATGTGTGGGACAGGGTAGGGGGTGTGTGGATGACCTCTGTGCCTCCTTCTCAATTTTGTAAAGATAAAACTGCCTTAAAAAATAAAGTCTGCCTTAAAAGAAATATTAGAATAATTGGAAACTACTGACCATTGCCTTCCTTTACTTTTAAAGTAAGGATCACTTTGGTAATTATCAAAAGAAAGATGTCAGGCTGTCCTCTGATTTCTTTAGTACATCATGGAGTTGACATTTAATCAAGCTGCCAAGGGGGTCAACAAGGAGTTCACTGTGAATATCACTGACACCTGTGAGCGCTGTGACGGCAAAGGGAATGAGCCTGGCACCAAGATGCAGAATTGCCACTACTGTGGTGGCTCCGGCATGGTAAGAGCAAGTCAGAGTCCCACCCCACCCCTCTCCTGGGGTCTCCCACCTCTGGCCCGCCCACACCCCCTCGCCATCCTTTTTTCTCTGCTTCCATGGATAGTTACCCGGCAGTACTTAGTGCTCTGAGAGTCCGTAACTAGTGGGACTGTTTTATTTATATCCTTCTTTTTCCATGAGTGCCCTGTCTTGGCCAGCAATCCTGTGCTATCTTCTCTGAAATACGCTTTGGGATATTTTGGTAATTTGGAATCATAATGGGGGGAGAGAGGCTAAAATTTTGCTTGCCGTATAATCATTTTTTCTCTTATGTTTTGGTAAATTTTTTTATATATTACAGACTTACAGAACAGTGTAAAGAGTCACTCCCTTACTTCTTACCCAGATCACCAATTGTTAATATTGTGTCCCATTTGCTTTGTCATCTGTGTTGTGTATTTTCAAAGAACAGGAATGTTCTCTTATTTAACTCCAGTACAGTTGTCAAATGAGGAGATTTGGGCAGTCTGGGTGGCTCAGTGGTTTAGCGCCGCCTTCAGCCCAGGGTGTGATCCTGGAGACCCAGGATCGAGTCCCACGTTGGGCTCCCTGCATGTAGCCTGCTTCTCCCTCTGCCTCTCTCTCTCTGTGTGTGTCTCTCATGAGTAAATAAATAAAATTTAAAAAAATATTTTAAAAAATGAGATTTAATGTTGATATAATAACATAATGATATAATACCATTATCACATTTTTTCTTCTTCCTTTTTTTAAAAATATGGAACGCTTCACGAATTTGCATGTTATCCTTGTGTAGGGGCCATGCTAACTATATTGTTCCAATTTTAGTATATGTACTGCCAAGGCAAGCACTCAAATTTTTTTCAGTTGTCCTTATAGTGTCCTTTTTTTCCTGGTCCAGGATCCAACTGGGATCTTGCATCATATTTGGTTGTCATATCTTGTATCTCCTTTAATCTCAAATAGTTTCTCAGCTTTTCTTTTTCTTTGTGACTTTGACAGTTTTAGGACTATAGGTTAGCTATTTTGGAGAATGCCCCTTATTTGGGGTTCATCTGATATTTTCTCATGATAAGATTCAGATTACATGTTTTTTCCTTAAGATTTTAGGGATACCTAAGTGGCTCAGCTGTTTAGCGTCTGCCTTTGGTCCAGGGCGTGATCCCGCAGTCTCGGGATCAAGTCCCGCGTCGGGCTCTCTACATGAAGCCTGCTTCTCCTCCCTCTGCCTGTGTCTCTACCTCTCTTTGTGTGTGTGTGTTTCTCATGAAAAAATAAATAAAATTTAAAAAAAATAAAAATAAAAGATTTTATTTCTTCATGAGAGACACAGAGAGAGGCAGAGACACAGGCAGAGGGAGAAGCAGGCTCCATGTAGGGACCCCGACATGGGACTTGATCCCAGGTCTCCAGGATCACGCACTGGGCTGAAGGTGGCATTAAACCGCTGAGCCACCCACGCTGCCCTAGATTACGTGTTTTTGGTGAAATATCATGTCCCTTTCTGGTGGATCATGTCAGGAGTCATAAGGTGTCAGTTTGTCTTGTTAGTGATGATGTGACATTTGATTACTAGTAATTAGTTATGGTGGTGTCCATCAGGTTTCTTAGTAAATTAGTAAAGTTACTAATTTTCTCTTTGAAATTAGGAAGTTGTTTTGAGGTACCCTAACACTCTATAAATACCGGGTTCCTCATCAAACTTTCACCCAATAGTAGTGGCGTCCATTGATCTTTCTTGACAGTTAGTTATTGGACAGTTGCAAGATGGTAATTTTCTGATCCCAGCATCCCTCTACTTTTATGAGTTGACATTCTCCTGAAAGGAAGCACTTTCTCTTCTCCATTTATGTATTTACTATTCATTTATAGCAGTGTGAACTCATGTATTTTTATTTTGTTCACTGGGCTATAATCAGTTTACTTACTGCTTTCAATATTCAGGTTGTTCTTGACTTGGCCTTTTAGCTGGCTTGTGTATACTTTTGACAGGTCCCCATCATTCTTTGAGCACTTCCTATTACAGTAAGATGTTCTAGACTCAACTTGTGCTTTTCCTGCCACAGGAGGGAAGACCTGGTTAATTTTAGTGTCTCCTGGGATTTATAAACTAAGACCTGTGCTCTGGGTTTGCTCACCATGTCTGAGGTTTTGCTCCTTCTACGCCCTCCCACATACTAGGCCAGGGGAAAATGTGTGCGTGCCTGTGTGTGTGCAAGCACGTGTGCATGCACACGTATATATCCCCATATCTGTACTTCTTTTCATATTATTCACATTATTATTCACATACACACCTATCCCTCCATCTGCCATTGCTCTGACAAACCAGTGAGTTCAACTTGATAATTCCACTTCCAGCCCAACACCACAAAGTTCGTCTAGTTTTCTGCCTTGAAACCTTTTTCTGATGAAGAGAAGTCTGGCTTTGATTATCTGCAGTATATTTACTCATTTGCTCAACCCTGTAACACAAAAAGTAGTTGCAGAATTGTCACTCAGACAACTGTGAAGAATAGTCCTAGTTACTGGAATTTGACATTTAAAAATCTTTTCATTTTTTCATTGAAGGTATATAGTTAAAATACTGTACTCCAGAGTTACTTGAGTCACTTGTTTCTCTTCCTCTTCACTATGATTATATCTCTATATATTTAGTTATAGTCAGGTTTTCATTGATTATGATTATATTCCATTAAGATGGATTCTTGTTCAAGGGAGCTGAGAAGTTCACTACCACCTACCTTTAAAATCACGGGATCCCTGGGTGGCACAGCGGTTTAGCTCCTGCCTTTGACCCAGGGCGCGATCCTGGAGACCCAGGATCGAATCCCATGTCGGGCTCCCGGTGCATGGAGCCTGCTTCTTCCTCTGCCTATGTCTCTGCCTCTCTCTCTCTCTCTCTCTGTGACTATCATAAATAAATAAAAATTTTTTAAAAAAGTAAAAAAATAAATAAATAAATAAAATCGGTCATTGTGGGCATCCAGGTGGCTCAGCGGTTTAGCGCCGCCTTCGGCCCAGGGTTGGATCCTGGAGACCCTGGATCGAGCTCCTAATCAGGCTCCCTGCATGGAGCCTGCTTCTCCCTCTGCCTGTGTCTCTGCCTCTCTCTCTCTCTCTCTCTCTCTCTCTCTCATTAATAAATAAAATCTTAAAAAAAAAATCGGTCATTGTGTGTGTATGCTAGTGTGGGACAGAAGTTGTCTTTGAGTACAGAAAAGTTGTTAAAAAGTAAAAGTCCCTGATAATCTCACCCACTCTACCAATTTTAAGTTTGTTTTTTTCCAGTTGTTGATTAGGAACATCATGTTGATTAGGAACATCATTTTGGCGAGGCACCTGGGTGGCTCAGTTAGTTGGGCATCCAACTCTTGATTTCATCTCAGGTCACAGGCGCAAGGTCCTGTGATTGAGCCCTACTTTGGGCTCCGTGCTCAGCAGGGAGTCTGCTTGAGATTCTCTCTCCCTCTGCTCCTCTCCCCACTCAAGCGTGCATGCACACAAGCTCTCTCTCTCTCTCTCTCCAAAATAAATAATTAAAAAAAGGAATGTCATTTTTGTTTCATGTTGGTTTTCAAATAGGTAATGTATGCAAACCATGAAAAAGTCAGTGGGTACAAATTGTAAATAGTGTGAAATAAGTGTCTCTCCCATTCTCAGCTGTTAACCTTTGTGTTTCCACTCCTCAGAAGCATCCCCTGTCCTCCTGTATGCATGCAGGCACACACACTTTTTTTTTATAAGTTTTTTTTTTTAATTTATTTATTCAGAGAGAGAGACTGAGAGGCAGAGACACAGACAGAGGGAGAAGCGGGCTCCATGCAGGGAGCCCGACGTGGGACTCGATCCTGGGTCTGCAGGATCAGACCCCGGGCCGCAGGCGGCGCTAAACTGCTGCGCCACTGGGGGGTGGGGGTGGGGGTGTGCTTTTTTTTTTTTTTTTTTTAATAGAATACGGAAAGTAGAATACAGTTAGCTCTGTTTGTACTTTAGTATTTTGTTTCTCCTTCCCAGTATATTTGGCAAACACTGTGTATACACAGCTGCCCTGGTCTGCATGGCTACAGCACTCCTTCAAAGATGTGCTGTCATTTACCTAGCCAGGCCCCCATTGACGTGCACTCAGAGTGCCCTCATCTTGTGCTGGTATAGACGCTGAGTACCTCTGCATGGCTTGATTTCTCATGTTTATTTTGCATTTGTCAAATGTGAGGGTAAACATCTTGAAGATTTGAGGGCCAGTTTTCCTTTATGTCTGTTCAGTCTTTTCCTTTTCACTGGCTAATTTATCTTATTCTGAGGCATTTGTGGAAGCTCTTTATGAATTGAGTAAGTTAGTCCTTCATCAGTGATTTGAATTGTGTTTTCTAATTTGTCATATGATTTTTTTTTGATAGAATACAAATTTTATATGCAACACATGGACTTTGGTATTACAGAATTTAACCTGTTTCTATAAACTATCATAGAGGTGTTACTCTGCTTATCTAAGAGAAAGTGTGTTGCACCAACAGACCCTTTTTTCCTATAGCATTGTTTTTACTGTTTTTACTATGTATTTTAACTTCCTTGCCCTTAAACAAAATAAACTTCTAAATTCCTATCCAAGAAAAGTCAACCCAAATTTCAGTTTAAACACTAGAAATAAGGTTCTGTGCAACATCCAGTCTTTTACCTGAATACTGTAACAAGGCTACAGTGTTGACCAAAATAAGACACAGGTTTCTCATTAAACTTTTGTTTTAATGGGTCTCAAAATTCTGTGACAGATTTTTGGTCAAGTTGTTTCCATTAAAAAGTACTGATTTTAAAAACTAATAACTTAAAACTGTCACACACGCACAAAAAAAAAAAAAAAAAAAAAAAAGGTCCACAAAACATTCTCCTTTCCTTCTGAAGGTTTTACAATGCATTGTTATCATTAACCAGTCTTTTACTATTAAGCTTAAATGGCCAATTGACACAAACAGTTCTGAGACCGTTCTTCCACCACTGATTAAGACTGGGGTGGCAGGTATTGGGGATAATATTCATTTAGCCTTCTGAGCTTTCTGGGCAGACTTGGTGACTTTGCCAGCTCCAGCTGCCTTCTTGTCCACTGCTTTGATGACACCCACAGCAACCGTCTGTCTCATGTCACGAACAGCAAAACGACCCAGAGGAGGATAGTCAGAGAAGCTCTCAACACACATAGGTTTGCCAGGAACCATATCAACAATGGCAGCATCCCCAGATTTCAAGAACTTGGGACCATCTTCCAGCTTCTTTCTAGAACGACGATCTATCTTTTCCTTCAGCTCAGCAAACTTGCAAGCAATGTGAGCTGTGTGACAATCCAGCACAGGTGCATATCCAGCACTGATTTGGCCTGGATGGTTCAGGATAATCACCTGAGCTGTGAAGCCAGTTGCTTCCATTGGTGGGTCATTTTTGCTGTCACCAGCCACGTTGCCACGACGAACATCTTTGACCGATACGTTCTTGACATTGAAGCCCACATTGTCCCCAGGAAGAGCCTCACTCAAAGCTTCATGGTGCATTTCAACAGACTTTACTTCAGTTGTAACATTGACTGGAGCAAAGGTGACCACCATACCAGGCTTAAGAACACCAGTCTCCACTCAACCCACTGGGACAGTACCAATACCACCAATTTTGTAGACGTCTTGGAGAGGCAGACGCAGGGGCTTATCAGTTGGACGAGTTGGTGGCAGAATGCAATCCAGGGCTTCAAGCAGTGTGGTTCCGCTGGCATTCCCATCTTTACAGGTGACTTTCCATCCCTTGAACCAAGGCATGTTAGCACTTGGCTCCAGCATGTTGTCACCATTCCAACCAGAAATTGGCACAAATGCTACTGTGTCGGGGTTGTAGCCAATTTTCTTAATGTAGGTGCTGACTTCCTTAACGATTTCCTCGTATCTCTTCTGGCTGTAGGGTGGTTCAGTGGAATCCATTTTGTTAACACCAACAATTAGTTGTTTTACACCCAGTGTGTAAGCCAGAAGGGCATGCTCACGGGTCTGCCCATTCTTGGAGATACCTGCTTCAAATTCACCAACACCAGCAGCAACAATCAGGACAGCACAGTCAGCCTGAGATGTGCCTGTAATCATGTTTTTGATAAAGTCTCTGTGTCCTGGGGCATCAATGATGGTCACATAATACTTGCTGGTCTCGAATTTCCACAGGGAGATATCAATGGTGATACCACGTTCACGTTCAGCTTTCAGTTTATTCAATACCCAGGCATACTTGAAGGAGCCTTTTCCCATCTCAGCAGCCTCCTTCTCAAATTTCTCGATAGTTCTTTTGTCGATCCCACCACATTTGTAGATCAGATGGCCAGTAGTGGTAGACTTGCCCGAATCTACGTGTCCAATGACGACGATGTTGATGTGAGTCTTCTCCTTTCCCATTTTGGTTTAGGTTTAGCGGTGGTTTTCACGATACCTGTGTTCTGGCGGCAAACCCGTTGCGAAAAAGTGTCATATGATTTTTTTTTTAAAGATTTTATTTATTCATGAGAGGCAGAGACATAGGCAGAGGGAGGAGAAGCAGTCTCCATGCAGGAGCTGGATGTGGGACTTGATCCCGGAACTCTGGGATCACATCCTGAGCCAAAGGCAGACACTGAACTACTCAGCCACCCAGGCGTCCCTTGTCATGATCTTTTAATGATTTTACTGGTATGTGTGTAATTTTCAACAGTTGAGGATCATACATGCAGTTTTTCCTCACTTTTCATGTATTGTATTTTTCCATGATTTTGAATATTTCTAAACATTATTTTTGATGGCCAGTTAAGAGTCCACTGATGAGTGTATCCAAAGTTTTACCTGCAAATACTCCTGTTGAGAAAAGGACCAGGGAACCCTGGGTGGCGCAGCGGTTTAGTGCCTGCCTTTGGCCCAGGGCGTGATCCTGGAGACCCGGGATCGAATCCCACGTCGGGCTCCCGGTGCATGGAGCCTGCTTCTCCCTCTGCCTGTGTCTCTGCCTCTCTCTCTCTGTGTGTGTGTGTGTGTGTGTGTGTGTGTGACTATCATAAAAAAAAAAGAGAGAGAGAGAGAGAGAAAAGGACCAGCTTGTAGCTCAGTGTGCGGTTGAACAGACAGTCCTCCAGAGGGCGCTCTTGGGGAATGCGTGCATTCCCGTGGCTACAGCGTTGGGAACTGAGTTCCTGCCACTGGTTTGTTTCTCTCCCACTTCTAAGATCCTTTCTCCAGTGCCCTGAATTGCTGTAACTTCTTTTAAAAAACTTTCTTCTGGGGGATCCCTGGGTGGTGCAGCGGTTTAGCGCCTGCCTTTGGCCCAGGGCGCGATCCTGGAGACCCGGGATCGAATCCCACGTCGGGCTCCCGGTGCATGGAGCCTGCTTCTCCCTCTGCCTGTGTCTCTGCCTCTCTCTCTCTCTCTCTCTGTGACTATCATAAATAAATAAAAAAAAAAAAAATTAAAAAAAAAATTCCAGATAGGTTTAAAAAAAAAAAAAAGAAACTTTCTTCTGAAGAGATTGAGATAAGGTAGAAAAGTGTATTTCTTCAAAACGTGATGTTTAAGACTAGGAAAAAATATTTGCAACACGTTTGTTAAAGGATTAGTATTCCTAATATGTAAAGAGCTCATTTAGAGTAATGGGGGAAAGACCAGCAGCTCTTCAGGAAAACTGGTGAACATCTCTCACCAGCAGTCAGAGAACTGCAAGTGGAAATAAGAATATGCCTTTGGCTTGCCCTCCAGAGTGACAGGCATTTCAAAGATGGGCACAGTCCGTGCCAGCGAACCTGTGGGACATGAGCGTGTACACACCCTGACAGTGGAAGTGGAAAGCACTCTTGCTTTTGGGAGTGGCAGTTGGAAGAGCTGTTAGGACCTCATGTGTGCATTTCTGTGGGGAGCTACCCTATAGATCACATTCATGACATAGCATGTGTACAGGGTGTCCCTTGCAGTCTCGTCTATAATAGTGAAGCGTCAGTGACCACCAGGAGTGAGTTGTCTGAAAAAATTGTGGTGCATCCAGGTAACGGGATGCCATACACTGGTGAGAAATGCTTTCTGAGATCATTTAATTATAAAAATCAAAACAAACGCTTTAGCACCATGTGTGTAGTGCTGCCTTGGGTGACTGAAAACTCGTAATGCATAAATAGATGGCTTACAATGTGTGTCCAGATAAAGTGGGATACACAAGGATATCACCATAGCCATGCCTCTAAGGTGGGCACTTGGAGCAACTAGGGGTCAGGAGTTGGGGGAAGACACTTAACTTTTCACTGTACCTCCTTTTTTTACTTTAGAATTTTGTACCATGTGCAAGTAAATACAACACATAAGTTCTTAAATATGATGCAATTTAAATTAAAAAATTTTAAATATAATAACTATTTGTCCCAGAAATTCTACCTTTGGGGATCTGTCTTAAAATTAAAGTAGAGGCATCAGACCTAGTGGGTGTATGTGTAGAGGTTTTTTTCTGTAGCATTGAAACATAAGTATTGTTTTTAAAGATTTTTATTTTTTGAGGGGGGGAGGGGAGAGTGCATATGCACAACAGCACCAGAGCAGGGAGGGGGAGAAGTAGATTCCCTGCTGATCAAGGAGCCCCACGCAGGGGGCAGCCCGGGTGGCTCAGCGGTTTAGCACCACCTTCAGCCCAGGGTGTGATCCTGGAGACCCCGGATCGAGTCCCATGTCAGGCTCCCTACATGGAGCCTGCTTCTTCCTCTGCCTGTGTCTGTGCTTCTCTCTGTGTGTGTGTCTCTCATGAATAAATAAAATCTTAAAAGGGGGGGGTGGGAAATCCCTGGGTGGCTCAGCGGTTAGCGCCTGCCTTTGGCCCAGGGCGTGATTCTGGAGACCCAGGATCGAGTCCCATGTCAGGCTCCCGGCATGGAGCCTGCTTCTCCCTCTTCCTGTGTCTCTGCTTCTCTCTCTCTCTCTCTCTTTCTCTCTCTCTCTCTATCATAAATAAATAAATCTTTAAAAAATAAAGGAAAAATAAAAAATAAAAAATAAAAAAAAAAAGGAGCCCCATGCAGGGCTCAAACCCAGAACCCAGGGATTATGACCTGAGCCAAGGGCAGATGCTTCACCAACTGAGCCACCCAAGTGCCCCCTGAAACATAAGTATTAAGATGGAAAAAGAAATCTATATATATATCTGCCTGAAGGAATGGTCATGATGTATCATTAAAATGAAAAGTTGGGGCAGCCCTGGTGGCTTAGTGGTTTAGCACGACCTTCAGCCCAGGGTGTGATCCTGGAGACCCGGATCGAGTCCCATATCAGGCTCCCTGCGTGGAGCCTGCTTCTTCCTCTACCTGTGCCTCTGCCTCTCTCTCTCTCTCTGTGTGTGTCTCCACGAATAAATAAATAAAATCTTAAAAAAAAAAAAAAGATGAAAAGTTGCAGAACACAATGTATAATATAGTCTCATAATGAAATTTCCACCTTGAAAGAAACCTTTTTTTGTGGAGACAGATCGAGTTGTAGAAAGTATCTCTCAAACTGAACTTGGGAGTCCAGGCAGGGAGAGATTAATGACATTTTCCTTATGTATTTCTGTCTTTTGATTTGCCACAACAAGCATGTATTTGATAATTTAAAAAAAAAAAAAACAGTGGAAAGACATTAGGTTAAACAAAAAAGTAACCAATTTTTCATTCATAGTGCCGTGTGAGGAGCTGGTGAGAGAGGCCACAACCCCTAACCACCTGCTGTGGGAGGGGCTGGGGGCTGGGAGGCTCCTGAAGGATGGGGGTGCACAGGGAAAGGGAGGAGCAGCATGAGCAGCACCAGTGCCAGCAAAGGGGGCTGTGTGCCTCCTTGCTCCCGGGGCACCAGTGCTGGGGGCCGGGGGCAGTGGGGAGGACCCTGGCCAGGTCATTGGTTAGCCCAGCCTGGCTCTTCCCATTTGGCCATGAGGGTACAGTGAGGTCCGTGCAGCTCCCCCCTTGGACAGGGCAGTAGTGACCTCGGAGACCAGATGGGCTGCTCTGGGTTCGGGGATTACACCCAGTTGTCACTCTCCTCTCTGTTTTCTCAGCTGTCACTATCACAATGAAGAGGGGCAGTACTCTTGTTAAGATGTATTTGCTCAGCTCCCGGGGGTTTCAGGAACCTCTGCAGAGAGGCACTATGTCATTTTCCAGGCATATACAGTCAGCTTGGTGATTTGGAGTTCAGAAGTCAGTGTGCTCCAGAAGAGCAGATTGACAGTCTGAGCCCCCGCCCCTGTACTCTCAGGTGGCGTGTTTTGTGCCTGTTCACACACAACATGAGTCTGATGAGCTGTTTCCCTGCTGTACGTTGTGCCACCAGAGGCTTGGCCATTAGTTTACCTGTATGCTTAAGGGTTTCATTTTTCTTCTCTTTATCAGGAAACCATAAATACAGGCCCTTTTGTGATGCGCTCCACATGTCGGAGATGTGGGGGTCGAGGCTCCATCATCACGTCCCCCTGCGTGGTGTGCAGAGGAGCAGGACAAGCCAAGCAGAAGAAGAAAGTGATGATACCCGTACCTGCCGGTTGGTCCTGGACTCTTCCACAAACCAGGGGCTGGGAGATCTGAGGCCCTGGTTTCCTTATCATTGGGCTCTTGTGGTTAAGGGCCTCAGCCCCCAACTGGAGGGGGTGCTAGGATCTCCTTGGATTTTCCTCTTTGCACTAGTTTTCCTTACAGTCTACCCTTGCATGCCACATTGGGCAGAAATGACCTGGCATGCCTCCCCTGCTTCTTTGTGGTGCTCCTCCACCTTCAATGGACGAGGCCAGCATCGTTCCCCGTTGCCAGCCCAGTCTGCACCCCACTCCTCCTCCTGGCCCCGACGGCAGCCTGTGACTGCTCTCCCCAGCTGGCTTTCTCCATGGATGGAGCCTGCTTCTTCCTCTGCCTGTGGGCAGAGGTAATCACGTCACTCACCCTGAACGTCATGTGGTGACTCCTGGCGCAAAGAAATGCCTCCAGTCTCAGCCCCAGCTGGCGTCTTCAGCTTCCCTTCTTGTTAGTCTCCCCTGGTTGCCTTCCTGACTTTGATGTGGCTCCTTGAACAGGCTGTAATGCCTTCCAGGACAGAGCCTTGGCATATGCCACTCCGTGTCTGAAGCTCGCTTTCCACCTTCTTTTCAGAGGCTGACCTCTCAGAGCTCCCAGCTCGAGTGTCACAGGGCAGCCGTAGAACATCTGTGTCCTTTCCTTCTGAGAATGTGTCCCTCTTCGCAATGATGTGTTTGTTAGTGTAATTATTTGGTCAATAACTGTCTCTTCTACCAGACTCTGAACTCCCCAAGAGACTACAAGGACTGGTAGGAGCAGGGGTCCAGGAAATTTGGGTAAATGAATAGAACGTGCTTTTGTTTGGTTATCAGTTACTGTATTTGCACCTTGGAAGGGTTATACTTATTGGATGTGCTGTGGATAATTGTGTAGCTCATTAACAGGCATGAGTAAAAAAACAAAAACAAAAAAAACAAAACAAAACAGGCATGAGTAAGGAAGTCAGTGGTTTGTATATGGATCTAGAGCAGAAAATTCTTTGGGAGGTCCCGAAATAATTCTCCCCTTTTGAACTTTTGTTCTTCCTTCTAGGAGTCGAGGATGGGCAGACTGTACGGATGCCTGTAGGAAAAAGGGAAATTTTCATCACATTCAGGGTAGGTGCTGTGCTTGTACAGCCTCTCTGCGGCCCTTGCCTTCCGGGAGGGGATATGGCTCAGTCTTCTCGTTGGACAGAAGTTGGCACTTCATGGGAGCCTGTCTGGCCATCTGTTTCTAAGGGCAACAGTGGCCAACTCTGTAGGGTTGTTAAACACCTGTCACGTTAAACCTTTGTGCTGGATTTGGACAGAACAAAGTTCCCACGAAAATATAGAACACCTCTCCTCGTGTTTTTAATTTACATATTGAATTGTTTGTGGGGATAGCAAGTGCCAGAGGTACAGTTTTATATACTGTGTGCAGGGACAGACTAGTTTACTGATATGGGGGGATTGTGAGGGAGGGAGTGCCCTTTGCCTGCAGCCCCTCCAGGTACATTCCCTAAGGAGAAAGTCACACAGGCGCAGCAAGCGGAAATCACAGGCTGCAAGCAAGATACCTTCACTCATAATAGCAAGACTCTGACAGAAGCCTGCTGCCCTGGGAGAAGAGCATAGCTGAGTGAACCACATGATGGCCAGAGTGCCTCAGAGCAGTCAGAGGAAGAAACCAGAGCCACATGTGTCAGCATGACACATTTCGAGACTCCTCAGTTGCCAGTGAGGGAAAGAAAGCAGATTGCAAGCAGATGCAGGGAGGAAGCCTGTCTGTACACAGCTTACATATGAGATGGTGTTACGTGTTATTTGAGGACACGTGTGTATACGTGGGAATGGTAACTACTGCATCCAGCATGGCAGTCACTGGAGGAGCCGGGACCCTTCACCATGTCCTGATGTCTTGTTACCTCAGCTGGGTTGTGGGCACTGAGTGTGTGTGTGTGATGTTATTTGCCTGGTTACGTGTATGTGAAATATCGCATAATGTAAACAAAAATAAAAATACTGTAAAGTGTGAATTGCTAGACCAGGGGATCAAAACAAAGGCAGCCTGCTAGAAGCCAGGCTTTATGATGGGCTCAGTAGGGGCTCCAGACCCCACCCCCAAGTGATAATAGACAAGAACGCAAGGAGAGGACATCACTGCAAGGCAGGGAGTGTCTTTGAAACCCAAAGGGTAGATCATTCCAGCATTGCCTGGCTGTCTTGAGGGAGTTTGTACCAAATATATGTTTGGAAAATAAACTGTTTGCCTTTGTAGAAGTACTAGTCTGTTTCTTTAAACCTTCCAGTAGAGTAAGATTTTTGTTGTTAATGTTCAAAAAGCCGATTTTACTTTTTTTGTCAGTTGGAAGGCTTGATCTGAGACTGACACTCTTGCATCGCAGTATAGAAATGGATCTGTGATAGATCCATTACAGTATAGAAATGATGTGTAATTGTTGGAGCCGGGGTCCTGTCCTACTTCTTTAGTCAGAATACATTCTCTCCCTCGGTACTATGCTCTTCACACAGAAGCAGTGTAACCATGATGCATGCCAGGGCCTGTGCCCAGGCTGCTGAGATGTGGGACTGTTGTCCAGTCTCAGGACTTCTCTGTGCATAACTGTATCTCTCTTGCTTGGCCCTAGGTGCAGAAAAGCCCTGTGTTCCGGAGGGACGGTGCAGACATCCACTCTGACCTCTTTATTTCCATAGCTCAGGCTATTCTTGGAGGGACAGCCAGAGCGCAGGGCTTGTACGAGACAATTAACGTGACGGTAAGAGGGCAAGGATATCTTTGCCAGTCTTGCACTTCATTGCTCTCTTTTTTCTGAAATGGGGCTGAGAAGTGGCCAGAAACTTTGAACAAGCAGCATGTTGGGGACTCAGTAAGGTCTGGGGGAGGTAGGAAGAAGGTCAGGCCATTCCTTGGGTTCACACCACAGACTGGGCCTTGACTGTGGAATTGCTAGGGAAGGCAATTCTGGGTCGTGTCAACTCCTGTGGGCACCAGGCAGTGTGCGCCTGTCCCTGTCTTGGCTTTGCCTCCTCCCAGTTCTTGCTCTTCATGCTCCCTTTCTCTTCCTTGTGGGCTCACCTCCCCAAACTGCCCACAAGTCCCCTTCACAGGCTCTGCTTTAGGTGGACTTGGGTTTAGCCGGTTTGTATAGAAACCTGAATGGCAGTTTTTGCCTAGGAGTAAGTGTGTAGTGAAATGTTTCCATTTGAGCAACTGGAGACCAAGGCAAACCACAGATTTCCTTTCTTTATAGATACCCCCTGGGATTCAGTCAGACCAGAAGATTCGGATGAGTGGGAAGGGCATCCCTCGGATTAACAGTTACGGCTATGGAGATCACTACATTCACATCAAGATAAGAGTTCCAAAGTGCGTGCCCACATAGCCATGGTGAGGTCCGCCCGATCTCCGCACCTTCCCCACTCAGCAGGACCCAGTTGAGGGCTTTTTTACCTGCCAGGCCCTGTGCTGAGCCCCCTGGCCTGGGCCTGCTGTCTGCTGCTGTGAGCACTGAGGCTTGTGCACGCTTGTGGTACTTCCTCCCTCTAGTCAGGTGTGTCCTGCCAAGTGCCCCCTTGCAGAGCAGGCGTAATAAAAAGTCAATCTCGTTAACTGCTAGGAAATGGAGTAATACGTATAGGTACACGTAGCTGTAGCCGCTGCTGTTGATGTTGTTATTTCTGCTCTCAAGGCACTAGGGCTCTGCTGGGAGAGACAGATCTGTGACTGAATCATGGCACATGATGTCTGTGTCATCTGGGAGAAAGGTCCGAGCGGAGTGCTGTGCGTCCGACCCTACTGGGCAGGACCGGCTTTCCAACACTCCGTTTAGTTAACTTCCTACATAGGATGTTTGTAAGAGCCCCTCCCCCCTTTAAAGTAAACTATTTAGTATTTATGAAAGCTGTTTATTTTTTTTTTAATTTTTATTTATTTATGATAGTCACACACAGAGAGAGAGATAGAGAGGCAGAGACACAGGCAGAGGGAGAAGCAAGCTCCATGCACCGGGAGCCCGACGTGGGATTCGATCCCAGGTCTCCAGGATCGTGCCCTGGGCCAAAGGCAGGCGCCAAACCGCTGCGCCACCCAGGGATCCCATGAAAGCTGTTTAAAAACAACTTAGGGTAGGGTGCCTGGATGGCACAGTCAGTGAAGCATCTGCCTTTGACTCTGGTCATGATCCCAGGGTCCTGGGATTGAGCCCTGTGTCAGGTTCTCTGCTCAGTGGGGAGCCTGTTTCTCCCTCTCCCTCTCAGCTGCCCCTGCTTGTGCTCTCTCGCTGTCAAATAAAGTCTTTAAAAAACAAAAAAACTTAGTGTATTTTAGGAACTTTTCTTCTTTCCTAACATTGTGTTAGTTTTCAGGTGTACAAAAATGATTCAGTAGTCTGATAGATTATATGGTACTCACCTTGATGAGCATAGTTTCCATTTTCTTTTTCTTAAGATTTTATTTATTTGAGAGAGAGTGAGCATGAGGAAGGAAGGGCAGAGGGAGAAGCAGGCTCCCTGCTGAGCAGGGATCCTGACTTGGGGCTCAATCTCAGGACTCTGGGATCATGACTTGAGCCAAAGGCAGACGCTTAACTGACTGAGCCACCTAGGCATCCCAGTTTCCATTTTCTTGATTGAAACTTTGAGGATAGGGATACCTGGGTGGCTCAGTGGTTGAGTGTCTGCCTTCTGCTCAGGGGTGATCCTGGAGTTTCGGGATCAAGTCCCACGTCAGGCTTCCTGCGAGGAGCCTGCCTGTGTCTCTCATGAATAAATACATAAAATCTTAAGGAAAAAAAAAAAAGAAAAGAAACTGTGAGAGTATGGCTCTTAGTCTCAGGGTGTATGTGCCTGCCAAGTCAGGGGCCCCACATTTCCCACATACTGATAGACGAAATGGCCAAGCCCATCGTTTAAAGCGCTGCCTTGAAACACTCAACTGTGTTTGGTCCACAGGAGACTGACAAGCCGGCAGCAGAGCCTGATCCTAAGCTATGCCGAGGATGAGACCGATGTGGAGGGGACGGTGAATGGTGTCACCAACACAAGCACGGGTAAGATGACATGCTGGCATGTAGAAGTCCTCTCAGTCCTTGGAGGACGCACAGTTCAGAAACATGTTGGGGTTTCCACATGGTGGGGAGCGTGGTAGAAAGATGGGACCTGTGAGCTAGGAAGAGCTGAATGCCAACCGCTCCAGAGTAAAGCCGCCCTAATTTACTGTGTGTGTGCTGAGGTCAGGAGGTCAGAGAGCACTAGCACGCCTCCAGCCAGAGAGCAGGTATATGTCTCCAAGAGCTGCTCTTAGAGTTCGAGTTCTATCCATGGTTCTGCCACCTGCCTTGTGACCTTGGGTACATCCTGGTAAGACACTCATTGTAGCAGCTTAAGGAGAAGATGGATCTGTAGGCTTTCTGCAGTCCTGACCCAGAATGCCTCATTGAGACCTCAGAGCATGTTGTAAACAGTATAAAAAGCCTATCACATGATCATAGATCTGCCTGTGTTCAGCAGGTCTGACTCTGAATTTGTTTGGCCATGAGCAAATGCCTCATTCACCCAGATCTCCAGTGCCATGCTCTATCTGGGAGTGTATTTACATATTAGTGATTTGATTTCAAAATGCCAGCAGGCAGGAGCTTTGGTGATGGACACCATGGCCGTGGCACCTCTTCCTGTGGGAGGTGGGGGTGCACTGCAGAAGAGATGCTGGTCCGTTGTTGGTCAGGCTCCTGCTCGAGTGGGGACAGGCTGTGTGGATGCACTGGCTTCAGCTGCCCATGCTTCCTCCTCGTTGCCTTGTTGTGTTTTTGTTTGGGTCCCATGTCCTCAGAGCGTGAATGGTCAGTTGGAGCAGGTGGTAGGAGTTTCCCAGTGAGGTAGAGGGCTTGGTCTGGGAGCCCAGGTTTGGCGATCCCAGCGATAACAGCCTCTGCATAGAATTTGTTGAGCTGCGTGGAGTCCAGAGACTAAGTCCACTGTGTAAATGCAGCTACCACAAATCCTGTCTGTAGCCTGACCAAACGTGGAATGGTTTGGTGCCTGGACTTTTATATTCTTGAACTAAAACCAAGTGGGAATAGCTCTTTCATGTAATTCCACTTGTGCTCCACTACCGTCTTCCTGGACTGCAAATGTTCCAAGTTACCTAGCATGGGAGATTTGCTTTACAGACACTCTAGCTTTCCTCCTCTCCCCACGTACAGAGGAGCTTGACATCTGCCTGAGTGAGCTCACGGAGGTGACGTAGGTCTCGTTCACTATATTAGAACACTGGTGTTTTTGTAAACTCCTTTCTGGTAGTTTAAATTGAGAGTTGTCCTTCTGACCCTTGTGATTTTCTCGGTTCTTTGTCCTGGTAGCTAGTTCCCTTTCCTTTTGTTCAGCCAGAATTTATTGGGAACCTCTTGTGTGTCAGACACTTTGCTACTTCTTCCTTTTAAATTTCTGTTGACATAATTTTGCTGAGTGTAGCTTAACTTTAATATATGCATTGAATACATTTCTGAAAGTTGTTTATACGGTAAAGTAGGTATGCCAAATTATTTTTCCTTTCCCACTCACTTTCATTGTTATTTCAGAGTTGTATTCCAGTGGGAAAATTGCCTCCCATCCATAAATTTTTATTTATTTTTGTTTATTTTTATTTTTAAAAGTATTTTGTTTATTCATTTGGGACAGAGAAAAAGAGCGAGTGCATGCACAAGCGCAGCGGGCGGGGGGGGGCGCGGGGGGTTGCTGACAAGAGTCATCACAGATACAATTCCTGGGCGTCTTTGCTTTCCTTAGGGGAAGGGGCACCTGGAAGGCATTTGGGATAGATACAATTACACAGGAAACTGACCTGAAGTTTTGGGGGGATTCGATGTCTCTTGCTTATTTTTGGTCCCTGATGCAGCTGGTGAAAACCTTAATGGCTGACCCTAGCTTATCTCCCAGGCTGTGATCTAGAAAGTCCAGAAAGACACAGTGTGCTTAGGGACTCTCAGTGCTTAGGGCTAAGCAGCAAGACATGGGGAATCAGGGCACTCTGAAGCTACTGCGGGACTTTTTGAGTTAAAAGCAGAGTGGTTCATTGTTTGTGTTTCTGGGTCATCGTTAGTTCTTGGTGACAACACACATACATCCATTTAACTGTAGGGGTAGAAACCAGTTCCGGAGCTCAGTATTTGGGGATCCCGCTCAGTATTTGGGGATCCCACCTGCTGTTTGTCTTCTCTGGTGTAGTTGATGGTGTTGACCTTTACAGAGGGTGGAGGCAGAAGAAGATGAAGGGAAAGACATTTTAATATAACAAGAGGTACTCTGCTGACTCAGCTTGTGTGTGTAGACAGGGAGTCAGGCTGGGAGTATAGACCTGCACCTCCACCTGTAGGGCGACCTGGTCCTCAGAAATCAGATCCTGGAGTCCTGTTGGCCTCTGTTTCTTCAAAACATAAGTTCATTTAGTGTCCGTCATGTGTTAAGAGGTGCCGTGCAGAGACAAGGCCCCTGCCTTCATCTGCTTACAGATAACGGGAGAAGATGGCAAGCACTGAACTCTAGATACATGCCAGACCCTCCTCATAACACTAGGAGTTTGTGCCCATGGAGAAAACACTTTGGCCCAAAAACATGGCACATATTCATGGGATGAGTATTACCTATTATTCTTCTCCTGACATCACCTTACAAACAGCCATCAGGCAGTTCCGACTTGGAATCCCTCTGCACTAAGCTGACATGTTTCTTCTCTGAATCCCTCAGCACCTCGTATAGCACCTGGTGCAAGGCTGGCTCACAGTAAAGGTTGGCTGAGTTTTTTTGAATTCATTTTCCTAACCATCGGATGGGAGATGCTTTGAGAGGGATGGGAGTTGTAGGTCTGTCTCAGGAAAGAGACCTATGGCCTCGGGTTTGGCCTCTGTGTGTGTCGGCTGAGCAGCCATCTGGCTATGGTCACTTCTGAAGGTGTAGACTTGGAAATGCTTGTATAGTGCCCATTCGGCCGGAGTGGGCTTCTCCCACGGGCATTTCCTCTCTATTCTGAAGGCAAAACTCACATACTGGCTGTGTTTGAAGAAGCTTTGGAAGCAAAGTGTCCATGTTTGTATCCCATCCTAAAACCTAAATGCACCTGAATGTCCCTCCTCCTGCCCCGGGCAAGAAAAGCAGCGTATTGATAGACTTTGTCATCTTTGTGCATAGTTTATTCCTGACATTTGGTTCAGAATTTTATTTTTTATTTTTTTTAATTAAATTTTTTTTTAAAGATTTATTTATGTGTTTATTCATGGAGACAGAATGAGAGAGAGAGGCAGAGAACACAGGCAGAGGGAGAAGCAGGCTCCATGCTGGGAGCCCGACGTGGGACTCGATCCCGGGTCTCCGGGATCATGCCCTGGACGGAAGGCGGCGCTAAACCAATGAGCCACCTGGGCTGCCCTGGTTCAGAATTTTAAATTCAGTGCTTATATCCTTTGATACCCCTGCCAGTAAACCTTATTCCTGAGGGAGACCGTAGTCCTTTTATCCAAATTTAAAATAGAGTCAAGGGGACACCTGGGTGGCTCAGTGGTTGACTGCCTGCCTTTGGCCCAGGGCATGATTCTGGAGTCCCAGGATCGAGTGCTGCATCGGGCTCCCTCCATGGAGCCTGTTTCTCCCTCTGCCTGTGTCTTTGCCTCTGTGTGTGTGTGTGTGTGTCTCTCATGAATAAATAAATAAATAAAAGCTTTAAAAAATAAAATAAAATAGAGATGAGGTGGTGTTCCTGGTAGTAGGGGGTGAGAATTTCTAGGTGTGTCTGTGTTTTGTAGTTTTATTTTTTTGTTGTGAACCATGAACCAGTTAATGAGGTACTTATTCTGGGGACTTTGGCCACCTTAGCTCAAATACCTGTCGCCCTGGTGCATAACTGCTTCCTGCCTTCTAGGTGATGAAGACAGCAGAGTTGGGGGAGGAGGGTGACAGCAATCCAAATGTTTCTGTGCTCTATCATGACTGGTAGCTAACAGCATGTGTTCTGATGTCTGCTGATACAGGGCCCCTCTCTGCTGTTGTTATCTGTAAAGCCTTATGTAAATCACTTCCCCTCCCCAGGCCTCAGCAGTAGCATCTGTAAGTTGGGAATGATAATTGCACCATCATAGGGTGATCATGTAGGGAAGGCATCTGACACGGTACTTGGCAGAAGCTCCATCAGCTCTAACTCATAATGACGGTGCACACATGCAAAGGTTTGTTATCCTGAACAAGAACATGATGAAATTCAGCATTTGTGCTCTCCTTTGTGTCTGAGAAGGCCTGTGAGTGAAGGGAAATTTCTGGTTTATGGGTTGCTATGGAGGGTCTTTGTTACTTAAGTCTTTATGTAAGAACGGGATGTGAAGGACTAAGGGAAGGCACACATGGCCTTGTCATCTATGGAAGTGGGCACCTTTGCTATGGTGATTGTGCAGTGCCCAGGTCCTTCACTGGGGAGCCCTGGGAGTCGGGGATCAACCTGGGTATCTTGGCTTTGGTCATTGCTCAGACCTTGGTTAGCACATCTTGTTTGGGCCCACTGCTCGCTCTCTGAAGACATTCTGGAGCTTTGAGGCCATGCCAGGTCCACAGGACTACCAAGGGGGCTGAACCTGGGATGACTTCACCCACCCCTGTTCGGGGTCTGGTACCCAGAGCTTTGGCCTCTTACTGACTGAGATCTTGGGGACCATGACCATTATTACTGTGCTATGTGCTGTACTTTGCATATGCATCCTAGCATGTTAACAACGTGCCCTGCAATTTAAAATACTGAGTACTGGTGTGTAGTCTAGCTCGTGGCAGAAGCTTGTCCAGCCTCCCTAGTGTTTGGCAGATCTTGAAAAGGATGTGTTTATACAACAGACTTGATCTCCATAGTCTTTGCCTGGAGAGCAGCTTCCCTTTGTCTAGAGCATCTGGGCTCAGATGGTCTTGATGTGGAGGCTGCCCACTGACATCCAGGGTCCCCCACTATCATTGTTACAGGTTAGAAGAAGCGCACATGACATGGGATTCCACAAGGTGGCGAGTCCCCTCCCTGAATATCCCAGAGATGTTAAGTGCACACGTATGGAGCATGGAAGCTGATTAGTTGGTCTTGGCATGTGTTCTTCACCTTCTTACAGTCATTAAGAGCTTGGGTTCTGGACCCGTCTCTTTGGGTTTGAACTCTGTTCTCCCTCCCACCTACCAGCTGTGTAACCTTAGGCAAACTACCTAACATCTCTGCATTTGTGTTTTGTGTTTTTTACTTTTTTAATCTGTGAAATATACTGGTAAAGGATTGAATGAACTACCGTGAAATCTGTGTGGCTTGGCCTGGAAGGCATCTGGCACTTGGCAGTTGTGACAGTTATTACAATAGAGATAGCTGGTCATCGTCCCTCTCTCTGTCTTGTTGCCCTGTTGTGGACCAGTGACTCGAGGAGCAGTTGGGACACTATAGCACCGAGTGGCCTGTTTGCATTCAGTCACAGGCCTGAAGCCAGCCTGGGAGTGGTCCCTTCCCTCTCAGGGTGGTGCTTGGTGGCTTCTGGAGCCACCAGCCTCTGGTTGGCCAGGTGTGGGGAGGTGGGGCCAGGGATGGGACTCCTGGAGGTGGCGCCCTTGACCCCAGTTCTTTCTGCTGTTTGTGCCCAGGTGGCAGGACCATGGATAGCTCCGCAAGAGGCAAGGCTAGGCCTGAGGCTGGGGAGGACAAGGAGGGATTCCTTTCCAAACTTAAGAAAATGTTTACCTCCTGATACCCAGCCGAGGTAGGAAAACCCTAAGGTTTCTTCCCCTTTGCTTCCTGGTGAACTAATCCCTGTTTTCCCTCATTTTAACCAACATTGTACCCCTCGCCCCCTACTCCCAGGCTTGGAAGAGGTGCCAGTCTGGGTGTGGCGCTTCTGGCTCCACTCAGGACCAGGCCTCCCGGTCCGTGCAGATGCCTGCCTCAGGGCAAGGTGGCAGCGTCAGCCGGCAGTGCTGGGCCCAACCAAACCGCCTTCTGTCCACTTCCTAGAGAGCTTACACAGGGAGCTGCCTCACAGCCCTCCTTCCACCAGCTTCCAGGGGACTGCGGCCAACAGTGGCGGGAACCAGGCTACTCATGGTCATAGAGGGCGAGTCGTAGCAGAGCCAGGCCTAGAACTCAGAGCACCCCAATCTCCTAACTCATGGCCTGCCTGGGAGGCTTAGGGTCACCTCAGGGCTACTGGGAGTCACACTTACTCACTGTGGTGTTGGACTGGTTTTTACTTGTTCTGGTCCCTGGTGACTGGGACCCCTGATGCAGCTTCTTCCCAGGGATGACAGAGGCTCACCCACAGGGCGTCTTCATCCTGGGATGGTAGTGAAACATAACCACTTGTGTCTTGGCTCAGGAAAACGGTCCACTGGAAACTAGGCTGGGAGCAGCAGCCCCTCCTCATGGCCAGGGCACCGGAAGGATTCCAGAACAGCAGCACTGAGCCCCTGCCTGCAGAGGCCCTGGACTGCCTTGGCAACAGCGAAACCATGTGACAACACACCTCCCCACGGAGTGGTCATGGGGGACAGCCCCTGGCAGTACGGTGTGGCGCACAGGAGGGGTGGTGGAAGCTTCCTGTCTGTGGGTAGGTACCTGGGCCTCTTCTGGCTCAGGCAGAGTAAAACAACTGGACACTTCTTGCAGAGCTAAAACTCTAATTTGGACTCAAGTATGGAGATCTTAGTTAAAGAATTAAAGGCCATGCTTACAGCTTAAAAATGAAGCCTTAAGCTACATTGAGTCATGAAGTGATTAATTTCCCTCTCAGCAAACCTCCGGGAGGTTCTGGAATATTCGCCTTCCCTGCCAGGTTGTCTTTTTGAGGAACCTGGGGCCTGCACGCCCCATTGCATCATCCATCCCTCAGCAGGGATACCCTCTCCTCTTCCTGGAGGTTAATTCCCAAAGATCCCAAGCAGCTGAGACATCGGCATCTTGGGGGCTGCGGAGGCATGTACTAAGGGCCTTCCTGGAGATGCCATTCCTGCCCATGTGGGCCATGATCCTTATCAGGACGGATGGTCCTTGCTTCTACCCTGTATGGAGTGGCTTCTCGTTCCTGACGGTTGAGTTCTGTTGTTCTAAGCCAGGCATTGAATGGGGCTCCTTCCTTTCTGCTGGACCACAGGTGGTCACAGCTGCAGCCTGGGCCCAGCAGGCTACGAGCCTGTTAACCCAGAGCCCTACCCCCTCTGCCTGCCAGGGGCTTGGTTCTCACCACCCACCCTGTTGACCTCTGTTTTCAGAAGTGTGTGTAAATTATTCACTGCTGAGAATCATTGTCTTTTGTATAAATGTTTGTTCAGAAAAGGAAAGCACAGTCTGAACAGTTGAAAGGTCCACCGTCCAGCCAGAGCAAAACACACTGTCCCCCCAGCCTCAGCTTGTAGGATGTGCGGGCTCCATGTGTTTCCAGATCCTTCCACTGTGGTAAGACAGGCTAATGGAGAAAACTTAGGAATGGTTTCCTTTTTGTTTCCCTTCATAATTTACTAAAATAAAGCATCTATAACTGTCTGATCTAAGAATGTAAAATGATTCCATATTGATGTAAATAAGATTACTGCAAAAAGATATTTAAAGCATAAATTGTGGTCATTTTTTTCTTTGAAATTTCAGAGTTCAAACCACTTTCTACAGGGGACTTAGCAGTGGAGTTGCTGGTGTTCATCCATAGACAAGGCTGTCCCACATCACTGTTGGCCTTCCTGGGGCTGGCTGGAGACTTGGCTGGCCTTGTCCAGAGTCCTACCAGCCCTGGAGCACGTGCACACGGGTGGCTGGGTGGTGCTCTGACAAGCCCAGATCCTAGAGCAGGGAGTATTTGGGCGGGGGTGAGCATTAACATTTTAGCTCATTGTAGTTTAACTAGTCAGGGCTCCTAGCTGAAGGCTGTCTCACAAAAGCCCCCTTGGCACAGCAGGAGGGGCCCTGAGCAAAAAGGTCAGACTCATCCCCAGGCTCTGGGCTGAGCAGTGAGCTGTGGAAGCATTTCCTGGGTTGGGCAAAGAGGTTGGGAAGAGCTGGTGGGCACAGAGAGGCTCCATGGTAACTTTCTACGGGTTTCAGATACTGGTTTACCAGAAGGAGCCGGGCACTGTCCCAGATCCCAGGTACAGCAAGAAGCTGGGCAGTGTCTCATGACAGCTGAAGTTTTCTTCCTGGAGAAGTCAAGTCCTTTTCCTGTTCTGTCTTTTAAAAGCAGAAGTGTAGAGGAAGACCTTGAAAGAGAAATGTGGTTTTCTTGCTAGTGAGACACAGTTACTGCAGTACCGGGCATCCTGCCCTTGGTGGTCTGAAGGTGGCAGTGCAACAACCTAGAAATCAAGTCCCACTCAAGGCTTGGATTTGGCTTCGTGGCTCTGGAGGCATTTGTCACCAGACTTTGCAACCTCTGAGTTGAGGCTGGAGCATGAGATGAGGCATTCAAAAATATAGAAAAGTAACTCAGCCCCTGAGCCTTGGGGACTGAGGAGTGGAAAGGTAGGTGGGTAGGAAAGGCACAGTCACGTGTGGGTGAGGCTGACCTGGGCAGCAGAGTGTGGCTCCATCCCACTGGCAGGTCTCTGCTCCGGTTTGTTTTCCACCTGAGCTGTTCTCCTGAGCCTTCTGGGTTTAGATGGACTTGAGTGCTTCCTTCCCCACCCCACCTCAGAGATGACAATCCTTTCCACTCCCCCAAGCTTCTTGGCTACCCAAGTGTCTAGAGATTGCCCCGCCCTCGCTTTGCTTTCTTCCTCACTGGGGCCTGTTGCTGAAATATGTGGACACTTGTAGTAACTCTTGCACAAGGGGTGTTTTAGCACTAGGAAAGCTGTATTTTGTACCTTTTATTTATTTTTAAAAGATTTTAGGGGTAGCCCTGATAGCTCCGCCCCGCCTTCAGCCCAGGGTGTGAACCTGGAGACCCAAGATCGAGTCTCGCGTCGGGTTCCCTGCATGGAGCCTGCTTCTCCCTCTGCCTGTGCCTGTGTCTCTTTCTCTCTGTGTCTCTCATGAATAAATAAATAAAATCTTTAAAAAAAAAAAAAAGATTTTAAGTAATCACTACAGCCATAGTGAGGCTTGAACTCAAAACCCTGAGATCAAGAGTTGCACATTCTACCAACTGAGGCAGCCAGGTGCCCTATATCTTTCAGCCAGAAGTTATGATCCTCGTGAAGGGTCACAGGTGAGCCAGCAGCAACTTTACATAAAGCCAAGGGGCCCTGACCTGCTTCCCCAGCGCCCAGGAGACAGTAGGGAGTGGTGGAGGCTGGCTGCCCTATCTGAAAGGGATGATCACTCTTCAGCTCCACCTAAGGGGGCCATGAAAGTATGTAATTTAGTGGATTTTAGTTCAACATTATACATCCATCCCCATAATTTTAGAATCTTTTCATCACCCTGAAATCACATTCCTTAGCAGCCCTTACTCCCCCAGACCTTGGCGGCCACGAATCTGCTTCCTGCCTCTACGATCCACCTATTCATATAAATGGACTCGTACAGTATGTGATCTCTTCTGGTTCCTCCTGGTTTCACTAATGTCTCAAGGTTCATCTGCCTTGTAGCATGAATCAGTACTTACTCATTTTTATGGCTGAGTAGATTCCATTCCGTGGATAGACCACCTTTGTTTTTGTCATTCCCTGATAGGCATTTGGGTAATTTTGTCTTTGGCTGTAGTAGTGCTATGAAATGAAAGCTGACTCATCTCAAAATGTTGGCAGCTGTATAAGGTACTTAGGAGTAGTCAAGCTCCTAGAGACGAAGTAGATTAGTTCGTGCAGGGAGGGTGGGGGAGAGGAAATGGGAAGTTAGTTTCATTGGGAGAGTTGCAGTCTGGGAAGATGAGAAAGTTCTGGAGAAGGATGGTGGTGAGGGCTGCATAACAACATGAACATAATTAATGCCTCTGTACCCTTAAACATGATTAAAAGGGTAAACTTTATATTTTACCACAGGAAAGTGAGAAATGTTGGCAGCTAACTCATGTCTTTTCAGGCACCAAATTTCACAAAATCAGGCACACGTGGCACCTGCCCAGCTGGGCCACCTCCACCAGCAGGATGTTGTGGTGCTGAACCAGACTCCCCAGCACCGTGTGTGGCGTGACCCACATGTGCTTCCTTCCTGCAGTGATGCACAGGCAAGGTACCTCAACCTGAATGTCCAGGGTGCGGGGAAGGCCAGTTCCTGTCCAGCCACATCTGGTTGTTGCCAAGAGACATGGGAAGAGAGTAGACTTGAGACTGTTCTAGGTCAGAGAGTTGAAAATACTAAGATTTTTGGACGCCTGGGTGGCTCAGCGGTTAGCATCTACCTTCGGCTCACAGCGTGATTCCCGGTTCAGGGATCGAGTCCCACATTGGGCTCCCTGTGGGGGAGCCTGCTTCTCCCTCCCTCTGCCTGCGTCTCTGCCTCTGTATCTCTCATGAATAAATAAAATCTTAAAAAATAATAAAATACTAGACTTTTTTTTAAAAAGATTTTATTTATTCATATGAGAGAGAGAGGCAGAGACGCAGGCAGAGGGAGAAGCAGGCTCCATGCAGGGAGCCTGACCCAGGACTCGATTCCGGGTCTCCAGGATCAGCCCTGGGCTGAAGGCGGCGCTAAACCGCTGAGCCACCCAGGCTGCCCAAAATACTAGACTTTTTAATTTTTTTTTTAATACTAGACTTTTAAAAAACATTTTTATTTATTTGAGAGCAGGAGGAGCAGAGGGAGAGGGGAACCAGGCGTCCCACTGAGCAGGAAGCCCCATATGGGGCTCAATCCCAGTAACCTGGGATCATGACCTGAGCTGAAGGCCAACTCTCAACCAACTGAGCCACCCAGGAGCCCCTAAAATACTAGGATTACTTTTTAATAGACTTTACTTTTTAGAACAGTTTAGGTTCTCAGCAAAATTGAAAGTACAGGGATTTCCCCTATACCTTCTGGCCCCACATGCACAGCCTCCCCTACTAATACACCTCTACAGAGCAGGACATTTGTTCCATTCAAACCTATAATGATCCATCATCATCATCCAGAGTCCAGTTTACATCAGGGTTTGCTCCTGGTGCTGTACTTTCTGTGGGTTTAGACAGATCTGTCATGACATGGATCCATTATAATACACAGAGTAGTTTTACTGCTGAGGATTTGGTGTTTGTGTGCAGTGTGGATGGTTCATGGCGTAGAGCATCCTGATTGTTGTGCACAGTGCTATCTACTTCATTGGCTTTGGGACATGGGCTGCTCCCACTGAGGTCAGCTGCTTTGGCCACACCTGGGATGGGGTCAGTGGGTGTGACCCTTTATGAGGGACAGGGAACGGGCTGAAGGGTACTGGAGGCCAACAGGATTTGACCTTATGTGTCAGGAGGAGGGTGACCCAGAGGTGTCAGATACCACTTTCACAAATGATCTATCATGGCACCCTCAGAACAGCCTGGCCAGGTGTAGCACCAGGTGAGCAGACTGGCAAGGCTCAGTGACATGCTCAGGTCCTGTCACTTTTTTTTTTTTTTTTTAAGATTTTACTTATTCATGAGAAACAGAGAGAGAGGGGGGCAGAGACACAGGCAGGGAGCCTGACATGGGACTTGATCCTGGGTCTCCAGGATAACAACCTGGGCTGAAGGCAGCACTAAACTGCTGAGCCACCCAGGCTGCTCAGGTCTTGTCACTTTGGAACTCAATGTGGACTCGCTGGTTTGCTCTGCACCTGGGCACAGGGCCCCCCTCCCAGGCTCTGCTGACCTTGGGCCACTCTCAGATCACACCACAGTGAGTCTCAGCCCCAACGGATGGACTTCCCACCCTGGGGAATGGGGGACTTGGCATCACACGGGGCTGGATATGGATGGCCTGTCATTTTCCTGCTGATGCTGCGGGGCTCGGAAGCCCACACCATCAGCCTTTCTGCTCTGTCTGTAGTGGGGATACTTGCTACCCTCCCTCAAACCTCAGAGGCTATCCCTGGCCCCCTCCTCCCATTCCTATCTATGCCTCCTGGTCTCTGCAGCTCTGTGTCAATCTGTATCCGTACGTATTTGTATCTGGTTTTCCCACCAACCCACGCTCAAAGCAAAGAGCATAACCTTTTTGGTTAATGTATTTAGGGCCCAGCACGCTGGTAGGTTGTCAAACAAATGCTTTTTCAAGTAATCAATTAATGGATCAAATGAATGTAGTAGGGCTATCTTTCCTCAGGACTGCAGGTACAGAGGCCTGAGGAAGGAGCCATGATAGAAGTTATGCAAATCCGTTAGTGTTTGCAAACAAGCCTGCCAAGGGACCTCCAGCACATGACTGGTGTTCTCTGGGCTCTCTGCTTCCTCTTCTCTAAAGTGAGCGGGAGAAGTCGAACCTGCCCTGCCATCCCAAGCCTGTGTGCACACTACAAGCGAGGCAGCGCTGTCCCTTCCTTGGCTTTGCCTCCTAGCCTTTACTATAAGCAGCCCATCACCTTTTTTCAGTGGCATGCAATCGTGGCGACCTCTGCTGCAGTCTGTCACTTCAGACGTTCTGTCCAGCCTGTTTTGAAGATCACCCACATCGTAGGGTTGCCTTGGCTGAGGGAAGACCCCACCCCAGAAAGTGAGAAAAAGAAAGGGAGAAGGTGCTTCTGGTCTTGCCGCCTTCAAACTCCAGGAAGGAGCAGCCAGTTGACCTCACCAGCTCTCTAGAGATGAAGGCTGTGTGCACTGGGGTATAATGAGGCATTGCTTGTGGCTGGGGTGCAGAAGGCCCTCTATACCCCGGACTCTACACCATCAAATGTGGTAGAAACAGTGCTCAGAGCCGCTTCTTTGGGCCTCAAGCCCCCTGCAGGGGAGGGGCGCTGGAACCCTGCCACATGATGCTTCCTATAGGAATTTTCATACCCTAGCAGCTGCCACCCCAACCCCAGTCCCTGAAACAAAGCCCTTTTCTTTTGGAAGCCATCTGTGAGAACAATGGCCTTTACTTAAAAAATATATTTTTTTTTTGTAAAACAAGGGATCACTGTGCTGCACCTCCCCATCTCCCCAGATGGGGCTGAGAGGTGGCAGGGTCAGAGCCCAGCAAAGTCCCCTTTGTGCTGCTCTAGCCACTGGTCCAGCGTCCTGGCTTTGGGGTTGAGCCTCAGGGTCAGATCGATGTCACGGTCAGGCTTCAGGGCATAGAAACGGAACATGTTGGCCAGGTCACGGGCACCTGGGAAGCCCTGCTTCTCGTAGTCCTCCGGGGTCGTCTAGAAACAGAGAGGAGTCTGGTGGGTCTGTCAGTATCTCCAGCGCCCCAGCTGGACCCACTGGGAACCCACTCCCAACCCAAGTCCTTTCCAGTAAGTTCATCTGAAAACTCTTCTACTACAAAGATTAAAGTTAAAAAAAAAAACAAACAAAAAACCGTTTTAAGTCAACTGCTCTTTCAAGGGGCACCTAGCTAGTTCAGTCAGAGCATGCGAACCTCCATGATGGGGTCATGAGTTCGAGCCCCATGGTGGGTGTACAGATTACTTAAAAAAAAAAAAAATAGGGGGATCCCTGGTTGGCGTAGCGGTTTGGCGCCTGCCTTTGGCCCAGGGCGCGATCCTGGAGACCCGGGATCGAGTCCCACGTCGGGCTCCCGGTGCATGGAGCCTGCTTCTCCCTCTGCCTGTGTCTCTGCCTCTCTCTCTCTGTGACTATCATAAATAAATAAAAATTAAAAAAAAAAAAAATAGGGACGCCTGGGTGGCTCAGTGGTTGAGCGCCTGCCTTTGGCTCAGGGTGTGATCCCGGATTTCCAGGTTTGAGTCCCGCATCGGGCTCCCTGCATGGAGCCTGCTTCTCCTTCTGCCTATGTCTCTGCCTTTCTCTCTGTGTGTCTCAAATGAATAAACAAAATCTTAAAAAAAAATCATAAATCCTTTTTTTTAAATAATAAATTTATTTTTTATTGGTGTTCAATTTGCCAACATACAGAGTAACACCCAGTGCATAAATCCTTCTCTTTCAAGATCATGGGATGGAAACTTCTCAGCCCTTTCCAAACCAGAATTCTGCAAACATCACTTTGTTGTTCAAAAACCAAAGCTGTTCCCCTTTGCTGACCAAACTGCATCTAAACTTCTCAGTTCGTCAAAATCTCCATGGCTGCTTCAGACCTTTGTCTAGATGTAACGCACGGCCATTTAGGACATGTTTTCTAGAGCACTTCACTACACTAAGGAAACACATCTATTATTCCATTCCATCCTAACCAGGGAAGGAGATACTAGTCACATACCCATTTTATAGATAAGGAATCTGAGGCACAGAGGGTCAGGGATTGTGCCCCAAGGTCATACACTGGTGGGTGTTCAGGGCTGGGAGCAGGATCCCAGTTGGGTGGGGGGGTCTGACCCACCTGAAACAGGTCCTGCCATGCCCCCCCCCCCCTCCATCATTGCTCTGCTTGTCTCTAGGAGCTCTAGGGGTGGTTTTTGCCTTTTTTTTCTTTTTTTTCTTTTTTAAGATTTATTTATTTATTCATGAGAGACACAGAGAGAGAGACACAGACACAGGCAGAGGGAGAAGCAGGCTCCATGCAGGGAGCCTGACATGGGACTCGATCCCGGGTCTCCAGGATCACGCCCTGGGCTGAAGTCGGCGCTAAACCACTGAGCTACCCCGGCTGCCCTAGTTTTTGTCTTTTAATGACTTGGAGTTTCCCAGACTTCCTTTAGTAAGTCTTACTACCATAATGGGAAGGCCAAATAAACAAGGCACCTACGGGTCTGAACAGAAAGACTGAGGGTTGGCAGGGACAGAAGAGGACAGAGGGTCTCCCACCCACCCAGCAAGGCCGAGAGAAGACAGGGTAGGGCCCATGTCTCTGGCCTCATTCCCCTTCCCTCCCTCATGTCACACCCCTAGAGAAGCCCAGGATCCCTGTTGTGTTCACTCCTTGCCTTGGCCCCTAGGGTCCCCTCTTCCCAGAAACCTTCCTCTCCATTTGGTCAACTGCCTAAGCTAGAAATTTCTCTCAGCAGCCACACTTGGCTCCCAAGTACAGCATGACAAATGTTCACAGCGATGAATTCAGATTTACCTTGCCCAGAGTAATGGGGCAGTCCTAGATACTACTTCTCTACCACCCATAAAGCCCCCACTGGGGGTTAGAACGACCAGAATGGGACTGCCAGAGTCCCCAGTGGGAGCTGGGACCTCACCCATCCCAGGCCCAGGGCAGCAGGAGCCCACCTTGGCATCACACACGGCCTTCCCAGTGTGCTTGGAGAGCAGAGCGGCATACTCTTCTGCTGTGTGCTTGCAGGTACTGAGCCCAATGTTCCGGCCAACATATTCTTCTGGCATCTTCAGCAGGCTGAGCACCACAGGGCCCAGGTCGGTCACAGATATGCCGTCCATGGGCACATCACCCACGGGCAAGCCTGGGGGGGGGGGAGGGGTGTGCTGGCACACATCTCAAGGGTTTGAAGCTGGTGTTTGCACCAGCCAATCACCTGGACATGTGCACAGGCCAGCACCTCGGTGTCTGTGGAGAAGCAGCAGTGGTGTTTAGTCAGGACACGGGATGCAACCCGAGCCCTGCCATCTTGGCATCTGTTTACACTCTGCGCCCTGGTTACTCCATTCACAGCGTGGGGAGAACACTGGACCAGCGTACCGTCTCAGGGCGAAGACAGGAACCGGAAGGAACTGAAGGGGCTGCTCTTAAGGCATCGGCTGGAAAGCCAACGACACTAGCAGGGAGGTCTGTGTGCCGAGGGCAGGGTCTGGCCCAGAGCAGCACGTGGCAGGGGCTCTGTAAATGTGTTACATCAGTGAGCAACTCAACTGCCAAGGTGGTTTGGTGGATAGAGAGACACGGCGTTATCTAGATGTGGCCCTAGGAGCACTTGGGTCCTGCTGCACTCCTCACCTGTGAGAAGGTGCCACCGCAGCTGCCCTTTCAGGTCACCCAGAGGCCTCGTTGGCTCAGAGCTCAACTAGAGACGGAACACAAGAGGTATCTCTGACCGGCTTTGCAAACTATAACGGGCAATGCTGGTTTGTCAGCACTACGACCGTGCCGCACTCTCTCCCTGCTGTTCATGCACAGGGTGAGGGGTGGCTGGCTGAGGACTCCAGCCAACCACAGGACACAAGCTGCATAAGGTTCCCTGCAGCCCGTTTGCAGACTGAGAAGAAAGTGCTTTCCTACTTTGTGAAACCTACCACTGGACCTGATCTTCCAAATCCTCTCTTACACCTGAAGGAGAAGTCACAACAAGCACATTCATCTCTGTAGCAGATGAAGCACTGCAACATTGCATCACTGCATCACTGCATCATTGCCTCCTGGCAGATTTTCTCGTTGCCTCTGGAAAAGTCAGTTACACTCATTTCACAGAGCAAGACGCAGAGGCCCAGCAAGGTTACATGCTCTGTTCAAAGTCACAAGCCTAACATGAAAGAATCAGGGCTGGGACCCAGAACCACCTGAGGACAAGCCACTTTTCTGCAGCACCCACAGCTCCCCTTAGTGAGCCGACGCTCAAGGAAGGAGGAAGGGCACTCACTCAGCAAGTAGCTCTTTCCATCGGGGGCTTTCTGGGGCAGGAAGTAGGAGAGGAGGTTCTCAAAATAGCAGGACAGCCGCACGCTGGTCATGGGAACTCCGATGTCCCGGAAATACTGCTCCACCTCCCCTTTGCCATCAAAGTGGCCTGCTGCCAGTCTCCCGGCCGTCAGCTTCTTGATGTTCTCCAGGCCACTGTAGATCACATAGTGAAGGCCCAGGCGCTTGGCCACGTTGGCCAGCAGCTTTCCCTGGTGAGCAGGAAAGGAGAAACCACAAAGCTAAGAGGGAGGATATGTGTCCACCGCCACAGCTCTGGCTTGCCCACCCCTGCTGCCACCGTACCTGACACTAAGAGGCCCACACCACTTCACCCTGATAAGGCTCCCTCTCCTGGAACAACGCTCACACGTGGTGCCACGCCCTCTCACGTACCACTGTAAGCCTTCTACCTAAGCATCACCTCTCTAGATCCCCTGGGTTGCTGTACTTCCTGTTATGACCAACTCTGGCGCACCCCGTGCACTGTGCGGGTGGGGGAGGGCAGGTCTGCTGCTTGGGAGAGGGCCACACCGAGTCCACCAGGGAGCAAGTGCAGCTCAGGGGTAAAGCACGCGCACTGCTCGGGTGCCACACCGGCTCTGCAATGCACTAGCCACACGACCATAAGCTGGGCCCTCAATCTGACAAGGGTCCCTATGAGAGACTCAAGAAAAGATAAGGAGAGAAAGCCACACGAAGGCCGAGACAGAGACTCGGTGACATGGCCACGAGGAGAGCCAGCCGCTGCCAGAAGTTGGAAGAGGCAAGGAGTGGAATCACCCTCAGAACGTCCTTCTGAAAGCGCCCCGATTCTGGACTTTGGGCCCCCAGACCGGAGAGAGTCAATTCCTGTGATTTGAAGCCAAGAGGCTTGTACTGGCAGCCAGAGGATGAGAACACAGGCTCTTGGGATAATGAGCCAAGACCACGATCCACCAGAAAAACTGTCATCCTCCACTCTGTGGGATGGGCTTCCATGGAAGACCTATTCAAAGAAAATGTCAAGGGCAGCCCCCGTGGCGCAGCGGTCTAGCGCCACCTGCAGCCTGGGGTGTGACCCTGGAGACTCGGGATCGAGTCCCACGTCAGGCTCCCTGCATGAAGCCTGCTTCTCCCTCTGCCTGTGTCTCTGCCTCTCTCTCTCTCTCTCTGTCTCTATGAATAAATAAATAAAATCTTAAAAAAACAAACAAACAGAGAAAGTGTCAAGGCTAAAAAGTTTGGAGGGACGCCTAGATGGCTCAGTGGTTGAGCATCTGCCTTTGGCTCGGCGTGATCTCAAGGTCCCAGGATGGAATCCCGCATCGGGCTCCCTGCAGAAGGGACCTGCTTCTCCCTCTGTCTACATCTCTGCCTCTCTCTCCATCTCTCATAAATAAATAAAATCTTAAAAAAAAAAAATTTGGAGACCAGGGAGCCGATCACGCCTCCCTTTCTTTAACCAGCCCAGGGCAGAGCCGTGGCTGGTTGTGGACAATGCAGGGCTGAGTGCTGACAGTCAGCCGGGACCCCTCCTCTGCCACCAACAGTACATCCCACAGACCCGAGTGCCCCATACCAGTGTCCCCATTGTCAGTGAGACAGAACGAGGGCCATGTCTCATGTTCCCTGTCTCCTGTCCACCCCTGCCAGCGGGGCTCAATAACCCAACTAACTGGAATGTGGGTGGAAAACAGGATAAACAGAACCACACCACATATGACAGGGACACTGGGGTGACGGGAATGTATTCTGATGAGATTGGGTATATTTACCGATCTGGGTGTACTGATTTTCAAGCTTCCTCCAACAATACAATTAAAACTTATGCATCTTATTATCAGAAAATGATGGGTCAACAGAGATGGTTTGTTACAAAGTGTAAGAAGTCACTGGATGACAAAGTAGATTCTCAGTTGCCTTAGGCTGGGGGCAGGTGGTAACTGGGAGTGACTGCTAATAGGTACAGATTTCTTTTCAGGGTGGTAAAATGTTCTGGAATTAGGTGGTGGTGTGGTTGCACAACCTGGAGAATATACACTGAATTATACACTTCCAAAGGGCAAGCGATGGTGCTTGAATGACATCTAAACAAAAGTCACTGGAAGAGAAAGCAGCTGCCTCTTTCACTCATTAAAGTCCAAGAGGACTGTGCAAAAGAGGAGGGAAAAGGCCTGCAGTGGACATCGGTCATAGGCAGGGTCAGCCCCTCTCCAGCAAGTTGGAGCTGCCTCCAGGGAGCTCCTTCTAAGATCCCCTGCTCCTAGGCCGCCCTGCCCACGCCCTCCCTCCGACCTGCCCTCACCTGCTTGACCTCCTGCTCCTGGCTGCAGTTCTCCCAGTAGTTGGTCACAATGAAGGCAGCATGCGCCCCAGTCAGGGCCAGCTCCATGCTGGCCTCGTCATCCTGGTCTCCCTGTACCACTTCTGCACCCTGCAGCCTCAGCTTCTTTGCTGCCTTCTGCCCAGGGTCCCGCGTCACCACTCGAACTCTAAACGTCCCATCTTCCAGAAGCGTCCGGGCCACGGAGCCTCCCTGAGCACCTGTGAAGAGTCAGAAAGACCTGCAGGGTTGGACCTGCCAGTGGGTCCTGCTAGGGGGAAGCCCCAAAGGGAACGCTCCACCACACCCAAACACCCAGACACTTTTCACCTGTGATCTTCATTAAACACTTTATACCATTGTAAAAATGAAAGCTTTACTTAGATAAAATTCACTCACCTTTAAAAGAGTACCTAATTTACATTTACTTAAGTCTTTTGGGGGATGCCTGAGTGGCTTTAGCAGTTGAGCGTCTGTCATTGGCTCAGGGCAAGATACTGGTCCCGGGCAGCCCCCCCTTTTTAAGACTGAGGGGTGCCAGGGTGGCTCAGTCAAATGAGCATGCAACAACTCTTGATCTCAGGGTCATGAGTTTCAGCCCCACTCTGGGTGTTGAGATTACTTAAAAAAAAAAAAAAAAAAAAAAAACCTTTAAAAAAGATTTTTAGGGATCCCTGGGTGGCGCAGCGGTTTGGCGCCTGCCTTTGGCCCAGGGCGCAATCCTGGAGACCCGGGATCGAATCCCACAACGGGCTCCCAGTGCATGGAGCCTGCTTCTCCCTCTGCCTATGTCTCTGCCTCTCTCTCTTTCTCTCTCTGTGACTATCATAAATAAATAAAAAAAAAACTTAAAAAAAAAAAAAGATTTTTAAATAGGGCAGCCCGGGTGGCTCAGTGGTTTAGTGCCGCCTTCAGCCCAGGGCCTGATACTGGAGACCCAGGATCG